>NC_140630.1:20565772-21165772 GCF_057382275.1 Copadichromis virginalis
GCTTGGAGTTGGCCTCTAGTGTTGTACGCCACATCCCCATTGAGTTCCTGATGAAGGCTCTTAGGGTCCCATTGATCTTGTACAATTCTAGGCATTCCAGTATCCAGCTGTGGGGCATAGAGTCATAGGCCTTCTTGTAATCAATCCAGGCAGTGCACAGGTTGGTCAGTCTGGTCTTGCAGTCTCGGCTGATTGTTCTGTCTACCAGTAGCTGGTGTTTTGCACCTCTGGTATTCTTGCCAATTCCTTTCTGTGTCCCGCTCATGTATTGACCCATGTGCCTGTTCATCTTAGCCGATATGATGCCTGACAGGAGCTTCCATGTAGTACTGAGGCAGGTTATTGGTCGGTAGTTGGAGGGGACCGGTCCCTTCTTGGGGTCCTTGGGGATCAGGACCGTCCGGCCTTCAGTTAGCCATTCCGGGTGTCTCTCGTTAACTAGCAGCTGGTTCATTTGTGCTGCCAGACGCTCGTGGAGTGCAGTCAGCTTCTTCAGCCAGTAGGCGTGAACCATGTCGGGCCCTGGTGCTGTCCAACTCTTCATACTGGAGACCCTTTCTTGGATATCTGCCACTGTGATGGTTACTGGACCCTGTTCAGGGAGGTCGCTGTGGTCTGCCCTCAGATCCACTAGCCACTGAGCATTGCCGTTATGGGTTGCATCCTTCTCCCATATGCTCTTCCAGTATTGCTCCGTCTCCAGCTTTGGTGGTGCTGTTCTCTTATTGTTCCCTTGCCACTGAGAGTACACCTTTGCTGGTTCTGTGGAGAACAGCTGGTTTATTCTCCTGCCTTCTATCTCTCTGGTGTACCTCCTCAAGCGGCTGGCCAAGGCTGTGAGTCTTTGCTTGGCAGTTTCCAAGGCCTCAGGTATGGACAGCTTGCTGTATTTCTTAGGCACCTTATTTGTCGCACCTTTCTGCAACTCCGTTAGTTGGCTAACCTCCCTCCGTGCTACTTTGATCTTGCCCTCTAGCCTCCTTCTCCATGGAGGGTACTGCCCCTTGTGGCTGTTCAACTTGTAGCCAAGCATCTCACTGATCACTGCTGCCGTATTGTAGATCAGCTTGTTAGTGTCGGTAATCGTGGTTGTAGGTATTGCCCGTAGTGCTGCATTAACATCATCTAGCAGACCTTCTGAGGGTACTTCACGTAATCTTGGTAACCGGCTACGGGGGATCCAGGTTTCAAGCTTGGCCATGATCCTATTTTTCAGGTCAGCTCCTCTCGCACTCAACGATCCTTCTCCTATCGCACTTGGGGCTATGTACCCAATCTCGGGTGGGGGTGATGATATCTCCCCCCTGACCTGGCGTCCTGACTCCTCCTTGCCGTAGCATTTGTGTTGTACCTCGTCAATCTCTAGCTGTGAGAGCAGTCCCTTCTTTCGAATGTTGGAACACTGAGCTACTAGTTGTTTCGCCGTCATTGTGGATGTTGGGTATCGAAGAATCCATAGGTCCCTCATCCTATTCATGTAGCCCCTTCCGCCGGGGTTACTTGCGTAGTAGCATTCCAACAACGCCCTGTTTTCGTCCCTTGCCCACCGATGCCTTCTTGTTCCAGTAGCCCACTTTTCGTCAGGGTGCCCTGGTTCCTCAACACCTGACGCGGACCTTGTTGATCCGGGCGACGTCCGAGCCGGCATGCCTTCATATTTATCTGTCTCGCTCATGTCTGCGGTAGGCTTGCTTAGCATAGGGGGTCTAGCCTTAGGACCCTTACTGGATACAGACGCCCCAGGCAGGAATCGAACTTGCGATCCTCTGTTCCAAAGGCGTGTAGTTTAACCACTACGCTATCCAGCTGCTATATATATATATATATATATATATATATATATATATATATATATATATATATATATATATATATATATATATATATATATATATATATATATATATATATATATATATATATATATATATATATATATATATATATATATATATATATATATATATATATATATATATATATATATATATATATATATATATATATATATATGCACATTTCACTGTTTTCTAATTGCACAGTCCTGAATCTTTTGGAGAAAATACTAGCATCTAACCTTATAGTTAATTAAAAATACATAAGAGTCCACATAAATATGAAAAATAAAGCTTTCCACAAGGAAACCTGGATGCCGGGGTTGAGTAATGTATCCTAAGTTATAATCTATGATGAGTACAGTGGGATTTCAGGGCGAAGCTTGAAATTAAATTGGCCTTCCTATCCTGCATGGGTAGAAATTCCACCGCAAAAGTCCTGAGATGCCAGAAAATGATGAATTCTATCAGTCACTAAGAAGTGCCATGGTGTAAGAGACAATTTTCCATTACTGAAGTGGCAACAGATTTCAGCTTTGAACGGGGAGGGGGCCAAAACGTGTTCATGTAGTGCTATGTAAGGGCTTATCTGACTGACAGCTGAGTGTGTCAGGACTTAAGGCAAGATTGTGAAATGTGCTATAGGCCAAAACCTGAGTGCACCAGATAGGAAAAAAATCACATGTGCTGGCTGTTTAAGTAGTAAAACAACAGAGGAACAATTCAGAGCTGTACCATTACAACCTTTACAGTAAGTGTAATGTCTGGTAGCGATGACAATCTGTGTCATTCCATTTTTGTGTCGATGAACGTCTTAAATAATGTAACTAGGTCTAAACAGAGCTGTGTATATTTTGTATCACTGTGATGGTTTGCTAATCATATAAAAGCATGATACAGCGAACCGAGAAAAGCAGATGAAAAGAGTCTTTCTTTCTTCGGCAGATTGAACTGTTTAGATAAACAATTCTTCAAACATGATCTTCTGCTATGAAGTACAATGACAGCTGTGACCGAGATAAAGAATACAACTTCTAATCACATTGTGTCTGTCTCTGTGAATGTGCTCAACCTTTTTAAGCATGGTAAATAAAAAAGGATTAATCTTCTTTTCTACAACTGCTCCTTTTGTTTTTTCGTGCCTCTGCATTGTTTATTCAACCACTGTCACTGATAGCTTAACAAGTTTTGCCCATGTTCCGAGCTGGCAGCTAATTAGGAAGCAGTTTGCCAGATTACTTGGATTAAACACAATCAGCAGCAGGCCGTAGAAATGTCGAGCAGGCGAGGCCGCTGATAAATAAGATTCAAGGTAAAACAAATAAAAAAGTCATATCGCAAATATTACTGGATTTTGCTTTAAATCTGTGCTTGGCTTGTGATTTACCACCAATCTCTGGCCTGAATTAGATATTGTAGAATTAATTTCCACTTGGGAGACAAGAACACTTATGTTCTTAGCGGTAGCTGCTAGTTTTGTGCTTCTCTAGACAAAGTTAAAAAAGTTTTGCCTCTAGGCTACATCAGGTAGTGCAGCAGATTGAGAACAAATGGTACTAATACTACTACCGCAAATAAAAAATGTATAGGTCACCCCAGGGATGTTTTCTTTGTTTTTTATTTTTGTTCTACTCCCCCGGGAGGTCAGAGGTCAGCTATGGAACAGCAGCCCTTGAGCCAGCTGTGGTTCGGTCTTTTGAGATATTAATTAAATCAGATTCTTGAAAAAGAAATTACAGCATTAGACGTCTATAACAGAACTACAATGCTAACCCTGCTATGTGCCAAGGCAGGGGGACGGTTTCGAGATTGCTTGATGGAAGCTGCGTGGATATTAGCATATGGCTGATTTATGGATTTATATTTTAAAAACGTTCCACAGAAAGATCAAGAACATATTCTCACGAGGTTTGTTTGTGTTTGGGGATCCATCTATGGATTTAAGGTTGGGTTAACATTGTGCGTCTACAAATATGTAACATGATCGACTGATGTCTGAACTCTTCATGAACACCTTGACCATGTTTGTATGTCTTTTTTTGCTAGCTATGCATAATGCATTGCTTCTATGACAAAGTGACAGTGGAGAGTAGATTTCCCTATCAAAGTGGTTTTATGTGACATAAAATTTTAATGCACACTTGCCAGTTAATGAGAAAAAACAAAGAAAACAGAAGAAAAAAAACATTTTCTGTCACTATAGACGACATTCAAGCATGATACCAGTTATGTACTTTTAATGGAATACATGAGCATCTCATAAGTTCTTTATGGATTTTATGCCTTTTGCTTTAAACCACCAACAAAAGTCAAAATGTATAATTTATGATTTGCTCTTAGCATGAAAGCTCCATGTCAAATGTCTTGCATGTGGACTGCGGATTGGCTATCTTAAAATAGTAAAATATTCAGAAAACGATAGCACTCCGTGGCTTTGTGTGTCTTGACTTTGGTTGGTGCTTATATAACAAGATGTCAAGAAATGTCAACACCATGTATCTGTCAGCCTCTGCCAGTTTTACATCAGATTTTCCCCAAACATTAAGGTTAAGGAATCAGTCATTCCTCATCCCATAACCGGCATTCCACAACTGTGTGTACAAATTAGGAGACAGAAGTCTGTTGCCAGGAGACAGATGGACAGACTCACTGAAAAGGAACAAAAAGAGATAATAAAACAAAGATATCTCACCTGTAAAGCCAAGGGGACATTTGCAGGAGTACTGAGGGGGAGATGTTGGCTGATTTGTTGCAATGCATGTTGCCCCATTCAAACAGCTGTTTGGCTTTATCTGACAGGCATCACCCACATATTGACAATATTCTCCAACCCAACCCCGGGCACAAACACACTGCAGGAATGCAGAAAATTATTCATAAGATCAGTAATATAGTAGAGTATACATCAATCTATAATAAAATGTATCATACAGAGCACACTGTATTAGAGAGAAATCATTGAATCGTGCACATTTTGAGCCTGGAGATGAATGAACAAATCACAGCTTCAAATAAATTTCAGTTCACCAAAAATTACTTCGAGAGATATTAAAGATGGTTTAATTGGCTTTGAGACGTTTTCAACCAAGATTTCTACCATCACCACGATATAATGGAGATTAATATAATTTTTGACAGTCAGAACTCAGTGAACAGCTTTAAATAAAAATTCATAGTACTTTTTTTTTTTTTTTTTTTTTTTGCCTTTTCATTAACGCAAATTCAATTACGCAGTTGTGAAGACTAAAATCCTGGATGGACAATAAGAAAAATCTGATCCAAATAAGCTAAAACAGGGTTTCACTCTAAATGTGCACCTCAGATGTTTCTTTGTCACAAACACGAGGTGTTACAAAGAGAAAAAACACAAACACTACTCTCTATATCTAGCATTAAAATGATTTTTATGTTATCTCTAGTTGTGCATATGGAGCTTCTACACGACACACTAACCATTTTATTACTACCCACAGTAAATATTTATTCACATTCAAACCCTAAAAGTCACAAAAATATAAGAAAACATTAAAAGAAAAACTTGCACTTGCAGTTAGCAACAATTTTTGACTATCTCTGACCAAACGTGCACCAACATAAAGCATGTAAAAGTAGATCGTAGATAAAGAACCCTATCAGTGGTCTAATGGAACAAGACTGATGGAGAATAATTAGGAGCTATGGGGCATTACAGAGCACTCTCAGGTGTTGTAAAAAATGCAGACATTTGAGAAGACTGAGAAACTGGGAGGCAAATTAGACCCGGACCTGTCAGTCTGAACAAAGCTTCCACATATACACCAGGATTTAATGACTTAGAATTGGATTACTGCTTTCTGTAGTCATAGAACTACCACTGATGTTTCTGTAATTCACTTTGTATTTCACTGTCATATAGACAACATTAGAAAAACCCCCAAACATTTAAACATGTCTAAACCAGGTCTTATCTCTGTATTTGTACTGCATGTACTTTATATTCAGGGACAACTGTAAGAACATCACGCAATAGTTGCCATTCTGAAGCATTCATCATTACAATCGATCCAGTGCATAACTGTTGCATCATTAAAGCAGATTTTATAGTCTAAAAATGAATACTTGCTAACAAAAAAGCCACACACCAAACAGATTCACAGGAAGGTCAACATGCTCAAATTTCTGAAAAGTGCAAAAGGTTACAATACACCATTTAGATCAATATTACTCTGGAAATGATCAAATGCAATAACGAAGAGTGGACCACTCCCATGTTTTTATCACAAAAAAGATTTTTAAAAATCTTACTACCGAAACAGAACATTTATTTTATGAATCCTAACAACACTTATGAATGAGTTCACGCTGCGTCGACTCTGTATGCGTCATGAGTCATATTTCGTGGGCTTTATTGCATTTCATTATGACTGAAACCTTAAATTACTTACCTGATATCCGCCAATTACACTCAAGCACAATCCCTCATTTAGGCAGCTGATATTGAGCAGACTGCAGTAGTCAATTATTTCTTCACAATTCTTCCCAGAAAACCCACTCAGACATCTGTTGAGAGGCGGTCAGTGTCATCAAAATCAATTCACCTTGAGCTTTAAGCACTAACAAGCAATGCTGTGTTGTTTCTTTATACGAGATTTCTGGGATTCTAATTCAGTTTTCCGCATGATCTGATTCTGATAAAGACAGGGGCGTGTCGCTAATCAGGTTAGCATTTTTTACCCATTTTCTGAAATGCTTAGCGATGTTAGCGTATCATACCAAATCAAGCTCTAATGTGAATCAAATTAACTATACTGTATAATATGCCAAATATACACTTCCCTATATTTGTATTATATTTGGTTCTTATTTAGTCAAATTTCTTGTGTGAGAGTTGTTATCTGATAAACAAATTAAACCAGTTTATCTGTTTTGTGGTCTGGTACAGTTTAATATCTGGATATCTTGAAAGATGGCAGAAATGAATGGCATGAAATGGAAACGTTTTCATAGGAAAAGCATTTAAGTCTCTGTTTCAACTCTCAACAATGACTTCCTGGAGCTTTTAAAACCGCTTTAAATCCTCCTCACATCAAAAGGTGGAAAAAAAAAATCACATTTTTATTCATTCTCAGAGGGAGACACATTCATAAGAAACGCGAATCATCTTCAAGAAGAGACTCTGATGTTCCTATTATTAGATCTCCCTCTTACCTGCAGATGTAATCATTTCCCCTGGACACACAGGTGGAATTGTTCAAACATGGTGATGGACTACACAGGCTGTTCTGCCTCTTGCACGCTGTGGCCGCACTACCATCTGCACAGACACATTCAGAGCCCTGCATGGGAGAAGCAATACAACCTAGATCACCTGCAAGCCTGGGATAGGACGCTTAAATTACACAAAAGGTACATTCGATTTCCAAGTGTAGGAACACGGAACATTATCAATAAAAGAGCAAATCACTGTAGTGATAAAAATGGGCCTTCATTGAGTCACAGTTATATTTGCTACAGACTTCTACACTTTCATTAAATATAATCTAAATAAATAATAGGTTTTACATTTGTTTTAATATGGTTTTTAGATATGAGAGGCTAACAAATGTTAATGTTCTTGTAATTCAAAGTTAAACAGATTATGCTTCTAGGAAAAAATATATATGTCAAGCAGCAGCAATAATGTGCATTATGTTGATAAATGTCCTCTTTACTCTTCTCTGCTCGGGTATCCTTAGGTGGGTCTCGAAAATGTGTAGTGCACTTGGCAAACTGTAATGAACAAAACAAAGGTCGTAGAGAAAGACAATTAGACCACTGCTGTATTTTCCCCAGAGTATCCTCTAGAGCATTAGAAACACTACCACCTCTGCAAAATGTATGAGTATACTAGCATTTCCCGTGAAAGGTGCAAATTGCAGCAGGCATCCAATTACAAAAAGGTTCTGATGAGAGCCATTTCAAACTGGCACTTAAATATGGACTGGGTCATTCAATCAAAATGTTAGAGAAAGCAGACACCCTTTCCCACAGCTCATCTTCACCGGGAAATATTAATTGCTCCCGGAGCTTTTAGAATGAAGGCATTTGATCTCGCTTCAAGACACTATTAATTTTCATGTGCCATTTCTTGTTTACGTCCCACTGAGGGAAAACAAATAAGGGAAATAAAGTCCTCACGCGATCCCCTGCAGTGCACATTTGTTCCTCCTGACATGGGTACGACTTGCAATCGAAGTTAACTCGAGATTCGCAGTAGAGGCCCGCAAATCGTTCCGGACAATGGCAAACAAATCCTGTGGGACTCTCTTCACATGTACCACCATTTCTACATGGATTTGGGTCACAGGAGGCTTTCCTCTTCTCACACGGTGGGCCTGCAAAACCAGCAAAATAGATTACTGCACTTTTATTTAGAAACTATACTGCGTCTACTGGCGTTCTTAGCATAGCATGAATTTAACTATTCTGTATACTCTTGAATCTCAAATATTAAACATGGAAATTAACAAGCATGGAATGACTTCAAAGAATTTTCACACCAGAAATGAAATGCAGACGTGATTTAGAATCCAAGAATGAAGGGGTGACTGACAGGTTTAATCATTTACACAGGGTAGTGGCATGTGTAGGGCCATTTCCCGGCACTATGCATGCATAACATTAAAAATGGTAAATAAATGGTAAATGGCCTGCATTTGTATAGCGCTTTACTTAGTCCCTAAGGACCCCAAAGCGCTTTACACTACATTCAGTCATCCACCAATTCACACACACATTCACACACTGTAAAAAGATGCTCCCACAAATAAACTTGATGCAAGACCGACTGTACACAGAGTCACCGCGTCTTGTTATTCTGTTGATTTACTATCCTAAATTGGTAGGATGATGTTCCCACCAAAGTCAAAACAATGAGTCAAAAGTAAAACTCTCAAGTTATTCAGATATGAAAAATCACAAACTAGCAGTATAATAACAGCTGTCACTTGAGTTGTTTAACTCTACTTGTAGTTTACAGCAGTCTTGTGTCTGTACAGAGTGAAATAATTATTTTATATCATATTCGCCTCAGGGAAACCAAACCTGCAGCGCCAAACACAAATTATTGGGAACTCTTCACCTAAAAATCAATTTTTTTCCCCTGAAAGCTATAAAGATGGAGTGGATTGCATTGCCTCCTCTTGTTTTTTTTTTTCCGTTTAGCCCGCATGATGGAGAACTGCCTCAGTCTCAGGGTAATATGCTTCCTGCTGTGTGTGTGTATTTAAATTTGTGCTTGTGCCATACAGCGCCGCTGCCATCCCATTAAATCAGGCCACACAGCACACACAGCATAAACAGGAAAAATAGTTGTTTGATAACACTGTAAAAAGCCTCACTAGTAATATAATTAAATGTGGGATAAACCCGAGCTAATTAAAAGCAGTCTGGTTTTTATGAGAATAAAAAATGTGAGGAAAATATCTGGTCTGTGATTATTCCTGACAGTTTCTCCATGTTTGTGTATGTGGGTTATGCCACATAGGTTTGTAATTTTATTATTATTGTTGTTTTATTTATTATTATTCATTTTTATTATTTTTATTTTCTTTGTTTATTGCAGTTTTTTCAACATTTTGTGATATGCCGATTATTGAAATAACACATATTGTGATTTATCACCTTTTTTCACCTGCAATTTATACCCTCAAAGTTAAACTATGACAATATCTGTGTTATTCAATAAGATAAGACTATGGAACTTATTATTACTTTTTCTTATGTTGTTGCTGCAAACCTGACATAAATGGTACCATTAGATGGAATGGGGTGATGTTCACAGTTAAATGTAATATTTTTTTTAAAAATACAGCATTTACCTGTAATATACTGCTTAAAATTACATATCTGTTGCTGTCTATATAGGCAGAAGTTCACATTTAACAAAAAATCATATTTTACTATTACATTTGTGCTCAGCAACCTTCCTGTTTTATTGAATTATAACCAGAATACAACCAGCTGGCAGCCAAAGATTGATTCAGACTGATGGCAACATGTTAGGAATATGCCTACATTTATAAATTAGATGGCAATTATTTACAAAACTTCAGTCAGCGATTGCAGTCAGTCAAAGTCAGACTGCGACTGTTTGTAGACAGGTTCCTTCCTATCAGGCGTCCCAGTGTGTTGGATGATTTTTTTGTGTTCGTTTGTTTTTGGTTGCTGTGATTTAATCGAAGTTTGCTCAGCTAACGTTACCTCAGGATGGTGGCGCATGAGATGAACCCTGTAGTTCGCAGTATTTTCAGAGTATTTTAACTTATTTAATTAAATATCTATATTTAGTGCCCTTGTATCAATATAATATTGTCACACAAAATCTCACAGTAAACTGCTGTATCGATTTTTATTAACGCATGGTAAATGTCCTGGAACAGTTTTATACTACAGCTCAAATACTATTTTATTTTTATTCTCATATTTCACTGTTCTCATTTTATTTTTTATTTTTTAAAAAGTATACAAGTTTATTCATTAAATTCTGCTGTATTATTAAATTTTTTTATGCGCACAACACAGTGTTATTTTTTATTATTATTTATACATCATTTGATATACACCAAATTAAAGTTAACACAGATTTTTAACTGATAAACATGCATTTTACTAAGTAGTGAGCGCCACAGCTTTCAGCATATTGTAAGCATTTTCTTAGATAAAGTAACTTTGACCTAAGCTCTAGCCAGCAGTTTAATTTCACAACTGTGAACTTAACCAGGGACAAAGTAATGCTGCAGTGATATTGTGCACAAAGGATAAAATTAGACTGAAATCACTGCAAGGTCAAGGTGAATAAATTTTGATGTTATTCCCTTGTGAGGTTTTTTTTTTTTCCCTTTCTCACATGACACCTACACATTTATCTTTCTAGTGACTTCTTTTTTTTGCATATTTTCTTTAATCCCCCTGCTGATACAAGTGCTCATGTCCCAGAGGCTCCTCCTAGCCTCCTCTGTGGGCATCAATCTTACTGTACCCAACTTCAGAGTTTGCTTTTTGCTTCAGCTCATTTTACATCAGAAATTGAGTTTTCAAAACTGGTCCACTCAAAGCTGCACGTCTACAAACTGCTTTCCTGTAGAATTTCCATTTCTCATATGTATTAATGAAGCATAATAATGATAATTCCCTCTGTAAAATGCTAACAATGTTAGTTAACACCGACGATGGTTTATATATTTATTACAGTCATTTACATTTGTGCTCTCATCTAAAACACCATTGTTTCTGCAGTGACTTTGAATTGCATCCATCTAATATGCATAAAACACCAGCATGTCAATGCCTAATTAAAACAGTTTAACAAGGCTAATGACTGCATATATACACCAAATTAAACTTACAAAACTTGGCTTTATTACCAACAAGATTAAAGAAACAATTAACACCATATTCCAAATGAAAATGGTCTTATAAAGATGGTAATACTTAACAACAAATGCCCTAGAGGTAGAGTAGAAGACAGTCAAATCAAAAGAAAATCTCATTTGAAACATCCCATGAGTTTGGCTCATTATTCTCTGCGCATAGACTTTGGCCTGTGAGGGCAGCCAGCACTGGAGCAGCCACTAACTTCCACTTGATTAATGAGCCAACTGCAGCAGGGAGGTAAAGGAAGCACGAGCTCTACAGAACTCCCAAGAAGCTGATGGGACACCAAGACACCATGACTGTGCGAAAGCACCCAGTGGAGTCTGCTTATTTGAGGGAGCAGCAGCAATTAAAGCCAATTACAAGAAGCTGCAAAAGCAGTCAGAGCATGTAAGTCCACAATTTGTTTCTGATGGAAATTATAGGAATTATCTATTTGACTTCAAACAAGGGCAGATGTTTTCTTTAATAGGGCCAACTATTTGGTTTTAACAAATGTAAGTAGCTGGTGATCATTATACTGTCATCACTGACAGCTTGGGTTAAAAGGCTTGCAAAATGCTTCTTTTACATGAAACAAAACAAAACAAGAGCAAAAAACAGCTAACACAAAAATCATTTGACTCTTTTTTTCCCCACTAGTTTCACTCCTAATGCTGTAGTTAGAGAAAAAAGTTACATTTCAAAGAGCAATTCAGACTTGAATAAAAGGAAAATATGATAAAGTTCATGTGAACCAAATTTAACATACAGTCTAGTCCACCGGTGTTGCATTAAGGAACTAACATAAGTATAATGTCCTCTACCTGATCGAAAATATTCAGTATTCAATTCAGCAGGTATCTGGCATTCACTACCAACAAGGGGATGAAATGACTTTTTTTTTCTCCTTCTTTTGTATGGCCTTAATAATCTCTTGTTATAAAGAAAAAAGAATATGCCAAACAGTACTGGAAGTAACCTTGAAACAACATCTCTAAAATAATAAGCTGAAAGCATGGGCTGGACTCAAAAGGCGAAGCTGTGACACTTCAAGAATGCTGCCAGGACAAATTGTGCTCCAAACAAAACAATGAATCAATGTGAAAAGCCACTTGGAGATTTTACTCCAGAAAGTTCATTGCAGGCTTGATTTTTACAGCAGAGAGTGATATCGAGGGCAGCCCGAAGAGCATCTAGGTCTTGTAACCATTTGTGTGTGATAACGATTGACCCGACTATACAAAAATACAGCGGATGAGACTAAATAATGAGCGAATCACTAATGTGCCATACATCTTCGCCACAGCAAAAGTCCCACTCAGCGCCTATACATGAGCGTCCAGCACTGTCTCTGAAGTGGATGGTCTTGGCTGGGAGTGAAAAATGTGTCACAATGCTCTTTGATTTGCTTTTGTAAGTGATTCTTAGAGACGGGGATCAGCTACTTTAACCCTAAGCCTAAATATAATATAACCATGCAATTTGTCTCTGTGAATATGAGCAGAGCAGAAGAAAAGTGATGGATTTCCACATAACTATATCCAGTTCTCAGATGTATATTAATGTGTATCAACTTTACATCACGTGTTGTTTCTGTTGTGACCGAAAAAAGTGACGCGTTCGTTTTATCCTGAACTTGGAAGCCTGATGTGTGCCACCTGTAAAAGGCAATTATAAATACTATCATAAATGGGACTTATTCTTCAAATAACGAGCACTGAATAACATTCATTTTTATCTTTGCGCTCTCAGCAGAAACAATACACTATAAATTACATTTTACCTGATTGCCGTAAACCTTTATTTTATTAACTCCGGCATGCTCCGTTAGCTAGCAGTATAGCCCAGGCCCTTTAGAGCGGCACATCACTGGTTGTAATATGAGGTATTTGATTTGAAGTGGCCCCTTCATATATTATGATGACAAATATAACATCGAGTGGGATCAAGTTTATAGCCCACAAGGAAATGCTGATCTTTTTATGATTTATGATGATTTGAAGATAGCCCTCCTGTTTGAGGGAAATTACATGGTTCTGGGAGGTGAGGGAAAAACACTTTCCATTGTGCTTTGTATACAGAATTGCAGTAAACTGTGTGATTTGCTTGGTGGTGATTAAAACTGTGACATGCTGTTTAAAGAGCAGCTCTTCATTGTTACTGAGCCAGACAGTCCATCTACGTTATATAAACAGCCTTCTAAAATAAGAGATGCTTACCAGAGAAACCATTGTCACAGATGCATTTGAAGGATGCAGGTGATATTTGAAGGCATGTCCCATTTTCACAGATGCTGTCACAGTTTGCTTTCCCAATGATTTCAGAGCAGTTAACCCCTAAAACAAACAGCCCATTAGATGATTATTCACAGAGGACCAGGCACAGAAAAAAACAGTAGATGAGCAGAATCAAGTTTGCTTGCATGCACGGAGGTCTAATGCCTTTGATTTTAATTTTGTTAAAGAAAAAAAGTCATTACTGTAGATAATTCGGCAAGGAGCTTAAAAAAGGAAGTCATCTGGAATGCAAGCAATGTAAAAATTTATTCTGTTTGCATTACATGAGTGTGTCGGAGGGTTATGGTGAAAAACATTAACTTGATGTGTTCAATAAATCCATAATTGAGAAGCTGCTTTTACGTTCTTTCAGCACATGAGTACGTCTCTCAGAAACACTTCTTCTACAAACTTTGATTTTGTAGCAAATGCAACATGTTACAGCCACAAGTGATGTATAGGACTATTTTTAGATGCTCTGACCAAGCCCTTATTCAAACAATTACGAGAACTCATTAAATGGGATCAGTGACATTTGTGCTCACCTGTAAAATGTGGAGGACACAGACACTTATATGTTCTGTAGTGTGGATCTGTCGATCCATTGCTCAAACAGACTCCTTTGTTTTCACAGGGGTTATCCAAACAAGCATCAAACTTTTCACAAAACCTCCCGGAATACTTGTGGTGACATCGACAGTGGAATGCACTCTCTCCGACTCCTGTTTGACAGACACCGTTCCCCGAACAAAGTCGAAGCATCGGGGAGCTCCGACAAAGTTGGGTTTTAACTGTGACGTTCAGCCTCAAACCTAGCGTGCACAGCTGCATGTCTCCTTCGTGCAGCGCAATAAAATAACGGTGACCCGGCATGAGCCACCTGGCATCGACTTGCTCTCTTTCATTTATGTTGTGAGGGAAGAGAAACTGATCTTCTCTCTGTCCTGTTGCAGAACAGCTTTCAAAGTTCTCTTTTGACACATTTAGGAGTTTGATGCCATATGACTTGAGTGTTTCATCAGCAGACATCAGCAGTTTGTCTCCATGTTGTAGCTGAAGTGGGCATATCTGTGGGAAGTTGAAAGGCTGCTCACTTGACTCGTCTCCCTGCTGGGAATCCCAACACTCAGAAACACTCCTGCAGATGTTCCCTATTAGAGTCCAATTCATTTGGATGGTGTTTTTTTTAAGGTGCCATTCGGTTGAAGGTTGCCTGTTGCAAAGGATTTGGCAGTGGATCATATGAATGGCCACAAAAATGAGACTCACGTGAAACAATGACGATCTCATGTCTCCTCTTTCTCTGTATTTAATCCAAATCAGTTTGGGACTTTTAAGAACGACTTTATGTGATGCTTTACTCCAAAGTCCACCAGAGTAGCAATCGCCTGAAGAAAACAAAGAGATTTTTTAAAATATGTTTTACGGCTACACACTGTTGCTGCTTAAAACTTTACCCAGAGCACTAGAAGTGACTGAGCCCATGCTGTTATTATGAAGATTTCATTTTACAATAACACCACAGACCTATGGTTTCTGCGAGGGTAGCAGGAACTGTTATAATCATATGCAGTGCTGCTGACCACCAAGTGTGTCACAGCAGCCTCAGCCTCCCGGAGGTTTCTACAGAGAGTGACAATGTCAGATAAAATATTCTCTCTCCCCTGCTGGTGCCTGATACCTCAGTGTCAGGCAGCGAGATGAGTTAAAGCAGACAGCATTGTCTTCCTCCCTCAGGCCTTTTTCATACGTGTGCGCCAGATAAAACAACAAAGTAGAGAAGCCTCGCTGCAAGAAGAACTCTGCTTCTTGATCAGCTCACAAGGGCTGATATGAATAACTGCATGGCGATAAGTAATAAAACGCTGAATATGGAACACCAATATCAATAGAAGAGGGAGTGATAAAATGAATGAGATTGCAAGTATTGTCTTGGGGGTTCTGTGGGGACCCAGAAGACTTCATTTACACGAGATGAAGATGACTATTGTGTTTCACCGAACAAATTGGAAACCTGTCAGCTGATTTGTGAGAAAAAAATATTGAATTAAAATTTTAATAAAAGAAGACAAAATGTGGGATAGGTTTAGTGATTGCAGAATAATAATTACCAGCACCTGTGCAATGGCCATTTACATGTAGTTATTCGTTTTTTAATTAACTTTTATTTAAAGTTCAGTATTTTTACATTGACAATGAATCAAAGGAGATTAGATATGAAAGGATTCATTCATAGCAACAGAGCATCCCTTTATTTTTTCAGCATTTTGATGTTTTCTATCTGGTGCGAGCGGTGCTGGTGAATAAGCCTACACTTCAAAAAGTATGAAACCCGTACATTAGAGTTCTATAGCAGAAGTTGTGGTCATTGTGTGTGGGGAGAAAATGTGACAGATGTGATCCTTCTCCATAGTTACAGTAGTTCCAATTTTGGGTCCGGCAATTTCGTGGTGGCAAAAAAAGTGGCCAGACAGACAGGACACTGATGCGTTGTAAAAAGATGTCATTTTGGCAGTCTGTTGGTTTTAGTGTAAAAGCACCAAAAAACACATGATTGAGATTCTTGCCAGAATATTGTAACTATACTGTAAAACAAAGCACCTCACAAACGTCTCATAATTATAAAACAGGAGAAAAGAAATCAATGAATGTCATTATGAGATAATAGAAAAAGCTCTTAAAAAACTCAATATATATTCAAAGAAATTTAATTTGTACATTAAACCTTTTTTTTTTTTTTTGAAAAAGAAAGACTTTGAGCAGATCTGTTTACATAATATGCCAGGAATCTTGAGCTGCTACTGGAACTAATGATTCAAGTTCTTCTAAAAGCAAGTTTTAGGTATTTACTTGGAAGTTATTATAATACACAAAGGAATCCTGGTTCGAGACTGGATGGAGACACAAATCCCTAAAAGGGTTGGGTCAGGAAGTGAATAAGCAAGTTGCCAAAAGTTTTCATCTAAATTACCTTTAAATGGCCACTGGGACATAAAAAAACAACAACGGACATATAGACTCATCAGTCAATCTGATTTAAAAATTGCTTTAAAAAGGGTAATTTTAAAAAAGCTTTTTCCCCCCGGAATCAATGGCAGCCAACCAACAGGTACAGAAGCAGGACCTCCTGTAAATTGAAAACAAGCAGAAATAAAGCACGTGTTCTACCATGGAAAATGTCTTGAGAACCCAGATTGGTGCCACTGCAATAAAATCAAAACAATTGCCATTGCAAAATATTCTTTTCTTTTGACATTTTTCCATTGTTACATTTATTAATATAACCACAGTAGGAACAAAACTCTAATCCACAATTACGTTTAATCCTTGATTAGATGAAACTGTGGATTTGGAGAATCGTCAAGCCTGCTGCTCTTGGCTTACAGGTTGTAAAAGTATGTTAAGCATCCCTGTCGCATGCCTACAATGTTTCAAAAGACATGTGAAGATATGGAATTTCTTATATTGGTTTTAAAAAAGTGGCTAACAAACAACTTTAATGGGTTACAGACTAAAAAACATCAAACAAATTTAAAAAAAAAATGAAAACATGGTAACAAAATTGTCAATAAAATTGGAAATCAGAGTTTTACATAGATAGTACAATACAAAAGTACAGAGTAAACCCTAAACTCTTTACAATTTGATTCCATGGAGTCAAACTTTCTTTCATTTTTAAAGTGGTCTGGAGAAACAGCTTTCCAGGCTTCTTAATGATCCTTTAAAGGTTTTCTTTGGACATTGGCTGCTTCATTCATTACAGTCCTGTGCTGTGATGAATCTAAATTTTTTTAAAAATTGGTTCAAATCAAAATCAATATATACTGGAGAGGTACAAGAGTGAGTGCCACCTGTAAAACACATTGGTTCTGTCGTGGTTTGGTTTGGCTACATGTCCACCAGTGGTGTTTGGGATGGAATTATGAATACCGAAAAGAACCATCAGATTTCAATATCCACCATAAAGCATATTTAAAGCCTCTGATTAGCAGCAGCTTTGTTTTTCAGCATGGCAATGCTCTCAAACACACTGCCAGTGCAGAACAAAAGGCAGCCGACATCCAAAGAGTTCTGAGTTTCCTTTAAAAACTATTCCTGAAGACTACCTGTACTTAAAGAAATTACAAAAAAGCCTAAGAGAGTTAATAAAATTGGTTGAAATACTGACTTTCAAATTCCTTAGAATTGTACAAACTCTTTTTTTGCCTTATATAAAGAGTACTGTAAATTATCCACAACAACCCTGAAACTACCAAAAACAGCACAACACCAGAATCTAATACTGTGTCACTGTAAGGTGTTTTTGTCTATTAGTAGTAGCACAGTAGTGGCAGCTATGTTTACTGCTATCAGTCGCCTGTAACCAGTAATGTGATTTAGGCAAGAGGTCAGGATGTACTGTATACTCTGAATCGAAATTGGACTTTCACAGTATCAGCTACAATTCAATAATGCACTGCATAATGCTGTATGCTGCAGTACACTTGTTTATATCTCAACTACCACATAATAACAAGACCCAGGTCACCCCAACAGCCTCACCATGAATTGTCCCAAAGTTGGAGTGAAATGAAGACCACCTTATACCACCATGCATGTGGCAGTAAATTGACAACATCAACAAGCAGAATGAGTAAAAAGATAACAGAAGGCACACTAAGGCCAGGAAAGACTATCTATTTGCCACATTTCCACTGGAATTCAGAAAGAATACATTAAGCAAGTAAACCGAACGGTTGTAATCAGCACATTTGTTTCAATACCAAATTACTATCATAACTCATAATACATTGAGAAGCTGTTTAAACCATAGGTCTCTGCGCAGTTAACTTCATTTAAACTCTAAATGACATTTATCCATCTTGATCTTGACCAAATCTGATTCGAAATCCATCTAAAATTGCATTCGATACTCATTCATACTTCCACGCCAATCTATAGTGTTTGGCGTCCACTTAAATAAACAGACCAGAAGGTTCTCTTCGGATATTAAGAGGCCTTAAAGGTATTGATCAATTAGGATTAAACTGTGGGCCACACAGTGAAATGGTTCAGCTAATAAGGGCCATGGGGTCAGAAGCAAGGTAATGCTTGTGGGGGTCAACTAATTGTCTCAAACAGCCTCCTGCTATTATTGCACCTCAGTTCACTCCACAATTTAGGATGCCAATCACGCAGGTGTGTAGAGGGCAATGGATCAAGGGAGCTGTGTAAATCCTCGCTTGACTGATGACTGAGAGAGACATGAGGAGGACACAACGAATTATCGCATCATACTGGTAGGTTACATGTCAATTGCTGTCTCTCACAGGTTACAATAGCTGATACGGAGATTGAAAGAAAATTAATCGACAAAATATTTTCATAATCAGCTCCCTTTGTTCTTAAATAAATGGTTTAGGCAACTTAAGAAGATGTGAAGATTACCAAATGAAGGACATTTTCCCCAATTAATGTCACTTTCTTGACCAAATGACTCAAGAAAGAGATCAGGAGCTTACTCGGTAATAAATAGTCAACACAGCGCTGTAGGTTAGATGAAGATAGGTTAGATGAACTGGATCAAAGAGGACATTTGACATAACAAAGCTTAGTTTGATCAGAAACTAGGCCACATCTGAAAACATTTGCTAACTTGCCAACTAATGAGAAAGATTACATTTTCTTGTTTTCTTCACAAGTAGCAAAGTTTGGCTCATTAAGCTGTCAGCACGATGCACAGACAGTGATGAAGATGGTGGTTAGTGACTGAGGCACAATTGCTAGTTACAGTACAATGGCACTTCTGCAAGAACGAGGACGCACAGGTGTAAGTTGAGGCAAACATTGTTGAGATAAATAGTGTAAGCGTCCTTGTATATGGTAATTTCTCATTATCATTTCCTCAGAACTTTTCACAGCCTGGCAGCTGCAGTGAGTGAATGCTGATGGTGTTTGCTATTGTGCTGTATTGAGTGTATTTTTTGCTTTTTTCCCCCTCGCTGCATAGGGACTGGAGATGACTTATCGGAAGTTTATATTTGTACGGCATATTAAATTAAATTGAATTAAATTAGAATTCAAGTTGTAAGCCTCCTACATTGATTAAATATGCTGCTGTTCTGTCATAACATGTCCCTCAGGATCATCGTAACAAAGAAAGGGTCTTTTGCAACTCTCTGTGCCACAGTGAATCTGCTGAAATGATTAAATCAGAAGGCGAAAGAAAATCATCTCTCAATTTATCGCCACACATGAGGTATGCGATGAGATGAACTTCATGACCGGCATTACAGACTCGTAGGCTTTTATCAACTTGACAATATTTGGTAGAGCATCATTTGTCATCAGCATACCAATTCATTCTAAAAGCTTCCCGAGTGAACAACACAAAACAAAACAAAAAAAACAACAAAAAAATCTGGAACAGATATTTTACCTGAGAAAGTCTGACTGTGAAGTAAACACAGACTTTAAAGCAGCTGGCACAGAACTCATTTCTCTGTCCACTCACTGTTAAATTCACTTTTGTCAACACTGTGGTGATGGATTTGGTAGATGTTGTCCCATTTCAGAGTAGGAAAGTAGCAGAAAAAGGTCAACTGCCACCATCATTAAGTGGGTTCGAACACAGACCGGCTCGTGAACATATTTACAAAGCCAAAACACTTCAGCTACATTTAATAATAATAATAAGAAGAAAAGGAGCTTTGGTTATTATTTATAACCTTCAAACTGATACAAATCAGCTTTATTACTATATCAGCAGCGGGATGTCTCTGAAACAGCAGTGAACCACCAGCAGGCTACTGGCCACAGCCGCTGCTGGACTGATCGTTTGTGCTCCCTGGGTAGATGTGTGGATCGCCACTAATCACCTATAACAATGATGAGCATCCAGGCCTAAAGCCCCCTGAAAATTAGCCCGTACATCAATTTTCTTACTCTAAATGAAGTGATTGATGCCAAAGGCAAAACCAATTTTCACTCAAATTTCAGGTCTGTTTCCTGAATCATGTAAAGTAATACTGAGAAGACAAGTCATACAGTTCTGGCCTTTATCTTATAGAAGTGCATAGGAAATTAAACTTCACAGACACCTAGTTTTTTTGTTCTTTCTTTACTCTCTAAAACCTTAAACAACATTTGAAAGAAGCAAAACTGCAGAATGTTTTCAAGTCTGTAATATCTCAAACCATGGGTTAAATTAGGTCAAAGCCAGCAGCACAACAGCTTTGCCAGCTTGAAATGAATTGCTCTTTTTTTGTTTGTTTTAGGCACTACCTTTATCAGTCACCAGCCCCCCTGTATAGTCTACAGTGTTTCCTGTTTATTTGGGGCTCTGGAGGAGAACCTCAATAAGTTAAGGCTGTGAGTTTTTGTTTGTTTGTAACACTTGTGCAGTGCTTTGGGGATTTGCAGTATATACACTTTCTGCCACGCAGAGCCCTAAGAGCTCTGCATGAAGGAAATACTGCAGGCACGTCTGTGAGGCAGCTTGGTTATCATGATCCAGAATATGTGGCACACCTGCAGACCAGAAAATTGCTTTGGAGAGTTTCGTTTATTTAGTTATTTTTATCCATAGTTTTTCTTGTTTGTTCTGAGTCACCTATATAGAGCTTGTGGCATGCTAATGTTAGGTGTGGATGCTGGAGGTCAAGCAAAAATCTCTTCTCCATCTCCACCAACTCTTCTCTTAAAAACTTCACACGAGTGTACAGTATACCTAAGACAGTGTATTTTCCCCTAAACAACATATTTGTGTTTTAAATCTTATACAACGAATAGTTTCATGTTTATCAGTTTTTTAATCACCAGAAAAACATGATTTGGTTTCATTTGACCTAAATAGGCAAGTTGTTGTGCAAGTTGTCCATGCCATGAGCACACCAAACCATACAGAGCTAATAAACTCATCTTTAACCTAGAGAAAGTATCATTCATAACTTACAAAAAAGGGTTTTTTATTTTATTTCCACTTCACCTCAATACTTCTTAAATGAACTTGGGACCCAGAAAAGCCAATTGCCTTCTGAATCTTGCTCATATGCAGTTCAACTGGTTTTAACTCGTTATAGCTGATATCTGTGCGGCTATATACTGTTAACTGCCAGTATAGTTTTTATTAGCACTGCTGAGCCAGCCAGGGATTTCCACTAGAGTCACTTAAGGTTTTAATGTGATTCTCCTGTTCGGTATTGGTTTTGACACTGTGCCCTGTGCACACAGATTCCATGAAACTTTTAATATAATCCCAAGTAGATGATGAAATCCCCAAATTCTTTGCAATTTTAAAATAGAAAAGAAACTCTTACGTTGTTGAAATATTTGCTCGTGAAATTTTTCTTTAGTGCGAGGGGGAAAAACACAAAAAAAACTGAGTTCTTACATTGAATATATTGTTTATTTTTTAATTAAATGTGGGTTTACTATTTGTGGGTTTACAGCGAAGCATCTGCCTTCATCTCACTCTATCCCTAGCATCCTGCTCTGTCACAACAACCCTCTGCATGTCCTCCTTCGCTACCTTCATCAAATTCCTCTGTGGTCTTCCTCTTTTCCTGCTGCCTAACAGCTACATATTCCACATCCCTTGTCCAGTAAATCCACTATCCCAGACTATCTCAGCCTTGTCCCTCTTTTTCTCCAAAGTGCTCGACCTCAGCTGTCCCTCTGATACTCTCATTTCTAATCCTGTCCACTCTGGTAATTCCCAGCTTATTGCATTTATTGATCATTTGTTTATTCCTGTTACATCTATTTAAAAATCTTTTTTTTAACTTTTTGATTTAGATCCCATTTGCACGTGGATCCAAAATGTACCATAACCGGTGATTTGTGGACAATTTTCATAACTACGTGACTCACTTGAACTAAAATAAAAATGTGTGCTGCTAAAGTTAGCCAGCTTTAACAAGTGGCGCATGTCTTACTATTTTCCCCCCATGGTGATGTCACATTTTGATTACTGAACACCTCAGGGTGTGCTGGATGACATTATACAAAAAACCTTTTTGGTTCAACACCGGTCATAAGTAATTTCTCCTAATTTAAAGACATTGATTTTTTTTTTTTTTACACTAACAACAACAACAACAACAACAACAACAACAACAACAACAATAATAATAATAACTGTGCACACTACTACAACTACCAAGTCTTAAGAGTTTGAGAAGTTTTAAAAAGTTATTATATGGTAAATGGCCTGTATTTATATAGCGCTTTACTAGTCCCTAAGGACCCCAAAGCGCTTTACATATCCAGTCATCCACCCATTCACACACAGCTACATTGTAGCCACAGCCACCCTGGGGCGCACTGACAGAGGTGAGGCTGCCGGACACTGGCGCCACCGGGCCCTCTGACCACCACCAGTAGGCAGTGGGTGAAGTGTCTTGCCCAAGGACACAACGACCGAGACCGTCCAAGCCGGGGCTCGAACCGGCAACCTTCCGATTACAAGGCGAACTCCCAACTCTTGAGCCACGATCGCCCATAATGCAAAGATGAAAGAGGCTACGTCAACAAGATTGAACTACAGCTTAGCATTAAATGTAGCTAACGCGTCCCTCTGCCCCCATCCTGCAAATGCTAGGCCCAGGATTTACTATGGACGGCTAATCTTACTAGTAGGGAGTACACATGGACCATCTGCTGCATGCAGAAACGGTGCAGCAGACACCTCTCTGCTGACTTGCAATTAACGCCGTTTCATCGTCTGTGCCGGTGGGATATATGCTCACCATTAAGTTGCAAAGGTGTTCCGCCCTGGGACGGTGACTTGTACCATCATTCTGGAGAATTTGCTAGTCAGAGGTGAGATGTGTATCTCCGTGGGGAATAAGACAGCTGAGCCGTCTAAGCGACACCGGGGGAAACACGTTGCTAAGGAAATGTGATCAGAAGCTGAGGGCTGAAGGCGTGCCTGTCTGCTGAGGAGATGGCCCTCTGTGGCAGGTCAGGGCGGGGATACGGGGCTGCTTGATTGATTATTTAATTAGGCTTAACAAAATATTCATTAGCGAGGCGAGTCATTATCTTGTGTAAACAATTGAACCTCTCCTACAAAATGAAAATGGTTTTTATATAGCCTATTACCTGAGAGGTGAAAAAAAAATTGACTGCGGTCTCTCAAAGCCTAGCTATAATTGATCCTCTGCAGGTCTGGATTAGGAACGCGTTTAATAAGAACTAAAACTCCAAAACTGTTGTTTCGTGCATCTGGTTGCCTAGCAGGCTAAATGAATTACTGTAGCACTTTGTCATGCATGCGCTACTCCAATTGCTTGGGCTGATGTGAAGATTACACTAGACTATCATAATGCAACAATTCAGAATGTGAATAGCTTTATCAGCTTTTAATTTTTGCACCGGATTATTGGGAACATTTTTTAGGAAATGCATTTCCTTTCTTGATGAGAGTTAGAGGAAGATTGATTTCATGTGGAGCTTTTGATTAGTATTTGCATAATGAAAAGAAGCAACAACGGCTATAGCCTGGCCTGTCCACACTACTGAACAGTTTCTATCATCGCCTCTGTTCAGTGCACATCAACTGCTTCAGGAGTGGTTATGTGTGTCTGTGTCTGTGTGCAGCAACTTCCTGGAATTGCCACTATTGGCCGGAAGTCAGTGGGAAAACTCCTCAAGGGTACATTTGGTACCATTTCACATCTCACTTCTTTTTTTACATCCTCTTCGATCTAACGCTCACAGAAACACGCGCACATAAGCAGCAGGGGGTACATCCATAGTGGTATTGTGTTTATATCATATTTAATATTTATTTGCAGAGGGAATGTTTTGACAGCTTGTGTGTGATTTTGTTTTTCATTTTTCCTTCAATGACCTACATCCTGCTTGCTGTACAGGTATATTCACACCACAGAGCCATACTGCAATCAGTCTTCTGCTGGTTGTTGCTGAAAACAGTATAAGCAAGGGGTTAAGTGCCTTGCTCCAGGGCATTTTGGCAGTGGCTGCTGAGGGAGAAAGGAGAGTGTTTGCCATTTTACATTCCAACCCTGATTCCTCCAGCTGGCCAGTGACTCTCCATCCATTAGCTTGTCACTGATTTATTTCTGTTCTCTGACCAGGAAACATACCCGCGTCCCAATAAATACAATGTAGTTCCTCAAAGATCCTCCTCTGTTATTTACATTGGCACCAAGGCGTTGCTGATGTTACCAATTATGGTGATGAGTTTTATGCAATGGGAAATAGTGTTGCAATATCTGGGACTGCAGAAAACTGCAAACTACTTTTTTTTTCTAGCAATAGAAACAATTAAAACAACATTTTTGTTATTATTTCCCCATGTCATTTTATTGCAGTAATAAAGAGAACATGTATTTGACCCATTTCTAAGCTCCACTGAGAAATTGAGGGAGATGACAGATATTTTCATAAAGGTCACCCTCTTCTCTTTCACCTTACTTTTCTTGATGGTTTGCTCACAGTAGTATTCTCAGCACACTTCACTCCTTGCAAGCTGCTTCTGTGGTGTGTCCTCCACACTCCTCCTCTGCTAGCCACAGGCTTTTGCCCTACAGAAGCTCTTCAGATCATCACATCAGTAGTCAGTTTCAAGTAATTTCAGGATCAATTTTTAAAATGGCTGTTCTTATCAAAATACATCAGTGTGAAGCACATATCTGACCTTAAGAGTTGACATATTCTATCTCCTATGCTTATCTTGGTGAAAGACACTTAAGTTCTCGAATTTGGTTTGCTTCCCCACTGTGACTAGATTAACGAGCTGCCCTTTTGCTTGTAGCATCAGCCATATTTTCTGCAGCTTTAGGTAGCTTCATTATATACAGAAATATTGACCTTCAGCGCTTTTTATGAGAATGTATAGCAGGGAAAAGCAAGCATTTATCTATATAGCCCTGCAAACTATTCTCATCATTCCATATCTTCCAGTACTGTTCCAAGTCCTTGCTGGTATTTTGGCTCTTTGATATGAAGTGAATATTTTACATTTGAGTCTTGCTTTTTCACTAAATTCACTTTGTAACAATAACATTAATTACGCAGTCATTATAACAAATGACTGTACAGCTGTGTAATTTGCATCATGCTGCCCTGTAATCTGGGGTTAAAGTGGGCTAGAATGGCATTCTGGCACCTTCAGTTAATAAGCAACAAAATCTAATAGGCAGGTAATGCATATTACTTTTGAATTAGTTATTTTTTCTGTTGCAGCCTGGTGTTGCTTCCAGTAACTGGATAGAGATACTTGCTCAGTAATAACAAAATAATGACATCCCCAGGCTTACACCTTTTTCAACACTGCTTTTTCCTTCTTATCCTTGTGACGTAAAATTCCTGCACCTAGATGAGATGAGAGATTTTTTTCAATGGTAACGCTATATCATTTTAGCATTTTTAAATCAAGCATTAGGTCTATACAGTAAGAGTTTCTGAATTATCGCGACTAACTAGTCAAATACAATTTTTTTAATATTCAAAGACTGCATGAAAATACTGGGAAATTTAATGGCTAGTATTTTCATGCAACCCTAAATTCAATCACCAAATTCTAGTTTTTCTAATGCCTTACTGTCCAGGGGTTGCAACTCAGCAATAACTTGTGAAACATCTGCTTAATTCTTTCCACACTGAGTTGGCTAAATCCACTAATCTAATCTATAGGTATGCCAACACTGACAACCTCTCTGAAACCCTACAACATAATCTACACAGTAACCTCATTGGAAACGTATCTACATGCTGTGTCGACATAGCTCGCAGCTGTTTTGATCGGCCTGGTTTTTGAATTTATCAGTAAGAGAATAACAGTCATTGCCTTAATATAATGACAAATGTCAGCAAATTCCTGCAGGGAGGTTCTAGGTCCTAGCATTTTATTTGTTTCTGTCATGGCTGGCACCAGATATAAAACACCGGGACAAGACCACAGTGGAATTAACACATAAAACATGACACAAAAGCATGAATGCTGGTAACAGCATCAGCCACCAAAGAAAGTCTAAAGCAAAGAAAATCTGCTGGAACTCACAAAACAAGTTGCAACTTATTTCTAAGCAATTTTTCTCTCCACACTGCACCACTACACCCAATCTTAGAGTTCCTGCACCTGCCAAATGCCACTTTAAACCCTGCCTGTAATGTATGTATGTCTTGGGTTTGTAATTCTCAGTATCACCGAACAAGGAAATTAGTTTTTGTTGCTGTTGTTTGTTTTGTTTTTTAATGTAAAAAAAAAAAATGTTTATCCATTTCCAGTATTAGTACACCAAGAAAGTTTAAGTGACACAGAAAGCCAGAAAATGTACTTTAAATCCACAGTGATTAAATTTATACACATTAAGCCAACTGCAACAATCACTTTTAAAGGAATTAAACAGAAGTTAAACAATAATTGATTAGCAATCATTTGGGGTAGTTTTTAGTACCTTGCTGTAGGTTAGAAAGTCTGTGGGCTTGATGCACTTTACTACAGTAAGTGCTGACTCAACAACTTGTTAATCAAGCCTGCAGTTATGCACACACAGTCAGCTGCATGGAGCCCGCTGAGAAATACTTGGATCCCTCTTGAATATAGATTTAATTAGATTGTTGCACAAGATCTTGCTGGCTGAATTATCAGCCAAGCCACACGCTGCATGTTCACTAAACAGAATGTAGTGAAGGATGCAAAACGACATCAGTGGGATATAAAAAACACACAAACTCCAGTTTGACATTCAAAAGTTAAAACACTTTACTTAGTTAAAGATGGTCAGATAACATTCTGCACTGCCAATACTGTCAGCCATTAACTCTAACTACCAGTATAAACGTAAAAACAGACCCAAATAGTCGACATTTGAAGAACTTCCTGCCCAGAATGTCAAAAAAGAACCCAGAAAAGTGAAAATAATGAATCTAGACAGACATTACTAAAATGTCACAGAAAAACACTCAAGTATTAATTACTGATTCACAGGCCAAATGCCATGTTGTAATTGCCTCAAAATTTAAATGTTTAAGGTGCTAAACTAAAAGTTATATTTCTTAATTTTTTCCCTGAGAACCGCAGATATTAATCAACATTTACATGTGGCAGCAGTTATTCTGCTGCCCCTGAGTTATGTGACCTTTTCCACTTTCTCAACTGCATACCACAGTGTCTCCTGAGGTAAATGCTGTTGTACTGCATGTAGCATATGCTCATTTAATAAAAATGCAATATATTATCCTGCAATTCCCCAAATTGACCTACAAAGATTGTATTCCCATCAGGCTTGGGGGCAGAAAATATGTATAAAATGAGTAATTGCTGCAAATGCAAGGAATGAATCTGTGTTTACACAGTTACAAAAATCCTAATAGGCACACAGCAAACACATATACTCACAAATACTGTAGAAGTGGGCAGCGTTGCCTTAAGCATTGCTTGTGACTGGTAAACAGAAGAAACATAAATATATACAAATCCAGAATATGAAATATGAGAAGAACCACAAACAAGCATATTTTTTTCTGGCATTTCTGTGTGTAATTTTGTGCATTTGTAGTTCCCATGTCATTTTTACCAGTAATCAATCTTAGGTAGTCTAAAAAAACATGAATTGTTATCCCAGATTGTGCTTTGCTGTTTGACTGATTACTCGACTCAGTTGATAGAGTAGAGAGGGCGCTTGAAACAAGGACACCGCCATATTTTTTCCTCTCTTCCTCCGGGATTTAAATATTAAACATAAAGGATGGCAGATTATTATCCCTGTCACCTTGCCTTAAGCAATGATATTCTGTCTTAACAGTGCCTTACAGTACCTGCTGTGTCACATATTGGTGGGATTACTCTGAAAAAGAAAAGAAACTGTCTGAAGCATGCGAGTTAGGGGACCAAAATTTGCTCCATTGGAATTGGCTTATTTACTGTTGTAATCTTTGGTTACAGTTTAAAATATTCAGAGGACCTCTTTAGTGAAAAATATCATTGTGCTTAATATTTATACATAATAGAAAATCATATTGAGATGTTTTGGTGTAAAATGGCTTTTTAAGTCCTTGCTTTGTTGTAATGTCCCCATTTACAGTGCTACATTCTGATGAGGCCATAATGATCTTTTTAGCACCACAAAGCAACAGAGTAACAAGCGCAGGACTTTTAATATTTAACCTGTCTTGCTGCAGGAGAATAACAACATTTCCAACATGGTGTTAAAATTCAAAAACAATGGATTTCGAGAGAGCATTTTCCCCAACATTTGTCAAAACTGAGCATTTAATATATATTAAAAAACAGGGATGCATTGGTTTATCAGTAGAGCAGCTCTTATTTTCCCTGTTGACTATCATAAGCCTATCAGCGTTATGGGCGGCTGTGTGCAGGCCAAAGACAGAACACAGACAAAGAAACCAAAGACTAGAAATGATAAATAATATTATAAACTCAAACCTCAGGCATCCTAACAATCAGCCAATAAGATGAAATTCACTGGTGGCAATTTTGTTTCCCATGAATTCAGGCTCTAACCTTATAATTTTGTATGATGCCATATTTGTTCATTTAATGATACAGTGATGCCCAAAATGCATCTTGACCACCCAGTTAAAAAATAACTGAACAAATTCCTTTGTGAAATCAACATAAAAATAGGATAGAAAGTACAAGCACTGTATCTAACTTCTGATTGGGTGGCCAGCCTACACCATGTGTCCGAAGTTGCCCACTGCCAAATCTCTCCTCTGTTTGTTCAAGGAAAGCACAGAACTCTGAAGCAGGCCTAACAGCACCACACTGAATGAACTCTAATGGCTCAGACTGCACACACAGCACCACTGCTTGTAAAAAATACACAATACACAAATATAGTACAGTAAAAGCTCAAATGTATGTACAAACTAGCACATTTTTTATTAGTATTTCTAACATTAGTTTATGTTAGAGAACCACAATATCTGGCGAAATCAACACTGGATGCCTGAGATCTTCGAGCCTTCGGGCGACACTGCATTAAAAACAGCCAAAGCTCTTCTAAAATGGACTGAGGCAGAGAAGAAAACTGTTCTGTGATCAGACAAATTGAAATGGTAAAAGTATTTCTGGAAAACATGAGTGCTGTGTCCTCCAGGCTAAAGAGGAAAGGGACCATCCCAGCTTTTTATCAGCATTCAGTTCAATAGCCTGCATCACTGATGGCATGGAGCTGCCTCAGTGCCTGCGGAATTGGCACCTTGCACATCTGGAAAGGCACCAGCAAAGCTGAAAGGTATATACAGATTTCAGAGCAACATATGATCATTCAGACAATGTCTTTTTCATGGAAGGCCTTGCACATTTAGGAAGACAGTGCTAAACTGCAAACTGTATCTGTTACCTGGGTTCATAGTAGAAGAGTCTAGATGTTGAACTGGCCTGCCTTCTGTCCAGACATTTCACCAATTTAAAGCATTTGGTGCACCATGAAGTGATGAATATAATAAAGAAGAAGAACCAGGAATGTTAAGCATGTATGATTCTATATCAGGCATGAATGGGACAACATTCCTCACCCAAATGTCTAGCAGCGGGTCTCCCAGATGTTTATGGCCTGTTGTTAAAAGACGAGGGAGGCTACACAGTTGTAAACATTGCCCTATCCCAATTTTTTTTTTAGATTTGTTGCTTCCATCGAAAAAAAAAGGAGAAAGAAAAAATTACATTTTCTCAGTTTAAATGTAAGACATATTTTCTATAATCTATTGTGAAAAAAATATGAGTTCAGGAGATGCACACCTTGGAGTTGCACCAGTTCTTGTTCCTAAATTATAGGAACTATAAAACTGTAAAATCTAGAGTTATAGCTATACCTTCCTCTTGTTTTCCTCATTTCTTTCTGCTGCCATAATATAGCATGCTCTAGGTATTCCTGGAGTGATCACTTGCTGAAAGCTTTTAAACCAACGAGAGAAAAGAACAACAAAACATCAGTATCAGCGCAGAATCTTAATATCGGTGCAACTGATCTACTTGCAGTTTAGCACTACTTGTAGGGTTAACTAGTTTATATTCTAGTGGGTTAGGGTATGATTTTAATTAAAATGGGGAAAAAAATGGAAAATTATCAAATTCAGTGTCCTGAACACATCAAGATATGCTGCTGAAATACAGAGAAAAAAGGCTCCAACAACAAAGCACAGCTCTGCCACACAGCTGTGAGAAAATGATGATAAAATCAATGCTCAGAGGTCATTCTACTTAGAGCCAGTGAAAAAAAATCCCTGTGAGCACTGGGAATAGAGAGCAAAACTGCACAATGGAAGGAGGGTTACAATATTTGCACAAAGCTGGGTTTATCCTGTTCTCAAAAAGCTTTGTGCAAAGAATGGCATCGTGTACCTGTATGTCATGCATTTTTAAAAACAACAACAATATCAACAACAACTTCAGACTTGCAGCCTACATTTCACGTTGTGCATTTCTGACATGCCAACACAGTACATTTCCAGCAGGAAGAGCTCATACCATTTACTTATTTTCAATAGCTCGTTTCCATGACAACATTATCAAAATTCTGTTGCTGGCATCTCTCTGCTTTACTGGAGGTGGGTATGACATACCAGGGACCATTCAATCCACCCAACATTTTAAATATGAGGCATTTAAAACACATTATTTTACCCAGAATACAGAGTTATTTTGCAGATACACACAGTATTCACAAGTTCACAGATACTTTAATAGCTTCTTTTCACTTGTGTGTCTGGGAGCAGAAATGTAACTCCAAAGCAGCTTTAAAGCTATAGCAGTTTTCAAAAGAAAAAACTGGGTTATCTTAAATTCCACAATAGGATACTGTAGAGGAGATATAGAGACTTAACTGCTGTGACCATAAATAGACTCAGATGTGTAATATTCAGAACCACTTCAGCAAAAACTTGTTTTCCCAAACTTTATTCAACGAGCTGGCTGATGGATTTCACGCTAGTTTAAGGAAAGCTACAGAGTCAGAGGCATCATATTACAAGTATCAAACTTTGTAGTGTCCTAAGAGAGCTATGTGAAATCCTCAAAGCCGGCAAAACATAAATCATCACAAAAGACATATCAGATACTGCTCTCTACACTCACATGAAAGTCTCAGTTGATGCTGGGAAAATCAGTGAAGTAAAAATGTCACTACCTGTCTATACTGGTGTGCTTTCTGGCTGTATCCTCAAAGTCTCCCCGCGCCTTCGCCGATCCAATCATTTGGATCCATGCTTCGTGACACACAAAGGAAAACTACTGTACCCCAGTTTCCTTGACAGTGTCTTATTTTATAAAACCCACTTAATGAAATGTATGCCACATTAAATAAGCAGAAATGATACAAAATCAAAATATCTGATCAAAGCTGCAAAATAAGTGATGAGTTCTGTTAGGTGTTCACTTCACTTGAATTAAATCAAACCAGCTCTTGGGCTGCAATTACACTGATACAGTAGATATTTCATATGATGTTTAAGCAGCTATTCTCTCTGCCTTTCTCCTTTACTTGTGCATTGCACTTGAACTCCTACAAATACGCCTGGAGTTTTCCACTTCCAAAATGTTATAAAATATGTAGTCAATCATGCATCCTGCGTTGTTATCATGGGAAGATTTTTTTAGCTGTTGCCAACATTGCTTATTCATCTTTAGTGAGTGGTATTTTGGAGTAAGTGATGCTCTGAGGAGATCATTTATTCAGCTGTGAACTATTTCAGATATACATGTTGCACAACTTACCATTGCAGCTTTTGAAGTAAACTCAGATAAGTGGGAGAAATGAAAGCAAGGAAACGTGTGGTTTTTAGTATTTTAAAGGCATCATTCATTACAGTAGGTCGTTTTTACATCATGCACCCCACTTAAGGTGACCACTGGTATGTTTTTTTTATTTAAAAGTATAAAAAAAACACAATTCCTTCCATCCATCCATCTATCCATCCATCCGTCCATCGTCTTGCACTTATCTAATTCAAGATAGCGGTTGGGTTGACCCTATCCAAACTGTCATAGTGCAAGAAGCTGGACAGGTTGCCAATCTATGGTAGCAAATTGCAAATACAAATTGCAATTATTAGCTACATTAAATAGTTCTGTAATTAACAACTTTTACTTCATGGCATGTCAACTCTGCAACAGTCAGTACTATTACAGTTGAACTCTGCAAAACATTCATTCTTTAGGGTAAAAGATTTACATGGAAATAACAGCACAGGAAAGGCAGATGGAAAATAGCAGTTAATTCCAATGGTTTGTAAATCTTTGCTTCAAACAGTTATTGGGTGGTATTTACATTCCCAAACATCACCCTGAGGTCTTGTCAGACTTTGCCTGAATATAGAAAATATATCCAGAGATGTTTAAATAACATCAGATTTCATTTTACATTTATCGTCTACAGGTTAGTTTGGAAACTTCTTGCAGATATGTCAAGAAGTCATACTTTCATATATTTGAGCTTGTCTAATAGCATTTCTCCTCTGATGTAAAAGACTAAATGAATCAGCCTTTGAAGTGTTCCATATATTTAATACCATCCATAAGCAAATATCCCTGATATTTTGATCATGACCTGCACACCTAATACTCCAATTCCAATTCAGATTCTCTTATGAATATTAATTCGTAGAAGTCATTAGCAGTGAGTGCTCTGATACACATGAAATACATTTTCTTTCAAGCTTTTTTATTAAAAGGAAAAAGGAAAAAGAGTAATTGAAGCCAAATAGTAGTCATAGGATTGGAGGAAAAGGATCAAGCACATCCTCCTTTTGACCTAGTTATCAGTCGACTTGGCCTCCCTCCAACTGAATCATTACATTTGTGGCGTGATCCGAACCAAACGCCACTACTGTCCATTACGCACAGGTGTCTTCAAGTCACTTCTGACTTTGCTCAGTCTGGCTGTAATTCCCTTGATATATTATCGGATGGTAATTGGATGGGGAGTAGCCATGACTCAGAGAGGCCTGAACATGAATCAAGTTGGACAGAGCATATCTTTGTACCCAGTGACACCTAAGAGGTCATTGCTTTTGGAGTCCAGAAGCATAGTTTTCTTTTTGATGGCTAATGACTGAACTAAAAACATCTTTAGTGTTGTGCTATTATGCTGTAATGGCTGAATATACAAGAGGAAAATGCAGCGGCATTTTTTCTTTTTAGTTCAACCTGACCTAATGCCAAATAAGTTTATGTTTGTTGCTGTATTTTTATGTTAGATATTTGTGTGAAAAAGAATTACACTTCTGTGTCTATTACCACTTTGGGAAAAAAATAAATTTGGTCAAACAAGGCTGTGGTCATTTGTGTGTGGATTGTCATTTTTATCAGACACCACAAGCCCGATTTATGGCAATAGGAAGTGGTATCACTTGCTTTTCTGCATACTGAGATTTAATAAGGTGATACAACATGTGACATGTGGGACTCCAAACAATAACACAGTAAGGCAATGTCAACAAAACCACCTCACACACAAAATTCACAAGATCAGCGCTTGTATTTCAGAATAGGATGCACAGAGGGTGGCTATGCTCACATCTCTAAAGAGGCTTTGAAACTGGAGTGCATTGCATTGTCCCTGCTGCATCCAGTACTCAGCCCTTGGTTATTCAACCAGGTGCATGGACTGGATCAACTGTGCATTTGTGAGGCTGTCCGCTTTGGAGGTTCCCTTAGTCAGCAGCCTGGTTCCTTAGATGTAATATCCTGTTTCTATACCGTGTGCTGCAGGTTATTTGTTACATTTCCCCTGGTGCTTCACACAATATGCTGTTCAAATGGAGCTGTGCCTTTGGAGTAACACGCCAATTTACAGTTCACTTTAAATATATAACAAAATGCGCTGAAAAATTAGAGGTCAGTGGTTAAGAGATGACGCTCCTGCACTGATATTTTCTGACTAATCAACATGATGCAAAATGTTGCAAATTATTTTTCCAACTTTGTCAAGCACGTGTGGTGCTTTAGTCTGTTCTACGTCACTGTTAAACGGAAATACTACATGGTGCATTTCCATCCTCAGTATTCTGTATAATTCCTAATAAACCGTGCAAGGTAAAACTGTAAACAAGAAATAATACATTCGTGTACAGTATTTTTTCATATCTCTTGCTCTCTACATTTTTCTGCCACATTGTGCCATATTTTGCACAGTGTAGTGTAATTCCCTGAAGACACGTATCTGCAATTGAAATGTGAATTACTTAATGCATGTCATTAGTTTTATATGCACCACACTCTCTGTAATGCTATGAGTAAAATAAAATCAATAACATTAACTTATTTGCATCTCCTTAAGACTTAATATGGTTAATCAAGAGATATGAATCTCAATTTCCACATTTTAACCCACACGGTAATCATTTCAGAACTATGGGAACAGAAACAAAGTCATTTTTATAATGTTTTGAAATGCCATCATTTTGACCCATTTACCCATCAGACTTTATTTGCACAGACAGCAACATTCTCTGCGTTTGTGCTTGGAGGAAGCGATTTAGCCTGCTCATTGCATAATCATTTCTTCCTCCTTTGCTTGCTATACTTAGCAAGTAACCTGACATGCCTCACCAACAAGGCCCACAGACACCTCCATCCTCATGCAATGTTTTCCAAGGACTTTTTCCTTTGATGTATGAAGACCCGGCATTGTTAACACTGGGAAAGTGTGTCTAGCATGCTAATACTGCAGATATTTATTTGTAGAGCAGTGTTTCAGTAGCCTCTTTCTCCTTGCTGCCTGTGTTGAAGGTTAGATTCTGAATCTTGCTGTATTTAGTATGTTTTCATTTTCCATTAATATTCTCCACAGAATGTATGCACCATGTTCAATAAATATTATTGGCCCATATATTTTACCTTTGTGCTTTAGAGATGTTAAGTGATTTCTATAGCCTTAATTCCATGTATATATATATGATATGATATTATGCCTAATTACTTTCTTCTTCTTTTTCTTCTACTTCATTTTCTTCTTTTTATTATTAAACACACACACACCAAATAGCTACAAGGATTAAGTACCCATAGTCGGCATAATTTGTCATAAGATTTTTCAATTCCTGACATTAAAAAATTGAGTACGAGACCCTCTTGGAAACTGTTCACTCCAAACAGCCCCTTTGACCGAAGTAACTGTTGCTACAGTATATCACAGGGATTCACACCTGTCTCTGAACTTCACCTTCATTTTGACATCAGCTACACACGTGTTAAGTTATGTGACAACATCGTGATACACATGGCTGTGTTCTTGTTGTGTGGATAGAATCAGTTCACACAGACACAAACATAAAAACACATGTCAATTTATCAAATTAACTTTGTGGTAGTTCCTGCTACAGTATGTGTCCCTATCGCCACACTGTGCCAACATAAAGTATTGTGCAAAAGTCTTGAATCGCATATTATTTATTTATATTTTGTTATGAAAATAGGAAATAAGTGCAATGACTTATTGAATCCTAGGCAACAATTGATAGAAATGCAGTATATAAGGCAACAACACCATTTGTACAATTCTATCAAGCATGAAAGTCAATATTTGGTTTCACTACCTTTCTTCTTTAGCACAGCTTGAACTCTTTTAGGCGAGCTTTCTTGTCATTTCTTTAAGTAGTTTTTTGGAAAAGGATATTCAAAGCTCTTCTTTTGATTTTGGCTGCCTTTTTTGTCTTAGTTAAGATGATCCTAGACTACTTCAATAACTGTAAAGTCCAGATTGAACATTGTGTGTTTTTCTATCCAGGTGTGCTTTTAAGGCATTGGCAGTGTGTTTGAGAGCTTTGTCGTGCTGAAAAACGAAGGTTTTGCCAATCAGAGGCAAAACCTCTGGGTTCAGGGGTTCAGGACAAACGGGCACACAAAATAAAACCTGCCAAAGTATTTACACAAACACCATAATGGCAGAAGTTTTTCTTTCAGGTTTCTGGCAGAAAATTATTTCCACTTTTGAATCATGGTTTGGTTAAGTTTAAGTATCAAAACAATTTGGTTAATTTTTGGAAAATTAACTAATAATAATGAGCCAAAGTACATCCTTTCAACAACGTCGTAGCTTGTCAGACAGAAAGCTTTGAAAGAAAGCGTTTCCCTGTGACACTAAAACAAAGACAGACGCTCAGTGTGGAAACAATACCAACCTCACTGTCAATGCTGGTAATAATACTGGTTACACTATTGCAGCTGATACAAACAAGCAAAGCAAAGTAAAGCAGAGAAGGCAAACAAATAAAATGTCAAGTCCAAATTGATGACCAGGAAAGGCGAAGGAACAAGCTTCACTGCAGACTGCAAACTGAGTGTCAAATATAAAAGCATTGTGTTGAATTTTAACAGATGTCATTTTTTGTATGCTTTAATTTGGAAAATGCTCCTCTGGTGCCGGCAAATGGAGCTCTGCTACATTAAACCCACTCGCAAGACAAAGTGATGTGAGGTATTGTGCTGGCTTTGTTCTTTCAAGCAGGCAGGTTTTGCCAGGTATGAATGCAGCAACAATGCCAACCACACACACACACACACACACACACACACACACACACACGCACAACTCATTTTGGAGGTATGCACAACCCTAACTGGATTATAGAGCTTGTAAATGTGGTAAAATGACTGCAGATGAAATATGCAGTATATTTGTAAGTATATTAAGTATAAGTAAGTGTCCATGACACATGAAGACAAGTAATCAAGTCTTTTTGCTGGAAAAAATAATCATATTTTCAGTATTGCTGCTGACCCGCAAGTTCAAATGTTGCTGGAACACATGAGCAGCTATTCACTAAAGGCCATTTGAGAGTACATGCAAGAGTGTTTTGTGAACTTGGGAAATTTGATCGTGTCTATTGGGTTATGTGTTGTTGGTCCTTTGGTAGTATGGATTAACAGGCCCATTCTTATGAACCACTGGGGCAACTGTAGCGAGAGTTTTGTCAGCAGAGCTGTTCCAAGTGGAAACTGAACACCACCACGGCTGCCCTTTGTAACTGGCTGCATTAATACGGGGTGATCGTGGCTCAAGAGTTGGGCGTTCGTCTTGTAATCGGAAGGTTGCCAGTTCGAGCCCCGGCTCTGACAGTCTCAGTCATTGTGTCCTTGGGCAAAACACTTCACCCGTTGCCTACTGGTGCTGGTCAGAAGACACTGGTGGCGCCAGTGTCCGGCAGCCTCGCCTCTGTCAGTGCGCCCCAGGGTGGCTGTGGCTACATCACCAGTGTGTGAATGGGTGGATGATTGTGTATAGTGTAAAGCGCTTTGGGGTCCTTAGGACCAAGTAAAGCGCTATACAAATACAGACCATTTACTTGACAGAATTTCGTCAAGCGTTGGCCTCTGGATCACCTCTCTTCTTTTTGCAGATGTTGTGGTTCTGCTGGTTTTATCAGACCAGTTCACACTAGTGTGGTTTGCAGCGAAGTGTTAAGCAGCAGGAATGTGAATGAACACGTCCCAGTCTAATGCTATGGTTCTCAGCTGGAAAAGGTTTCAGTGTCTACTCCAGGTTGCTGAGATGTTGCTGCTCGAAGCTGAGTTAAGGTTTGTGAATGTGTGTGTGAATGGGTGGATGACTGGATATGCAAAGCGCTTTGGGGTCCTTAGGGACTAGTAAAGCGCTATATAAATACAGGCCATTTACCATTTTAGGGGTTTGCTCATGAGAGAGCAGTAGACTGGATTGGCAGATAGATGGGGGAAAAGTTGATAGTATTGTGGACACTGTACCAATCTATTATGGTGAAGAGAGAGCTGAGCAGGAAAGCAATGTCACCTACTGTAACCTACAGTATGAGCATTAGCTCTGGATAGTGACTAAAACAGTGAAACTGCAGATACAAATAGCAGAAATCTACTTCTACTTGTCTGGGCTTTACTTCTGGGGTGAGAAGCTCCTTCATTTGGGAGCAACTTTGTCCACATTGAAATGAGCCATGGGGAGATTATGTTTATTGAGGTCTAGGCATCTCTTTGATCAGATTTTGATATTTGCAAAGCAGAAAAGGCGAATAGTCATCTACAATAAATGATATATTAGTACCTTGAAAAAAATCCAACCTAATGCACAGAGCCGTTGGCACTAATATGTAGTATCTGAGGTTGAGTTGTAGGTAGCCTCAACATTTTCCTCCAATCAAACTCTAGCCATTTATTTGAAGCTATTAAATGTCAATATGATTGACCAAACAGGCTACTTGCTGTAAGGTTAGGGTAAAATAACAGATTTTACTGAAAATGTTATCTTTTAATGACACCTATTCCTACGCTCAATGCAGGAAAGTTTATTGCAAAAAGGAAGAAAAAAAGATTTAAGTTTTATTAGGTCCAGTTCTAATGGCTGCTCCAGTGCTCTGAAATCACAGTGATTCAACCATAAGGGCATGTTTTGAAAGCTTTTTAACCCTCTACACTAATGGCAGGATGAGCACTCAGACATAGCTACCATCTTATGAAATACACAGACAACATGCTCCCACTCACTCTGCTCCCAGAGTCTGTGCTCTGCAGAAAAATATCTCCTGCCCCACGCTGCCAGTTTGAACTGCTCCCACTGGGTTTCTGTCTTTGCCATACCGCGTGGACAACAGATAGACATCGAGCCTCCTTCCTGCCGCAGGCCTTCCGGCTACTAAGCCAAACTGGACAACAACAATAACTCATGCAGCTAATGTAGAAACAGCTTTTCCTGCCTACGAGTAGTAGCTGAATAAATGCGTTTACTGTTATGCCCAATGCCTTTATATGTTTGTAGTCTAGGTGGATGTGAAGCACTCTGCCCTGAAACACCTACCCATATGACATGGAAAAATACAACAAATATTGAAGATAATTACACTACAGTGAATAGACTTGTATTGAAGCAAAATGAATGAACTTTAAACACAAAGATCTTTGATGATTTAGTAATGCACTATAGTTTTTCTTTTTTAAATCTTATTTCTATTGTTACTTATAGAGATATAGATATAGATATAGAGACACAAAATAGTGTTGACATCTGAATGTTTCAGCACTGCATTTGTAATTCAGAGCAATAACACGTTTAAGTCCTGAATGTTGCTGACAGTGACACAAAGCAATCTGGTGTCATTACATAAAAACAAAATTGTCTTGTTTGCACAAATGCATAATAATAATGAGGAATTTTTGCAGAGAGTAGAGAGGATAGGGGACAGGAGGGGGGCAGAACAAAGGGATTCTGTGTTATAGACTAATAAGAGCTTTAAACCAAATAATGATGAACATTGATTTAACTGCATTAGGTTGCCCCTGTGTCTGCAAATGATCTCATCAAACACCCACTTCTGATGAACATGTAGGTGAATTACGATGGACTGTGAAGTAAGTTTGATTACAGCATTATTCCTCAAATTGTGTTATACTAAAAAGTGGGTTAAATACTGAGTTAGTCATTTTTGATAAGGATTGTGCATTCTCATGCTAATTATTATTTTCATATTAATAATTATATTTGTAATAAAATTGTTATTGTAATTGTAACAAACACATACAGTTGGGGTCATAAGTTTACATTCATCATGAGCATGAATGTCATGGTAATTTGGGGCTTTTAATGATTTCCTTGAACTGTTCTTTTTCCAGGGTGAAATGAAGGTACAGCATACATCTTTAATGACTTTAAGAAACAAAACTTGGGTGCACAAGTCTAAGCTTATTTTAGATTTCCTCTAATCTATTCAGGGTTAGAATTATACATATAGGCTAAAATGTGCACATGCTTGCTGTGCTGGACAGTTGGCATAGTATTCTTACATTTAAAAGTCTCACTCCTCCAAACACTGGCCATATAGCTAAATCTAGAAGGCATTTGGTTTGTCCATGTGGAAAGCTGCAAATTTCAATCGAACTTGAAGGTGTCCATTTTAGAGCAGGGTCTTCTTTCTTGGTCAGCAGTCTATTAGATCTCAGGGTGACAGTTTGGGTATTCTTTCAGACCTTGGCAAAATGGTGACACATCTGCACAATTTTTACTTACCCAGAATTATTTGAAACGATGATCTTGGAATCTGCAGCTGTTTAGAAACGACTCACAGAGACCTTCCCATCTTATGTAAATCTATAATTCTCCTTCTTAGATCGTCACTGAGCTCCTTGGACTTTCCCATTGTTAGATTATTTGTTAGGATGCCTGGGTCGTTGACCCAGGGTTTTGAATTTATTATATTATTTATAATTTCTAGTCTTTGGTTTCTTTGTTAGAGTTCTGTCTTATGGTTTATGTCTCTGTGTTCTCTAGTTGCTCTGTCTCCCCTGTCAGCTGTATCCCCTTGTCAAGTTCACGTCTCTGTGTTATGTTTCCTGTCTTACTTTGAAAGTCTGGTTTTGCTTCCTTTGTCTCGTTAGGCCTGATTTGCCCCAGCTGTGTTTCTCTCCTGTTACCCATTCCCTGATTGCTCCTCTGTGTATTTAAGCCCTGTGTTTCTCTGTGTCGGTGTTGTGATCTACCCTTATCTTGCTGTGTGTGCTGTTTGTGTAGGTTTACCTTGGAGTCTTAGTTTTGTTAACTTTTTGGAGTTCAGCATTAAAGCTGTATTTAAGTTCACCTTTTGTCTCAGAGTGTCTGCACTTTGGGTCCTTTTCCTGCCTGCACACCGCCTTCACATAACATTGTTGATCAGATTAGCACTGGCGAGCAAAGTCTTTTTTTATATGCTGGCAAAAAAAACCCCTACTAGTTGTATTCAATCATGATCACTAATAAGAAGCTAAACACCCCTGTCTTTTTCAGGTTCAGAGACCTCATTGAACCTTCAGCACTAAAATATTTAAGTGAGTGTTCATGTATGTATTTGAGCCTGTATGTATACTTTTTGATGCTGCATGGATAAAAAAAAATTTCTAAATAAATTCAAACATGCCAACAAATTCTTGGAGGTTTTTTTTGTCATCAAAGATGTACGGTGCACAATCATTCCACCCTGAAAAAAAAAAAACCCAGTTCAAATAAATCAATAAAACCTCCAAATGATCAAGACATTCATTCCCATGATTGAATACACCCATGCATGTGAGTGTATGGAAACCTCTTACCACAACTGTACTCTTGTCTTTAAACCCCTGATCTAATAAAGTGAAAAAAAAGGATTCATAGCTGCATCTGTAATGCTTTACTACAACTTATTCTGGATTAGACTACTTTAACTAAAACATGATTACAAGCCTCTCTATTGTCATTCTGTTGACTAGATTATACCCATGGTGTGCTGCAGAGGTTAACCTGAATGCTACATGTGCAGGAAACGATGATGTAATTACTGAGATGACTGTAAGCACTCTAGAGACCTGCTTTGGCTCACTATGCAGCTGACAATAAACAAACTCAGCAACTAAATATGACTTGTCATGCCTTTGTAGGAAAATCTGCAACACAAAGCAGTAGCCTACACAAACTGATTACAGACAGTATTGTAAAGATACTGCGTAGAATATAATAAGTGACTTAAAACAACCTCTTTGTAGTATCTATCGTTTTTGAAAACCTATAGGACAGAAAGGAGTGTTAAATGATGTATTACATGTTCAACATTCATCATGTGTGAGAGACATTTAAAATATTAAACTGAAAACACGTAGATGGTGAAGCACAGTATGAGTTTGGTCTACTTACTTCTGCTCCTATGGACTCTGTGAGCCTGTGTGGTGCAGTATAGCTATGCTTCAAGAGTCTGTTTTTGTTGTCAGCAGGATTTTTTTCACTCCTACATAATTCATAACTCTGTCCTTCACTTTCATATAGTTCTACTTGAATGCAAGTCAACCCCCTTTCACACAGACATAAAAATAGAATTTCGTTTTGAACATCCATTTCCTGGCACAGTAAACCTCCTCTCTTACACTGAGTGGAAAACTGAAATCTTTATGTGGCAAGGATTTGATCAAAATGGAGGTTTGTACAATGAACTGTATAACAATATGATAATCGGAGTTTTAAATATGACATTTAAACAGTTTTTCAGCAGGTTCAAGGCTTGATAATATCTCCTGGTTTGTAATCTTCTATGCAACACTGAAAGGCAAAAAATCTTTCACCAACATTAAATAAACCTGCGTTCAGATTGTAGACTAGTTATTGATTAATTCTGCTTGCAACAGTAGGTGATGAGTAAGTTTTGCACATTTTGCACAAGTGTGTTCAAAGTAGAGTTGTCACAAATAAAAATGATCAAGCATATTCATGTTCATTTCTTGTGTTTTTCTACTTTGTTTTAAATGAGCTGCACAGATTTCCTTCTACCCTCGACAGAGCCCTCAGTTGCTGCTTCCCAGTTCTCGTTTTTATTTGTTCAGGCCCAGAAGACAAATGGTTCTTCAGAAAATTTGTTTCCTTTGCTGTTTTTGGAAAGGTTATCTTGCCATAGCAAATCACATGGCAGCAACTCAATGCATTTAGTTCAAACCAGTCATCAGAATGGCAAAGAACATTATTTTAAGTGACTTTGAATGGGGTTAGCTCTTGATGCCAGATGGAGTGGCCTGAGAATTTCTGAGTACTGGAATTTTCCTGTGCTCTGAACAGAAATACTCCATACCCCACAGGAATAGATATGTTGAGGGATAGCAAGAAGAGTGAATCAGAAGTTTAAAAGATGGTAGAGAGACCTGTCATGATGTGTGGTTTGGAAATGGAGGCACTAACAAAAAGACAGGAGGCACAACTGGAGGTTGGAGTCTCCAAAGTAGACAAGATTGCAAATATATCAGCGGGACATTGTAGGTTAAGCAGTTTGGAGACGAGGTTAGAGATGCAAGGCTGTCATGGTTTGGACATGTGCAGAGAAGGCGCAGTCGATCTATCGAACAAGGATATGGTATCTTTTTGAGCACTTACAGTGCTTCATACAACATGCCTCATTCACTCATTCACAAGTACTTTTTTAAGTACTAGAAAAAGTACTTTGAATTTAGTGTTTTCCATCTAACATTCACACTACGACAAAGTATTTTGCCTAAGTATACTTTGCAATGCAGACTGGAGCAGCAAGGGATCGAAGCAGCGATTAGTAGGTGACCTGATACCTCCTGAGCTAAATCCAGCCTGTTGCTGAATAAGGAGCTGCCAGGCAGGAAGAAAAGAGGAAGACTACAGAGGATGGTCATGGTTGTAGTGAAGGCAAATTGAGGCAGATGATTCCCTGTGGCAACCCTTAAGGGAGCGGGTGAATGAAGACGAAGAAGAAGAAGAAGACAACCAAGGTAAGTTCAAGCTGACATTGGTGGTGTAACAATGTGTTAGATATTTTTTTAGTACCAACTGAGCATTGTTCAAATGCCACAGCCTGCTGGATTACCTGAGTAATATTTGCTTTAAAAAAGGATTTCTTCCGTCCTTGCAATAATGTGATCTATTTCTCACTTTGTAAGGGACAGCCTTACCTGATTTAATATGGAAACAGTCATAATGGTTTCTGTCAGTGATCCAAGTTTTGACATCATACCATGACAATTTTTTTACCTGAGAGATGATGTAAGGGTTTCAAACAAACACATTTGCAAGGTGAGTTTTGAGCACTCAGATGAACAGCACCTTTGGGATATAGTGGAAGAAGAGCTTTGCAACTGGGTGCTATCAAGTCAATATGGACCAAAATAGTGGAAAATATCCTCCCAAGACGTTGGTGAATCAGTGCCACATTTCTGAATGAAAAGGGAGCCTGATCTGGTACTAACAAGGGAAGGTGTACCTAAAGAATTGTGTGGTGACTGCTCTAGAACTAGCTTCAGAATAAAGACATGAAAGTGGTATTAATGTATTGGTATTGGTACCGAAAGAAAAAGAAAAAAACTGATTTTCCCAAATGACTAACTGCTTCTTAAACCACTTTAAAGCTTTTATGTGGTGTGCTATTGAGGAGACAGATTCATATTTTAAGATGTCAAAACTTTTAAAAGGAAAACGGTCTCATTTTCCGTGATATTTATCTTGTGCCATATGGGATCCACAGTAAGGGAAAAGGTTTTATTTCGAAACGTGCTAACTCAGTCATTGTATGGGATGTGTCTCCAGAATAGGTCAAATCATGTTGCTATTAATATTTCAAACATGCTAAATGGAAAAAGATGTTCATATGGTTGCAGCGTCCAAATAGCTATCCCTTTTTCTAATAAGATGATATATATGAAAGACAATTTCCCACATCAGATTGGGTAGATGGCCCTATCTATTACTTGTTGAGCCATTTATCTTACCAGCATTGATGAATTCATTATGGTGACAGTTCTTGTCGGCATAATGAAATGCCACCCAAAAATTGGGTGGTTGAAATGGAGATTACGGATATCTACCCCAATTATTGTAAAGATTCACTTGTTGGGAGATCCATCTTTCTTCTGTAGGCTCATATTACTCAGCAAGCTATTGTGTCTGCCATTGCTGAAGGTCTCTTTGACATCTAAATGAGTTTAGAGCTCTCCCCCCTTCAGCACACATTTTTCTTTAATTGTGCCCTTGTATGCAAATAGGAAACTTCAGCTCAAGCTCGCTATCGATAAGATATGTTTCCTGAGTACCACTTTAGATTTTATCACAGCACATTATCAGGTAAAAATAGCTTTTAGCCCCAAATATCGATTTTTAGACTTTACTAGATGGTAGTTTATTAATACTATTAGCATTGTGCTATGACAATTCTTCCTAAGATTGGCAGCTTGAGAAAAACTTGGACTTAATGGGATATAATCATATATAATCAGATAAAATACTGAGTTTCCAATGTGGACAAGGCAAAAAAATAAATAAATAAATAATTTAGCAACACAATTCATTGTGCGTCACTTAAAAAGACAAACTGTAGACACCCCAAACACAGTGTTCCTTTACAAGCTCCTTTCACTCCCAATTGCCCAAAGCTGTGAAAGTTTTGATGGGATGTGTGTCGCTGGATTATGGTGCCTACATTCCCCTCCGGGCTTTCATTGTAGGTCTGTGACATGGGCACAGGCATTTAGTGAGACTCCCGAGTGTCACTGGCAGCACAGCAGGACACTGTAAGGCTCCAGAAAACACCATCTATCATTGTCATAAGACCGATCATCCACAACAGCAAGGCCTTTCTTTCAGCAAGAACCATGACACCCATTAAGTGCTCTCACTGACCCCTTTATGCCTCAGATTTCTTTTCTATTATCTTCTTTTTTTCTGTGGTTAACATAATTTAATTCTGTCTAGATGCTATATTTGTCAAAACCAGCTTTTGATGAAAAATGTTTATAATCTCAGGGCAGAGTTTACATTAGGTAGTAATTGCCTGCTAGATATCAAGCTGTACTTGTGCACTTTATGATCCAGATAAAAGTCGGGTCAGTCAAAATCACAGTTGTTTGATCATCCCGCTTTGTTCCCCACCAGATGAGAGATTGTGCCTATGACAAGAGTTATGAGATACTGGATCTTCAACATTTGCTAGCCACTGAAGGCCCTACTGTAATGAACTTCATGTGGTCAGAACCCTAACAGGAAATAGAAACCATATGAAAAAAAGATCATTTCTGTCATAGAGAGGAAGATATTTGCAGATGTACACTTGTAGAAAGAAATATACACAAGCAGAAACAGGCAAGCTTTTAAAGTTAGTCAGTGTGCCAATTTTATATATTATATACAGTATGTTATTTTCTTACCACAGCTGTTCATTTTATTTTGTTTCTTAAGTTAATATGCTGAAGCTTACGTTGCCATGTCTGGTTATTTAAAGTGAAAAAAAACTGAGTCATGTTCAAGTTAAAATCCACTCGTTGAAGTGCCTAGTGAGCCAAGAAGTTAATTTCAAGCCATGCCTGCAGTACACAAATGAACTGGAGTTTATTTTGGTCAGTTTAAAAGTTTTCATGAGCCTATATTCCTTGCACGCTTGTATTTCACTTTACACAGCCTGGAGCCCAACCATAAAATCCACCTACAAAATGTAAAATTACTGGTCAATCAAAACTGCACATCCTCAATCTCAGTGCACTCATGGTTCTTACAAGACATCACAATTCTTATAGTGCATGCATAGCTCTCTGCCCACGCTGCTCCCACGTTCCCGGAGCTTGTTAATGCAGATCCCAACAAGGAGTCATTTTCTCTCTTTCTGAAATAGGATGTAAGCTCATTCGGTTTGATGGAGCTTGCTGCTTTGGCTTATGAAGTGAGATGCCGCCTTGGTCAGCCTCTTTGCAAATATGAACACACATCTGGAATAATCCACCTGAACCTGTGGTTCATTTCAGGGCATGCAGCTGTGTTTCAGATGACCCATGTCAAAACGGCTAACAGGCAACGACATGCACGAGTTTCTTCAGTTGTCCAATCAGAAAACAGTCAGTGCTATGCTTTTTGTTTGCCATTTGACTGATTTACTGACATCAGCTTGATCTTTACTTAAAAAAATAAAGATATTTTATTCATATTTTTACTTCTATTTTCACTTTGTACATTTACATTTTTGAATCAGTTCCCAAGATTTATGATGTTGCTTGAAATTGGAATAAAAGCAACATATGAAATGTTGAAACTGAGAATCTGTTATGGACACAACAGGGCCTTTCTCTCATTCTGCCAAACACCACTAACCTGGCTTTGTGCCAGACTGTTATACCTGCTAATGTGATAGCTGCACACTGGCCCGCTTATCAGAAAGTCATTGAATTACTGGAAACCAAAGTTACTGTTCTGAATTAGATGCCAGCAGTATATTTCATTTTTCCATTGTGTTTTTGCATCACCGCTTTATTTAACAACATACTAAGCATTTGGAAACTAAGTAGGCCAGCTGCTGTAATTTTGAAAGAAATTTTTCTATCATTCTTGCTAGGACTGTGTCTACCCAGGAATCTTAGGTATATTTTTTGGGAATTTTTGTTTAAAAGAAACAAGAAACAAGCAATTCTATTGCTGCAAAGGAAGAGGTTTAACACTGTCAGCTGCAGGTCTTTTGCTTAAACAGTTAAGTCCTTAAGTATCTGGACGTTGTCACAGTTTCTATAATTTTGCCAGTCAAGATGTTAGAACTTAACAAGAACTTAACAAAAGTATTTCATTGAACCTTTAGGATTTGTAGACAATTTTGTACATGGTTTTTAAAGGCTCAAAACTTAAATGGTCAATATGAGGTTCAAAGAGATGTCAGTACATATCATTAGACTGGAAACAAACAAACAAACAAAAACTTTAGGGAAAGACCAAATCAACAATCTTGCACATTCTTGAAAAGAAGGAATACACTGTCCTGCTCAGCAACAGCAAAGGCTTGAAAGCCTGCAGAAGACAACCAAATCACAGATGATTGCAGAATGACTTCACGACATCTAACCAAGTCAAAAACACTCCAGATGAAGAAGCTGTGTCACTGCTGAGGTCTACAGTCAAGAGACACCATCAATACTTGTAGAAATACGTTGACAGAGACTTTACAACAAAGTACAAATCACTAGTTACACCCAAGAATGAAAAGACTAGATTTAACTTAGCTAAAAAAAAAAAAACAGCTAAAAGAGTCTGCTCAGTTCTAGAAATTTTGTTTCAACAGATGGAACCAAGATTAACTTGTATCAGAACGACAGGAAGAGAAAAGCATTGAAAAGGAAAGGGGCTCATGATCTGAAGCACACCAGTGGAACTGGGTCACTAGTGTTTATTGATGATGTGACTGCTGATAGAAGCAGCAGGATAAACTCTGAAGTGTACATAATTCGGTTATTCTACGCTCAGATTCAAGCAAACACCACAAAACTGATGAGACAGAGTTTCCCAGTGCAAATGGATTATTTATTTATTTAACCTTTATTTATAAAGGTAGTTCCATTGAGACTCAATGTCACATTTACAAGAGAGACCTGTTTCAACCGACTGGGAAACACTCTGTGAGCCTCACGCCGAGGACATCAATGGGCTTACTGAGTGTATCACAGACTACATAACTTTCTGCACCGACTCCATTGTTCCAGCTCAGACTGTTCATTGTTACCCAAATAACAAGCCGTGGGTGACTAAGGACATCAAAGCCCTCCTCAACAACAAGAAGAGGGCTTTCAGAGGGGGCAACAAAGAGGAGGTGAGGAAGGTCCAGGTGTTACTAAAGGACAAGATCAGAGAGGCTAAGGACAATTACAGGAGGAAGCTGGAGTGGAAACTCCAGCAGAACAGCATGAGAGAGGTGTGGAGGGGCATGAAGACCATCACTGGATTCAGGCCAACCAACAGCAGGGGAGCTGAGGGAGGTGAGAATAGAGCCGACGAGTTGAATCTGTTTTTCAATAGATTCGACACCACAGTGTCTGCTCCCACCCCCACAACCTCACCTGCAGTCAGCCTGGAATCCAGAGCCACACCACTGTGCCAGCCTCTCTCTTCACATGTTGCCTCCTGTGAGATTCCTGACACCCCTCCCCCACCCATCAGCTTCACTCAATACCAGGTTGAGATGCAAATGAGGAGACTTCACTCAGGCAAGTCTGCTGGACCAGACGGAGTGAGTCCCCTTGTCCTCAAGACCTGTGCCCCCCAGCTGTGTGGAGTCTTTCATAAACTGTTTATGCTGAGTCTGAGTCTGCAGAGGGTCCCGGTGATGTGGAAGACATCATGCCTCGTCCCTGTACCAAAGACGCCTCGTCCCAGTGGCCCCCCGGATTACAGGCCCGTGGCACTGACCTCCCACATCATGAAGACCCTGGAAAGGCTCATCCTGGACCAGCTGCGACCCATAGTAAGACCACATCTGGATCCCCTTCAGTTCGCTTATCAGCCTCGTCTCGGAACAGAGGACGCCATCATCTACCTGCTCAATCGTGTCTACACCCATCTGGACCAGCCGGCGAGCACTGTGAGGGTCATGTTTTTTGACTTTTCCAGTGCTTTCAACACCATCAGGCCGACCCTCCTGGGTGATAAGTTAGCAGCGATGCAGGTGGATGCTTCTCTGGTGTCCTGGATTGTTGATTACCTGACAGGAAGACCACAATATGTACGTCTCCCACAGTGTGTGTCTGACAAGGTGATTAGCAACACAGGGGCACCACAGGGGACTGTCCTCTCCCCCTTCCTCTTCACCCTCTACACCACAGACTTCAGCCACTGCACAGAGACCTGCCATCTTCAGAAGTTTTCTGATGACTCTGCGGTGGTTGGATGCATCAGCAGGGATGATGAGACAGAGTACCGGGCTGTGGTCGACTCCTTTGTCACGTGGTGTGAGCAGAATCATCTGCAGCTCAACGTGGCAAAGACCAAGGAACTGATCGTGGACTTCAGGAAGACCAGGAAACACTTGACCCCTGTTTCAATCCAGGGGGTCAGTGTTGACATTGTGGAGGACTATAAATACCTTGGAGTACACATTGACAATAAACTGGACTGGGCTAAAAACACCACAGCACTTTACAGGAAGGGCCAGAGTCGTCTCTATTTTTTGAGGCGACTGAGGTCCTTCAACATCTGCCAGAAAATGCTGAGGATTTTCTATGAGTCTGTGGTGGCCAGTGCGATCCTCTATGCTGTTGCATGCTGGGGGAGCAGGCTGAGGGTCGCAGATGCCAACAGACTTAATAAACTGATCCGTAAGGCCAGCAATGTTGTGGGGATGGAGCTGGACTCCCTCAAGGTGGTGTCGGAGAGGCGGATGCTGTCCAAGATAAAGACAATGTTGGATAACACCTCCCACCCACTCCATGACATGTTGGTCAGTCACAGGAGCTCGTTCAGTGAGAGACTGAGATTACCGAAAAGCACCACTGAACGACACAGGAAATCATTCCTGCCTGTGGCCATCTCCCTGTACAACGCATCCACTTAACACACTGTTTGCTGCTACAGCTACACATGTTTCTTTTCCAAATATTTATTTATAAGTGACTTATTGATGTATGTATGTATGTATGTATGTATATATATGTATATATTGTACTATTCTTAGTTAGCGTATTGTCTGTCTTGTCTTAATGTTGGTTTAAAATGGAGCACTGTAACAAAAAATAATTTCCCCCAGGGATCAATAAAGTATTCTGATTCTGATTCTGATTCTGATTCTGATTTCAGGTAATTACCCAAAGCATACTGCAAAAGAATTTCTCAAAGCAACGAAATGAGATATTATCATCAAGCCATTAGTGCATGCTGTTCAGTTACTGAAGACAAAACTGGATGCAAAGAAACTCACAAACAAACAGCAACTGAAGGGAGCTACAGTAAAAAAACAAATTTCTGAGTACATGCAGTAACTTCCACCACATAACGTATCTGTTTTTTTTATAGCAAAGATCATAGATTAGTTTCACAACACTGAGAAACATTCTTTAATTGATGAGATATTTGCCCACATAACTTTCATTAGAGATAAGTCCAACAGGCAGCAATAAATTACTGTATTTTACAGTTAATGTTATATGATGAAAGTGCATTACTGAGTCTGTGGGCAGCTGTAGACTCTAAAGAGGTCAAAGCTCCAGGAACACTTGTAGGATGAAGAACAGCTTTATTACCTGACCAACGTGTTTTGGTGTCAACTTTATCAGGGTCATCAAGAGCTATATTGCAGACAGTGCTTTGAATACCAAACATGTTTAAGTAAAGAAAAAATTCCAATGAGAAAAATTTGACACAAGCAAAACTGCGTCTGGTATTCGTATCCACAAAACCAATCAACCGTGTGATTTTACAGAAAATAAGCCAAAACAACACAAAAAAAAGGAAAGAAAAATTTTAAAACTCCCAATTGTTTGGATCCAGCATATTTTATATTTCACAAACCGACCACCAGCAAGGATGGGTGGTCGTGTGATATAAGGCTGAAAAGGAAGCGACTTATGTCAAACCTAGGTGTGTTTGGTACCTACACTGGAAAAATATCAATTGTTGTAGCAGAAACTTCTGTTCTGGCAGCTGAAGGCTCACCAGGAAGTTAATATTCAAAAATGGTAATGAAATGTTTAAACCTTTGAATCGTTTGATCACGATGTAAACTGAACAAAAGCAATATGTTCAATTGATCGCAAACATGCTCCATTACAATGTATGACTGTTTTGTGCAACAGAAAATTCTTTATAACAAAAGTATTAGATAAAAGAGCCTTGCTGAGTTGAGTGAAATGTATACATCAATCCTAAATGTACGCAAGGCTGGAGAAGGCAGCTGTAACACCCCAAGCTGCAGAAAAACTACTCTTGTGGTGTCCTTTGCACAGATTTTGCTGTAAGGGTCTGTGTTGAACAGCAGAGCTGGAAAACATCCTCCAGCCTAACAGTCATAAACAGGATTGATGTCCACAACCAAGGCGTTTGACTTTATCCAGTCGAGCTTGAGAGAGATCATTCGGCTTCATTGAGCTGTACTGTGGTTTTGATAGAATCTTTTTTCCCCCATAATATTTTCTTTGCCTGTTGCAAGTCATTATCACAGGGTAGCATGCAATGTGAAGATTAAATGTTCTCTTATACTATTAGTTAAAAACTGAAGTTCCTTTAAGTCCATACATGTTAAATGTCTCATATAGACTGTCACAGTCCATTCCCTATCGGTTTGTTTGCAAAAGAAGAAGAAGAAGAAGAAGAAGAAGAAGAAGAAGAAGAGTACTGGCAAGCTGGAATATTAAACAAATTATCAAACTGAAAATATCATTTTATTTTGTAGTTATTTTCCTGCTTGCTTGTTATGTTTTTCAACAACAAAGATAGCATTAATCTGCTTCCCACTAGCATTCACATAAAATTGTAATGATGCTTATATTAATGGGGCTTTAAAAGCGATTTGACTGCATCCCAGTGTTTATTAAACCACTTTAGAATTTGTCTAGCAGTGTGAAGGGACATATTAGCATCAAACAATATTGGGCCATAATGAGGGAATACTGTTTGGACCATAGGATACATCTGGTCCTATAAAATGGTCTCATATTCTTTGGTAGCTACTCATAATGCACTGCAATCATGGGACCTATTGTCTCATGAGCTGGATGTCTATACTATTATAGGACCCCTGCCATCCTGTTAAACAGTCTGCAACAGTCATTGCATTTTGAATGCAGTCTTTTATTTTCTCCAGACTGAAGCTCATTTAGACTTAGAGAAATGACCAAAAGAAAATCATTTTACTGTCTTTCAGTTATTCAGAGGTTGTTTGTGTGTGTGTGTGTTTTAGTTCTGCTTGCTTTGTTAAAACATAATTAATATAACAGCATAGTAATTTTCAGTGCAGCACTTATTCTCCAAGCTGTTCTATGTCTATAAATATGTGAAACTGAATTTCAAAACAAATATATATTACTTATATATTTTATTTGCTTTTAATGTGAACAAAGCTTAATGACATGTAAAATGTAACTCAGCTTTAATTTGTTATCGATGTAAGTCATGATTTTATTATCAAGTACAATATTTGTAGGCTTTTAAAATTAAAAACCAAATATTGAGTATTTAAAAAAATAAAAACATTACCTGCCTTTTTTTATGGCAAAATGACATCATCCAGTTGTATCATATTTTAATCATGTAGATTAATATCATTTCTTATGGAACTGACAAAGGATGCATATTGAAATATTTTCCAGACCAAAGAAATGCATGTCCATTGATGGACGTTCATTTATCAAATGATGCATTAAAAGTATTGAAAAATATTAAGAGAGTAATACACTAGTCCACTGAAGGCAGTAAAAAATGAGTCTGTCTAATTTTTTTAATACAAATGTCCTGTTTATTGTATAAGTTTACAGATCTTACACTTACAGATGGATAGAAAGAGTCTAAAATGTGTTTGAGCTGAGGCAGAGTTCCAGTTGATTTTCATCTTTATCATCAGCGTTTATGCAGTGCAAGTTATAATGTGCAGCCTGAGTCTGGCTCATTTTCCCCAGTGCAGGCCAAACTGTGCTACTGGGGTGTGCAAATCAGCCTGTGGCATAATCTGTGGTAGAATCGACACAAATTCTACACTCAGACTCCTCCTAGCATTCGGTTATCCCAAAAAACTGGTGAAGTGCTACTTGCTGCACATAAGCAAAATTAATAAATAAGAGAGCTAAACCATTTATCCTAAATTTTCCTTTCAAAATAACTGAATAAATGATTCTTAAATGTATAATTAAAGATTGTTTTGCATTCCTTCAGTGTACTTGTCATAGAAAAAGGATGTAACTTTTTAAGCAAACTTTTACTGACTCATTAATGTGCAAAACGAGCACTGATTGTTTTCAAATTAGATTCAAGCTTAAGTAGTTCTTGCAGATTTCATACGAGAACGAAGGCGCAAAAATTACAAGACATGAAGACAGTGAAGTAAAATAACAAAGGGATTAAAAGTGACGAACCCTCTATCATACAACTGTCAAGGGGCTATTTTTACAAAAGCAGTTACTTGATAATGGACCTTTAATCTGCAGTGTTTGCCAGAAACCTTGCACCCTTCTACACACTTTTCTCTGTTATTAATTCGTTTTAATCCACCGCAGGACTTGAACAATGAAAAGTTTTTTCTGTTAGTTTATTTCCATTAGTATCTGGATAAATCGATCCAGCAGGATCCAAGACTGAAAAGCTATCTTCTTCTTCTTCATCTTACTATTATTATATTTAATGTCACATTTAATGAAAAGAAAAGGCAATAAAATAAATAAAAAGGCAATTGGACCAGCAAGTCTGAGAAGACTGCCAGTCATTGGAATTCTTTATTACTAATGAGTCGAATAGATAAATGTTGGGTTTTTGGTTATATTTCCAATATTCAATATGTAATGAATTAGGGAACCAAAAAAAAATTCCTAAAAGTCTTAATTTGATAGGGACCACATGTACTAATTTTTTCTTAAATGTTTCCTTTGCCTCAGTGCCTTGTTTTTTGCAAGTTTAGTAAATGACACCAGTAAGGAAATTAATTTATCATTCAGTATGTGCAGATTCACACCCAGCAGGATGAAATCATGCAACAAGCTACCATAGTACTAGCACTCAAATTAAGCAATATACTTATTAATTAATAGCTAACGTGACCACGAACCAAAAAGATAAAGATAAACAGAATAATACAGAGTCAGCGTTTTTCTTTGCATTTCACTTGCTAAAAGGATGATGGTGAAATCATTAACATGAGGTCCATTTAAAGCTAGAGGAACGCTGAAGAATGCAACATCCCAACCCACATACCTAAAGAAATGTATACCCCACATTAATATATATTGGAAACAGTGCAGAGGACATTAATATAAATAGCTATTTTCTATATAGATCAGTTTTACTGGTCAAATGTCATTAGTGTATCACGGGTTTACGAACATCACTGCAGTATTTCAAGCTACATGAAATGAGACTGTTTTGCAAAAGTGATTTCAGTTACTGAAAATAGTGAAAAGTAAGCACTACTGTGCATGCATGACAGCTGCGTGGGTTGCAGTGAGCATTTTAGAAATCCTAAGTTCCTGACTCCAGAGTCTCACATTAAAACTCAACTGTCTGAAAAATGTACCTTTATATTTAAATGTTATCTTTCTAATAAGGTTCGAAATGTTTTTTTTTTTTTTTTTTTTACAAAACTACTCCGCTGGTAGAGAATTCAACTGTTTCAGATGTAAATTATATTTCCCTTCTTTTTTTTCTTTTTGCACAACTCCTGACATTTTAAAATAGTATGGCTAATTAATATCAGAATCAGCCTTAAAAACAACAACATTTGTTATATGTGGGATGTAACCTCCTTTAAATGTCATCCTGGAGCAGAATGGTCTCAAAGAAAAATGTATAACAGCTTTTTACAATAAAGAATATATTTTAATCTCATTACTGAATCTTTCCCGTTGTAGTTGTGCTGCTTTTGTTGGTGTTTTTTCTTTTCAATGACATAAAAACTTGACAGATAAGATGATGATGTGGGCAGAAAAAAAGTACTCCACAAATGTAGAACCTTTATTATTAATTTTTTTTTTATTGTAGTCTTTTCTATTGTTGCTTTGAGAAAAGACTCTCCAATTTTTTATTTTATTTAGGACATGATCTCTGTGTCCTATGTGACACTAAAAAGAAGAAATCACATGTTTCTTTTCCTGATGAGACATCTTGATTGTAGACATTAAAAACAAAATTAATACAAAATAAAATGCAATTATTAACCTACAGTTTTTTGCAGTTTTGCTACTACAGACTTTTTTAAAAAAAATTAATTTACCATTGTCAATCTTGGATCAGTTATTATGCCAGAAGCTTATGGAAGAGTATGGAAACATAACACACTCCAACAGTGGACAGGTGGACATGAATGAGTCAAATTTAACTAAACTAAACTAAACCTGTGACCATAATTTATGGCTAAAATCTTCACTGGATTTATGCTACATATTGTACAAAACGTGCTTTTTTAATTGTATTTTTGTGTTTGTTTGTCATCAGTTGTTTCATCACACCTCTGCTAATCTTAATTATGAATTTAACAAAAAATGAAACATAAATATGTATTTTTTTTCTCCTTTTAACTGTACGTTAGCAAATTGATTTTGTAAAAATTCCTATTGTAAATTATTTTACATTATGGCGATTATCACGTGTGACGACAAAGCAAGCAAAGCAAAAACACTGGAACTGGGCCGTGTTACCATTAACTTATTTCTTCATCAATGTAGGCACTTCTGCTGCTTAAGAATGGGAAACATTTTCCTTTGAGCTCACACTGTTTTTTGACAAGAGAGTATTATATTTGTATACTTTGGTTTTAAACTATACCTGCTGCACAAAAGCAAAATGTGCAAAAAACTCTCTGAGCAGAATCATGCTATCAACTCAGCAGGAATTCAAAGTATGAATATAATGAGGAGAAAAAGCCACTTAAATGACTGCGTAGTTGTATTGAAGCTTTGAAATAAATTTAATTGTAAACCTAAAACATTAATTTTTATGACACATACCCATGCTTTCTTGAGTGTTTATCTGTTGTAAAATAATACACATAATTGCCATGTATTCAGCTGTATGCCATAGGTGTTTTCTGTATCTGAAGACACCATGCCTTTTTCTTGAATTAAAAAAAAAAAGTGAACCTATTGTTCCTGTTCTGACTCTGCTTTTTATCCTCCTTCAACAGGTATTATCTGTTTACAGCTCCCACTCTGGGGACCCAGTAAATATTGCTACTTTAACACTCTGCAGCCTCTGAGCTGTTCAACACGCTTCAGTTTTCAATGGATAAAAGCTAAATGTGTTTATCTCCTCTCTGCCACTGGAACTCTAGGAATGAATTTTAAACAAGGAACACAAACCAGCTAGCTACACCACAACATTAACACAACTGCATGTAGAGTCAAGTGGCCAAGTCATTACATTCTGCCCACAACTAGAGATGGGTTAGCTTATATTAAAAATTAATGTCCCAATATGCCTGCAGGGCCATTGTTGCTAACCTTGGTCCAGATACAGGATGCACTGTGTCCTCGGGGAAGGACCCGTGCCACCTGGAGTTACTTGGCTGACCTAAATCCTGGGCAACACTGATAGTGCCTGCTGTGACTCACCTTCTGTCTTTGGGTCTAAGGATATAGCAGGCAGTCTACCTGCTCTTTTGTGTGCTCTCAGTCAATTCCTGCTATAATATCAAAAATAATAAGAGAGTGATCTAGAGTCGTCTTTTACTCCCAGAAATTAGTTATCGTACCAGCAAATGTCTTCACAAACAAGCACAACAAACACAAACTTATGATTATTTTTTTGATGATCAACTAAGGCAGAGACTAGTTGTCCATATTTGTATATATATTGAAAAATATAGAAACTTGCATCAAATGAATGCTCACTATTTAGCTAAATGGAGGTTGTTTGTGGTTTATTTATTCAGTGTTCTTGCTAGGCTGTTGTCACCTTTGAGCAAAAGCTGAAAAAAACCTTACATTCATTGAAGAAAAAAAAATCGATGTTCATATATGTTTCCAGACATATAACATTATCTGTGTTTCATGATCAAGCTCCTGTCATAATCCTTTATAACATGAAAATGAACAAAGATGAATGAAAAATGATCGATGTCTCAGTGCGGGCAGCTTATTTATCATCGGAACCTAATTTCTTTGATCTCTGACATCGTAGACAACAACTACTGAATGAAAGCGCTTTTCTCTGCAAACAAAGCCAGCTGCGACTCCACGAAATCATACACTATTTGTCCATCTGCTGGCAGACAATGTTCAAGATTTATCAGTGTCAAACATTTATTTTTTCCCCCTACTGCACACTAAAGTGTGTGTCATATCTAATACGGCTAAAGTGCACACGCTATCCAGACAGTGATTGTGAATAATCATATTCACTCAATTTGAACTTTATAAAGAAAGGTGGAAAGTCTGTTTAAAAGTACTTATGTTGAAGATAATGTAAAAGACTTCCCATTTCCTGTACTTCTTCATTGAGTTGAGAATTGAAGTGGATAATTAAACGTACTGCCCAGTGTAATTTGTCATGTCATGTGAAGGACCCAAGGCATTTTCACAGCGAGCAGATGCTACTCAGCACTTCTGTAGCAAAATCTTTAATATGGGTCACAGTTTCCTTAGCTGTTGTTCATGCCAGATGGCTAAGTTACAGGGTTTTGCCTTTCAAATCCACCTATGCTCACATTTTAATAGGATATAATTGCCTGTATTAATGAGATTCTAGTATATACTTGTCTCTGTGGCTGTGAGAAAAGTAGCTGAATCCCAGTTGCTCATACCGATCAGTAATGCTATATTGGACAGACAGTGTGTGTAGACACACTGGATAAAAAGGAAGAGGGCTGCTGGGTTGTTACATTCCTAATAAAGTCGAAGACATTCAAGAAATAACTATAAAACTAAATTCAACCAAACAGCATAGTTTCACTAAAAAGAAACACATCAGCATGATCGTCATGGCTCTGAACTTTAATATACTGTATGTACAAAGAGCTAAACAAACAATCAAGATTTCAACATTTATTTATGTTTTATCCTAAGAGTAACATTTCTTTTAATAAAGGGTGTCTATATTTACCGCAGATTGTGCGTAACCCTATAAGCACACAATTCCACTTTATAAAAATCTCTATAGTAGTAGATAGATGTGTGCACGACAATAAGGCCAAAAGAACAAGTTTTTCTTTATCAACAGGCAAATAGAAATGTAAAAAATAAAAAAGCTACAGCAGAAAATTACCTGTGACTAATCAAAACTGTCAATTAGAAAAATTATACCAGCCCTACAACAACGAGTCGGTAAGATTGAATCCATAGAAATGATTTTAGAACATTTTCATTTTTAGCTTGACTGCAAAACAAAAATAAATGTTTCATTTTCAAGGAATGTACCGTGCTAGTGCCCATTACAAGAAAATGGCCCATTTAGTGTTTTTTATTGGCCTGGCATCTGTACAGAAACCTCCAGGATACGAGGAGTTAAATACTGAAATGGTCTAAGATGTTATTACACAATTGCACTGACATTTACACAAATCACAAAGTTTTTCTCTGTAGGCTTTAAAAGTTTCTGAAAGTGCACTTTAGCTTAAAGTTTTTTAGTCAATTAGAAATGTATTTTAAGCCCTCCACAATACAAAAGAAAATGCAGAAGACCTGCAAACAAGCATTTATAGGTGCGGAACATGGTCCATCTTCGGTAGACACAGCATGACAGATAGGTTCTTTTGATTTGGCTCAAATGAGAAGCTGAGAGCAAAAGATGTAGCATGCTGAGAAACAAATGTAACCTCTTTTATCTTTTGCAACAAATACAGCCTGTAATCACATTCTGATCACTTCCACATTTATTGCAAAAACAACTCTGTAAGAAATGTACAAGCTAAAAAGGGATGCTGTTCAATTGCTTTCCCCAAAATAATACAGTAAAGTATAACTCGTGCTCTACATCACTTAACATTTCAAACGATGCTTAACCACCTGAAAGTGAGTGAGAAAAATGAATGGCCATGTATCTCATCACATGAATGCCTATGTGAACAGCATAAAGTCTAAATGTATTTATTCAGGCCTAACAAAGCATGCATTTAAATCCAGAAGCTTTTTAGAACCCTACCTTTTACTAAATTTGCATCTTTTTGCATTTAAAGTATTTAATATGTGGATAATATTAGCACTCAGGTGTTATCATTATATACAATTCCATAGCTTAGGAAAGTGCCCTTCTAGGAAGCGTGCTGCTTTCGCTCCACTCTGTGTTGTGATGAAAAAAAACACTGACTTTATTGATTGTAGCAAAATAGTGGCTGTTGATTAAAAGACAGAACTGTGAGACTTTGACTTTTCAATCAATTTAAGACTTTCTGGATTCCGATTATTTATTTTTATTGAATATGAAAGATTTTAGATTGAATGATAGACTGAAGTCAAGTCAAGTCAAGTCAAGTTTATTTATAGAGCACATTTAAAAACAACCAAGGCTGACCAAAGTGCTGTACAGTAAATACAGATAAAAATACAATAGAACACAATTTCGTAATAACACCTCGCTGATAAAAATAAAATAAAAATATATAAAACAAGTAAATTAAACCTTTCTAAAAGCCAATGAAAAGAGGTGAGTTTTAAGAGCGGTTTTAAAAGTTTCTAGGCTTTTGGAGAGTCTGACGTGAGGAGGTAAACTGTTCCACAGTCTGGGTGCAGCCACAGCAAACGCCCTCTCTCCCTTTGTCTTTAATTTATACCTGGGAACATCTAAAAGCATCAGGTCGGCTGACCTCAAAGATCTCCTGGGGCGATAAGTACTAAGGAGTTCTGACAGGTAAGAAGGTGCAGTGCCATTTAAAACCTTAAAAGCCAGCAATAAGATTTTAAAATCAATCCTAAAGGCAACTGGGAGCCAGTGGAGAGAGCAGAGAACCGGAGTGATGTGGTCTCTTTTTTTTGAACCGGTCAACAGGCGAGCGGCAGCGTTCTGCACCAGTTGAAGGCGATGTAGACAGGAACGATCTAGGCCAGCATAGAGGGAATTGCAGTAGTCCAGCCGTGAAGTAATAAAAGCATGGACCACTCTTTCTAGATCGTTCCTGCAAAGGTAAGACTTGACTTTGGCTAAAATCCGCAAATGATAAAAAGATCCCTTAACTACAGAGCTAATTTGTTTATCAAGTTTAAAAGCATTGTCAAAAATAACACCAAGACTCTTAATGGAAGAAGTGCAATCGGAGGTTAGGGGTCCCAAAAAGTCAAGAGAGAAGTTGGGATCTTTAGGAAGCCCAAACACAATGACTTCAGTTTTGCTTTCATTAAGGTGTAAGAAGTTAAGAGTCATCCAAGTCTTAATGTCAGACAAGCAGGAGAGTAGCGGCTGCAAAGAAACATTGCAGTTCAACCTCAGAGGGAGGTAGATCTGAATATCATCGGCAAAGATGTGGAAGGACACATTATGTTTACGGAGCACATCGCCCAGAGGGAGCAAGTACAGAATAAACAACAGGGGGCCTAGTATGGACCCTTGAGGTACGCCACAGGTTAAAGGAGCTCTGGGAGATGACAGTTCACCAAGGTGAACAGAAAAACTCCTATTATTCAAATAGGACTGGAAAAACTTTAAGACAGTGCCCTTTAAACCGACACAATGTTGAAGGCGGGATAGCAGTATGTTGTGATCAACAGTGTCGAAGGCTGCTGTCAGGTCCAGGGTTACTAAGACAGCAGCACAACCAGAGTCAACAGTTAAAAGCAAATCATTAAAAACTCTCAGAAGGGCGGTTTCTGTGCTATGCCGAGCTCTAAAACCAGACTGGAACTTCTCATAGAGATTGTTATTGTCAAGAAATAGCTGGAGCTGCGTGAGGGCGGCTCGTTCCAGTACTTTAGACAGAAAAGGGAGGTTGGAAATGGGCCTATAGTTAGAGAGTAGGGATGGATCTAGATTAGGCTTTTTAAGGAGAGGTTGAACAACAGCGTGCTTGAAGGGTGTTGGAAAACAACCAGAACTGAGGCAGGCATTGATCAGGACCAGAAGGAAAGGTCCGACTGAGTCCAGAACCTGCTTCAGAAGCCGAGAGGGGATAGCATCGGTGGAACAGTTGGTAGTCTTAACCTTGCAGACTATTTCATGCAGCTGAGAGAGAGAGATTGGTTCGAACTGATTAAAGGCAGAATGGCACAAAGACAAAACACAGGGATTGGAAGGTGAAGATGGAATGACAGACTGCAGGGAGGAAATCTTGTTTACAAAGAACTTTAGAAAGTCATTACAGAGGGTGGCAGAAGGTGTGAGGCTGGTGGATGTGTAAGGATTTACACATCTGAATGTCCTAACTCTGCATTATTAAGTCTGTGGTCATCTTTTGTGGTCATCTTTTACCTTGTTATCTTTTAGTCATTAAGCTCTGCAAACCTAATTTACCAGTCATGTCATAGTAAGCCCCTGTCTTAAAGACTGCTGGCTGTGTGCAGGGAGAACATCTGAAGGTATTGATCCACTGGACTCATATGACCTTCTGATCCAAATCACAGTAAGGCCTTATCAGTGACATCCAGGGATTTCTCTAAAGCTCTAATTGTCACTGAAGCTTTAAACATGAATGCTAGACAGAATACCAGAATATGCAACTTCTCTTTAAACGCCTGCTTTTGCCACGTCATAAAGCGAGACACAATGCGGTCCTGTATTAAAAACAATTCACCTGCACCTGTCACTTCTAAAACTCAGTGCCAGCTGCCACCCTGGAGGTTGGCCAAAGTGGCAGATTGTTACGTCAGCTTCCCTGAATTCACCCTAAACCCCCCCAAAAAACTGGCTGGATTTTGCTTATTAAAATACATTAAGTTATGTGTTATTGTGTGACTCATGACACATGCTCATTGGCCAATTTTGTTCTTACACTGACAGTACAGCCAGCTATTTGCAATCAGCACAGTGCCACACCTGCATTTATCTGTCTTATTTTAGTTTATCGAGCAAATATGATTTAATGGGCATTTCTTTTCTTTTGAAACAAATTGGTTAAAATCCTGTGGTTTTGTCTTCACAATGTGTTTTCTATTTCTCAGTGTTTTTCTGAAACCACACACCTTGACAGGCAACAACCAGACAGAGATGTTTGGCTATAATGGTGAAAACCAAACGCACCATATTAGTGCAAAGATCTCATAATAAAGACCTGGACACCTTGCAGTCAGAGTCGCCCATGAACTCCTCAGTATACCAGAGTCAAATGTCAGGCCATCTGTCTGACAGCTAATGTTGGGCCAAAGTGGGTCATGCAACAGGACAAATATAGAGAATGAAAGAATAAAAAAGAAAAGAATCAAGGTGTTGCAACTGCCCATTCAAAGGCCACAGCTCAACCTGGTAAAACTCTTATGTAAACTTTCTTTTCAGCATCGCTCAATATATTGCTAAAACATTTGTTATGATGCAAAAAAAAGAGGAATAATTAAAAATGTGCAGAAATTACCTTCTGGTGCACCAGGGGCTTCATGCTGAGGATCACACACCTCTGTCTTTCCTGTCATTACCTGATTGATGTGCCAGGAATACCCAGTCATAGCAAAATGCCAAACATTACTGTTACAAAATAATTTGTTACCAAAAATAATGTCATGTCGGTTTCTTGCCAAAGGGTTGTTCAGCATAAATGCATGTCAGCAGTACAAAGACAAACAGCACCAGCTAGGAACATCTGGAGCACTCGTTTCCTTAGTTTAAGATTTCAAGATGATTAATAATATCTTAAATAACCAATTATGTGGGCTTTGTCCATTTGCTTAACATTGAAACAACATCAGTGAATGTACACTGCATCTAAAAGTATTGTATTCATGCCTCGTGACTAAAATTAACATATACAGACACATTGTTGTTGCGGTTCAGGATCAGGGTCAGCCATGGATTTGAGAAATTGCCATTTTCAATCACGAATGAGAAAGATTTCCTTTTTCCAAGCAGATTTTATAAATTGTTTGTTACAGCGGAAAGCAGAGAAAGCTACAAGCAACTGATTCTGTTTGATGAAGCCAGGTGAGGGGCAGCCAGTCAAAAGAAAGCAGGCTTTCACTCATGGGGTCAGGCGCTATTATGGCTTGTTGGCGGCAGTGGATGATTTTATTTATTTAGTTATTTATTTTAGTTAGTTATTCTTAAAAAAAAAAATAAAACGCTGAATGAGGGCTGTTCGATATAACGATATATATCGGATGACGATATAAAAACGTCTATCATTTCATTTTACGCTATCTTTGTTTCATGGTGTCGCAAAATAAACTGTTTACGGCTATATTTTTTCATCGTTTTGATGGTCACTGTAGTGGCTATATTAATTTCTTGAAGTTCTCTCTTTCTCTTATATTTAATATAACCACACTACAGACGGACAAGAGCCTGTTTTTATGCATTGTCGTTAGCAACAACAACGGTAACACCATTGCGTGTCCGCTTGTTTATGTTCCACATAAACCTTTCACAATAAAGCTCAAAATCCTGTTGAGACTTTTCAAAATAAACTGAATCACGTGAAAGAGCAGATTATTTACGGATGAGAAGTAAAAAAGAGCCGCCAGGTGCTTAAAAATAAACCTTAGACTCAAACATTAGAGCAGGCTTTTCCCCGCAGCACGCTTTGTAATAAATACTCACAACTTATGTCTAAAAATGTATAGTTTCATGCATCTGTTGAAACACTGGACTCCAGCTGCATGACGCGCAGCTGGAAACACTTCCCGCAAGTCGAGCTGCACGATATTCACAGAATTTACAGAAAATGTTACATTTTTGTGATTTATATCGTTATCGGACCATAGAATTCTTATTTCGGGATATGATATTTTGGTCATATCGCACAGCCCTACTCTGAATCAAGCAAAGCTTCTCTAGTACAGGTCAAGAACAAAAATAAGCTTCTACAAATGAGATTCGATCCAGTTTAAGATTTGTGAATGATTATGGTTTGGATTGAATGTGAATAAGAATAGTGTCTCAAGACACTGAATAAACCAATAACCTGATCTTTCCCTGCCAGTGCCAAAGCATAACCATAAAAATATAATATTAAAAAGTGACTATGAGATATACAGTACACCGTTTTTTCGATGGGATATGTAATGTATATGGACACAATGTGAAATATGTGAATGTCTTACTTGTTTATTATCAGCACATTGAAAATGTAACTTTAGTTTCTGGAGACAGGGTTGTATCAGTAAAAAAAAACAGCTAACTAATTTATGACTACTGCTGGCATTATCTTGTGCAACACTGACTGCATAATAGAATATTGCTCTCATTCCCAGTTGGGTCAGGGCTAAAAAGTAATACATGAAATCTCTGTGGTCAGATGACCTGCTTCTTTTGACAGAAGCTCACTCTTTGGACACACAAGACGAAGCCATTCAACTCACCCTTCTCCTGCTATCTTTGTTCGATTTAAGAACATCATTATGATTTTCTTTAAGTCACCTTGTAATTTGTATTTATGAAAAGAAACCTTCATCTCTCCATCTTAATGAACTATTTAAAATTAAGTTTCTATGTGAAAAGAGGCTTCTGACCCGGCATACATAAAAACTCCAAATTCTACAAAGAGTCAGCTGGAAAACCTAATAATGACATTTAATACTATTGATTTACTTAGGTTATTCACTTTCAATATGTACCAAAGTTTGCTTTTGTTCTCAGGAATTCTGAATGCAACAAATAAAAACTACTATAGTATAAACTATAATAGGTCTGACTTCTTACCTCTAAAGAGATTAGGATTCATCTCCAGATGCAGAAAACAAACTAAAGTGAAACACAACGACTGTCCTGAGATGACAGATGGATGTTGTAAGCCCACATAATCATCACATATTTAATGTTCCCTTTTTGGTAAGGCCAATGACTCATTGGCATTATAGTCTGCAGTTTTATATAAAATATTAATGTGTCTCTACAAGTCTTTAAAGTCTAGCCAACTTAACACTTGCAGCACACCTAAACCCCATATCAAACAGCAGCAGCTGCAGAGAAGCCCCAAGCCACCTCAGCTTAATCCAATTTGACTGGCCATCACTGTGGGCGATGCTGGATGGAACATTATGTGAGGTGGATAGAGCTTTTTACTCTGCATTAGTGGAAAGGGATTTATCACTCAGCATTTGACTTTGCAGTGAAAAAGTAAATTGGTCAAATCTTAATATTTACACACTTGTGTTCAACGATGGGGCTGTTTGAGTGATAAAATGAGCAATCTACCATTAACAGTAATAGAAACATACAAACAAAATACTGGGTCTTAGTCATTGGAATCTAGTATTTCTTTTATTTTTTCCTTCTACTTTTCATAATTAGAAACATGTAATTTTTTTAAGTAGCTCACAGGATTGTAAGCAATGTTGGCTATCACTCTTTGACCTTGAAATGAAATCGGCTGACTCTTTTTAAGGGTAGATGCACAAGTTGGACAACCTCCATTTCTGCTGCTTGGATGCTTCACAGCCTGCATATAATTTGTAAACTGGTGAATTGTCGGAGGATTCTCAGCTCCAGTGACAGAGAAAGTGCAAAAATAAGCTTTTAGCTAATCCACGCCCAACATATCAGACATCTGTCACTCGCAGTGCCGGCCAGCCTTCTGCTTCGCAAGCTCATTTGGTGCTTGAAACTAAAGATTTCAGGCACCATCTTCAAATTTTGCTGCTATATTGCTCTCTATACCTTTCCAGCTGCATGTACTCTATTTTCACTGCCAACATATCAATGGTTCCCTGTGGTTTAAATGTCAGTAAGATGCTCATTCCAACCGACAGAATTAACTTACAGTCAGCTCAGCAACGGGGGGCCCAAATGATGGGATACACCACATCAGGAGATAATGGCACTCACCTGAGCTGCAGCACAGTGAAAACAACAAAGATGTGAGCAGATGCAGAAGCACGGTGGCACTGTGATGGCCCCAGAAAAAGAAAAGCAAAAAAAAAACATGTGGGATTGTTTTTTTCAGATTTTATTTGAGGGAAAATATGGTAAAATATGTCATGATTCTGCTCTGTCTTTGACAACAAATAAAGCATTAGTGGGTACCGTTCCTTTATATTCACACATTCAAAACATGTACATTCTGTTGCATCTCTATTTTTCTCCCTCTGTCTGTCTCTCTTAAAACAGATGGTGAGAAGGATTCAATCCTGGATCAGATGCGCACACAGAACAGGTACCATATATAGCAACAACTCATTTCTCTTCAGCACTGTGTTACAAAGGAGTCTTTTTCAAAAGTGCTCCACTCTAAGGAACAAAACGTTGCTCAATGGGATAGCCCATAAGCCTAACAGTGCTTGACACAGTTGTTTTTTTAGCACAGCAACTGTTCGTGTCCTAAATGAGCTCTAATTATTAGGAATACTTATGTGATCGTGGCTGAAAGAAAGGAAGAAAAACTGTGCCGAGGAATATTGCAGTATTGTGTTTTTGTGAGTTTTTTAAGAGTGTAAGGAGACCGGCCTTTACATTTGACCCATCCCTCTGTTAACTCGGAGCAATTGGTATAACTCAGCATCTGTATTTCCTTAAAATGTGAAACAGAAACATAATCATGTGCTTTAATGGGGATTTTTAAAAAGTGTGCTTCAGTGGACCTGGGAAATGTAAAACTGAAAAGCTTTGGCACCCTCTGCTGTTAAAGTGATTTCTAGATGGCAGACATTTGTGCAGACCTTTGATACGGATATGGCAGAAAGCAGGAAGGCAGTCGTGCAGGCTGATGAAAAGAAAGATGAGAAATTGATTCTTTGTGAGATTTCAGGCCAGTATTTTGCTGTAAATAAACTTCCTATTGAATTTCTCTTTTTTTACAAGAAGATATCTCACTTTGATTCATGTTGGCTTTTTTGACAAAGCTTTTTTTATTCATTATTTATACAAATTCACTACTCTCCATTGAAAACACACATTTTCTTTTCACGTTGTTCAAAGTTCTTCTACCCAGGTGACGATTCCCAAAGGAACACCAGACTAATTGTTGCTGTTGGCTGTTGCATATCCACATAATGCCGTGCATCTTTTCTCATGCTCCCTGGAGTACTGAGCATTTCCGAGACTGTTATTTGTCGGAACAGCGCTTTGCCTGCATGGTGTATGGTGCGCTCTGGTTATCCAGGGAGAAGTAAGACAAACATTAATTGGTGGTACTGGATCCTTTGCTCTGTACCTGCTGTGAGCCCACACCACGCTTCGGTGTGGCAACCCCATCATCCCTCCCATCCGAAATCTCCTCTGACAGGGCCAGTAGCACAGAGCTCCTGGTTATCATTTATCATCCCAGCAGATTGGCTAGTGTAACATGCGGCAGACTGATGGGTCATCCTCATGCTGGGGACCTGGCTGGAGTAAAGCCGTGGCGAGTTGTCTGCATGATTGGAGAGCTGAGAAATGGAGAGGACGGCTTGTCATTAAAGAGAGAGGCTGGACCTCTCTAATTCATCTCACTAGTCACTGCGTTGTGGTGTAAGTTCTTCAGACAGCTCCAATATCATATTAGCACACCTGCAAAGGCCCCAAGAGGGAAGAACAGGCCTTCGTAGTGGTGTTCCTCACGTGCTCCCTCAGAGATGTACACCAGAGATTGCCCCATTAATATATCCCACAACTCACTGGGGGGTGGGGTGCGAGAGGTAGCGCCGTTCCAATGCACATCTGTAGGATACCACAGGTGGCGTCTTCCCTGCCACCAGGGAGGTAGCTTGATGGTGTTTTTCAGGGCTCATCAGCTCAATTGAGAATTTCTGGTGGGCTCTGTTGGCTGCGGTGTTACATAGTTTACAAGCCATCAAATTACTTTTCCCATTTTGAGTGCAACCCTGTGCAATGTTCAGCCAATTTTATTTTTGACTTAAAACAAGACATCTTCACTCCCATTCATTTATTGTGAATGCCTCTGTACCATCAAAGGATGGTAGCTGACAGGGCATCATTTAGTCATAATCTCTCCAAAATGCCTTTGTTCCTCTTAAGAACTTGGGCACGGCAATAAATACACACTCGTACGCATGGACTGTTGTTCTGAAAAGGTCAAAACAAATATACTAATCAAAGATAGTGTGGAGCGATACAAGCTGCTCAATTAACCAGGAGGTGACTTGGTGGACTCCTGGGGATATTTGATGTAGTCTCTACACATTAATGAGTTAATTTCATAGCAATGCTCAGCTAGAGAATCTCTCTCTCTCCCCTGAACGTCACCATGGATACGAACTCTTTTTCAGTGTTAATGGGCCAAACATGGACAGTTTTGCTTTGATGACAAATTGAAGTATTGGCTGGCTTTCATCTGTTTTAGAAGAAATATGGCCTTAGACACGAACCTAGATTTCACCATCCAAGTTTATAGCGGCAATATAAACTGTTTTAAGGTTTTAAAGTGCATTTTTACCTTAATGGAAATCACTTTTATATTTCATCTTTGGCATCCAGTACCTCATCTGTCTTCCTGTTACACATCTCCTGGGATGGACAGCCTCAGACAGGCCCTACTCAATATTGCAGTGTAAACTGTGCCAGATATTTTTAGTGGTTTAATGAACTAAGCTACTGGATAAACAATCATTTGAATAGGTGAAGGGTCTTTAAAACACAACACCGAGTGATCCATTATTTTCATTTCATAGTGGAAGATTTTAACACGTACTATATTAAATTATTTTCTGAGCGCAAAATCTGTCAAAACTCACCCGCTGAGATACAGTATGCAGACATCAACATATTAGCAGCCAAAATGCTAATGGAGGAAATTCTGTGAGGAGTTGGGTGCTGCGATTCAAATGGACTATCTGGTTGTGATGACAGAGGCATAGTTTTACGAATTTGCGTGTCATCCTTGCGCAGGGGCCATGCTAATCTTCTCTGTATCGTATCCAATTTAGCGTACGCGCTTGCCGAAGCAAGCACACCATGACCATTCATGCTGCTGAAAGCAGCTCTCTGAGCAGATGTGATCAGCAAAGGCAGTACCTCCCTCCAGTCCAGATTGACAAGCCAGACCAGACTCGGGAGATGGATATCACAAGGGACAGCTGAGCTGCAGGAAACCAATGGTGCAGGCAGTTTTCAGCCAGTCTCATTACAGTAGACAGGTTGATCCAGGCAATTGCTCCTCAGACAAGGTTGTCTCCAAAGTACTAATTGTGCAGTGCAGTTTTGGGTGACATTTATGATGCAATTCTTTGGTTTAAAATTGACTGTAAACAACTGGAATGATTGTTTATACCTGAGAAAAACAAATTCATGTCTGAGCTGTAGTCGGCAACACGCTTTGGAAATATTAAACACTAAAGTAAGGTGAGATATACTTTCATTTAGTTCTTTAGACAGGCCACATTATTCAGAATTGAACCAGTGAATGTCCAATAGATTTGAACGATGGAAACATCTGATCTGGAGTTTGCTCATTCACCAAATCTAGCTTTCGTGCATTGTTTACTACTTGTTTACTACTTAGCATAAAATCTGCAGATCACTTATAGCCGCAGTCTGTCTGCATTTCAGCCATGTCTCATGTGCCTCATTCAGCATGGCAAAAACATAATCTCTGAGCATTAATCTTTATTATTCAGCAGAGCCTCTGCAGAATTTAAATCACCAAACATATATTCAAGGTCACGATACACACAAAAAAAGAAAAAAAATGTGCGGAGATTACGAAATCATATTGAATGCCTCAATGAAAATGTAAGTAGAATGCCTGCTATTGACTGAGGCACCTTTATTTTGCTCACTAAAACCATATTAAATACATATTTCATAACACATCCAAAGGCACTAAAGGTATTCAGTTGAAAGATGCATTTCAAATACTGTTTTTATGAATGGGGTGATTAAGCATTCTGAGACTGTAGTTTTTAGAGACATTACAGGTCAGTACTGACCACATACAGCATACATATTGAATTTATCAGAGTCAAATTAGAATTTAAGTTCTTGTTGTCGCTTTAACAGAAGACAATTCTTTTCTTCTTCTTCTTCTTTTAGTCATTTTGTATGAAACACTATATGAAACCATACACCCTTTTTAAAATAACTATAGACAACTCATATTTTGTGTCTACCTAGTAAGCCAGCATGAGAAGCAACATGTTTTTGGCATCACTGTAGCAGACAAAGACTCCTTTGCTTTGCTTGGGTTCTCATTCTGGATCCTATGATGAAAGAGCTTATCTAAGCAATAGTTTCAGACTCGATTAACAGTATAGCAATAGTCCATGTAAAACATAATCAGTGTTTGTGTCCTTACTGTGAAAGGGAATAATTTATACATTATTTGTTACTTTTTACAAAATTGTAATGGATTATGGTTTCCTCCTGGTAGAAAGTAAATCATTACAATAATCGTTACATGACTTTAGTCCCATTTAACAATATAAATCTAAAAAGTCATTTTTTTAAAAAGGAGGCACAAGATCTTTCATCTAGGGTTTGAGTTTTGACACAAAATCAGCTCATCGGTGCCTTTGTTATCTGCTGAAAATCAAGACTTTTTTCTGCTGCTGTCCTTGCAAATGTTTTGCAAAAAGTTGATGTCATGTTAGCAGCAGTGGAAAGCTGTTTCTGGAGCCACCACATTCCTGTCCTTTCATGCAATGCAAATTAAAGTAATGTCTAGGTCATCATTCCTCAACTCTGCTTATTTTCCCTTTCCTCCACACAAACCCAAGTCAGCTGATTAGCACAAACACAAGTCCACAGGAAAAAGATTTTTTTTCTATCAACCCAATGTCCAGAGATGCATGAATAACTTATGTAGTGCAGGGAACAACATATTTATTTGGTTAGTGTTTGTAAAGTGATTATTAAATGTATTATTTAGAGCAATGTGTTATATTGCATTGCTACAGGAAAATATAATGTGATTACAGTACAGTTTTTATACCAAACAGTGAATATATGAAACTAGAGGTGCAACTGGATGGACACAGAACATTCACCTAAGAGAGCAGGGTTTGAATCCTACTGTATGTAAAGCGAAAAGCCAGATTCCTGATCCTTAGTGATCATAAAACACATGCTTATACCCATTTAGTTTGAAGGGCTTAGAATGCAGAAGGGAACTTCTCTCTTTTTTCAGATTCTGCCATTTTTTTCCCTAGATTTCTGCCTACAGCAGCTTATATGCTAACTGGCTTGGAATAGCACTTACTGTAATATGGTAAATGTGAGTAAGAATGTAAACAAAACAGAGGGTTTTTATAAACGCAATACACTGGGTTAAGTTATCTTTTGTAAAATGACAGGCTTTTTAAAAAAAAAAAAAAAAAAAAGCAGATGACTCTGTCACTCACCATTTACTAAGGGCAAACATGAAACCAGTGACTCATAGGAGATAGAGAGTAACAACCAGCCAAACAACCGGGTAGCTATCTTTGAAAGACAGATGTTTGCAGAAATGAGATTGGTCGAAGTCCTAATGAAGAAAATTCTTTGCAAGTGACTACTTGATATATTTTTTTTATCATACCTGAATATTTCCTGTAGTTGTGACTTTATTACCCAGTAGTCTCTACAATAAGTTGACTGGACCAAATCAACTGTGGGTCTCCTACAAGTGCATAACTTGAAGCGTAGAAAGAATTGTCTCATAAATGGGATCTTGTGGATGTCCTGAGAATCCAGCTGCCCTACAAGTGTTTGGAATCAAACTGAGCTGTAGTATGCTCACTTTATGTCATGGTCCTGGGTCGTGCGACCCAGTGTTTTGTGTTTTAGCCTATTTTGATGTTTATTCTTTGTTTAGGGTCACTAAGGCAGTCCAGCCATTTGTACATATTACCCGTGTATTAAGTCTCCCTTGCCCTTCGTGTGTTTATGTCTGCGTGTCTTATATTGTCAAGTCCATGCTGTCGGTTATGTCATCTCCCCTGTACTACGTCTCCCCGGTTCATGTGTCTTGTCTAATCTCCATGTTTTCCTGTTTTACTTTGAAAGTCTGTATTCACGGTCAGTGTATTCAGTTTCACTCCTTCTGTCCTGTCGTTAAGTTCATGTGTGTCAGCTGTGTTCCCATGTGTGGCCACTTCCCCTGATCATCCCTCATGTGTATTTAGTCTCTGTGTTTCATACAGTCTGTCTCGCGTCGTCTGTGTTACCACCTCCTGTGTTCTGTACCTCCAGCCATAGTCTTTCCTTAGTTTTGTCCAGTTTAGGTTTTCTGTTGAGTACTACACGTATGCTGCCCTCATTCTGTTTTTGTTCTTTTCATCAGCCATAATAAAAGGCTCGTTTTGGTTGGAATCCACTCCTGCATCCTCGTTTGTGTTCGCACCTGGGTCCACCACACACCTTTCCGCACGGTCTGCCTCCGCAGACCTTGACACTTTAACATATACACTATATTGAGATTTTCAATTTAGATGAGCCAACACAGAGTTACAGTTCATAATGAAATAATTTCTGACAAAATGGCCATCCACTGATCTTTTGCTCCATCACAACTGTCAGCACATCTCTTTGTTTAATTGTACGTAGAAATAATGTCCAGTTACACACATCTACTAAGCTGTATATTGATGCATTCCCATAACAACACATAGACTATAGCCTACCAATAGAGACCATGTAGTAGTGAAAAGACTCTTACCTCAAATATTACGCATCAGTTGATGTAGGTCTGCCGTCTAATCATATCGGTCTCTCTCCATCACCGCCATGGGCATGTCAGAATGAAGTCACGAGGAACATTATTGTAAGAGTGACCTATGCCTCAGTGACTAAATGCCATTACCAACAGAGCAACAACAGCATTGCATAGGCTATGACTGAAATTGTCTTATTTGGCTTACTGCCACAATAACAAAATAGTGTGTCACAGATTTGGCTTGAAGCAGCATTTACAAAGGAAAATGCACCAGTGTCAATATATCTCCAATTACTAGTCCAAATAAAAGTTGTGACCGATGAGGATATGCCCTCAGCTGCCTCAACCAACAAATCATTTTCCTGGCCAAATTTTCAATTTCTGAATCTAGCAGACGTACTGCTGTGGCAATGGCTGGAGAAAAGGAATGAGGTGCCACATCTTCCTGTGATTACAAAGAAATATGATAATCATGTTAATTAAAGGTTTGTAAATAAGAAAATATTAACACAAAAACTGTGTAATCAGTCTGCGCTGAGAAATATTGAGGTAAATGGGAAACCACATTTCTTGAGACTTACGAATTATTGTAAAATATCATACATGACAAAAATGAATTTGCATGCGTTCATCATAGACTTCGACACAAATCGTGATTAACAGTGCCAGAAAATGTGTTAATTTACGAGGAAAAAAATTATCTGTATTTTTTTTATGCTACTGAAGTTCTGTTGAAGTGTGGGCATGCTCTCAGGTGAGGAAGCTTATACTGTTAATTAAAATATACACACAAGCATTCCAGTCTAACCAAATTGGGGTTGTCCTGTCGGAAGCAAACGTGAAATGCTTGAAAAGTTTCTTATCACTTCACTTGAGCAAAAGAATTTCACTCTCCATTGTCTGCCAGAGAGGCTAATTATTTTATCACCAAAATTTTAATTAGCTGAATCTCAGCGTTGTCCATGGAGCTACAAAGCTTGATAGAGCCAACAGTGTGTGTGTGTGTGTGTGTGTGTGTGTGTCTGAGGCTTTTCATATTAAAAAACTATGCTTCTGCTGGAAGAGTAAAGGATGAATAAGAAAATGTTCCTTACGCTGCTTTAAAAAAAATGTCTGAATAACAATCTGAAATGCATTTTGGGAATGCCCATATTAATGTCGAGCCGATATCACAAGGCAGACCTCTCTGATTCTAGTTTCTACAAACAGTAGCATCAGAGAAAGTGATGAAAGGCTTGTGCAAAGATACCAGGATTATCAATAAATTAAACTACTCCAGATCTGCTTGCACAATGCCTGAGATCTGAATTTTACAGCCGTAAAGCGGAATTGAGGGGGTTAAACATGACAGAGACTGAATTTAGTTCATGGCTCATGATTAATTACTGCAACTACAGAATAGAGAACTCAGCGGTGTTAACAGTGTATAACACCAATAGCAAAATTATGGGTTTAACTCACATTTTAGTCTGTTATTAATGACTAAGCAGCTCTTTTCCAATGAACTCCAAGACTGTCAGTTATTTTTATCCCACCCCTCTCATTTCCTCGCTGCATTGAGTAAAACAAATTACAGACAGGAAAATTAAAACGTGGCAGGCGATTTGTCGCAAAGATAGTTTGTTATTGCGTCCATTGAGAATTGATAATTGCCAAGGTGACCCGCGATCTCCTTTATTAACAAGGACAAATCTCTCTATGCTGACTGTTCAGGGGATCTTTCAATGAATGACTTGGTTTTTTTGTATGAAATGAGTTAAAGTGATACGCATCAGTCATCTATCTTTTAATTTATATATTTATAGACTAACACATGAAAAAAAAGGTTAAATTATTATGTGATCATTAGTTTTTTTCAAAATTCTAATTTTATATTTATACACATACACACAACTGAACATATAACAAGACATTACACTGGCTGTTTTACTTATAAAACATAATGTGGAACTGCAAGGCAAGAGGAAAGATCTAACAACTGGTAAGATGAAGCACTGGGCCCCAAATCATTAAGTTTGGCTTCCAACCTGCTGTTTAACATGATGCTTTTAAGTCAGGAGTAGTTGTCAATCCACAGTGTGGGGGTATGGAATATTTACATAGCCAGAGAAGGGGGTTTGTGGGAGTCTAAGGCCTAGTTGGAACCACATTCAAAGAAAATGGATAAAGGCCCCGAGGAATCATGCAGTGCCGCATTGTCTCTGATGGGGGGGAAAAAAACAAAAAAAACCAGGAACACTGCTGGGGAAAAATACCTTGATTTAAAATTCAGTTCCAAACCCAGGCATGGAAAAGCAAATAGAGGTGCGAGTGGAATGTAAAGCAGAGCTGTATGCACCAGACTGCCATAGTTTAGGTCACACATGCATGACAGGCTCTACATATATTTTTTTCCTGAATATTAAACTCCAGCAATAGAAATAGTGCCTGTTGATTCTTTTCCAGGCAAGACTGCCCTGCAATCATATACAAAGCTCATATACATTTTTAACACTTTATTTCTAATTATTTAATAATAATTCCAAATTATGCATGGTTTAAATGAGGAACGGTTTTAATATATTATTTAGCTCCTTTTTTGTTAACAGGTAACTCTGTAGCTGTGAGATTTGGACTGGTTTGGTGGAGAGCAGTGTCATTTATCTGAAAAAGAAAATTCCTTTGACTGGAAAGCAGAATAGTATATTCAACATAAAAAAAAACCCTAGCAGAGAAAGTAATCAAAGATGCTGGGAAAAAAATAGACGAGTCATCCTGGGAATTATACAATACTCTTGATGTATGATTACCTTTTTTTGTGGTTGCTTGAGATAGAAGCCGCTGATGATACAAAAGACTGGCTTTTAAAAGTTCCAATAAAATGGAAAAATTAGAAAAAGTTTTTATACCTAGTTCATAATTATCTAAAATACAGTGTGTGCATTTCAACAATAAATACCATAAATATGATCAAAATGGTCTAAATCCCATTACTCAATAGCCTGGTGTTTATATATCAAAATTACACACAATTAGACCATTACTGGTTCCTGAACCCATCCATTTTTGCTCAGCCCTCCCATCATATTAAACCTGCAATTTTCAGAGTGGAAATGTAGCATGTCTGTGCTGGTGGCTATAGTGGATTTATTTTTAAGAAACAAGCAATATCCATTACAATGTTTTTCTGGGCGCACTTTAGGCCCCTTAGTACCATCTGGGGATCCTTTACCATGCCAGTCCTTTAAGGGCCACAGTGTATGGATTTTCTGATGCTGATTCCAGCAGGACATTATGTCTTGTCACAAAGCTCAAATGACCTCAAACTGGTTTCTTCAACACTGTAATCAAATTGCTTACAAGGTTACCAGATCTCACTTCAATAGAGCACATTTGGGATGTGTGGGAATGATCATCTCATCATAGATATGCAGCAGACAAACCTTCAGCAGCTTTACTACGCTATCAAGTCAATGTGGCCCAAACTCTCTGGGGAATGTTTTCAGCACTGTGTTGAATCTTTGTCAGAAATATGTAATGCAGTTGAGTAAGGAGAGTTCTGTTTGAGGAACTGAACATGATTTATTGAGATAGAGAAATTAATCAGTGTATTTTTCAATAAGACTCCCGTGGCCCATCATGGCAGAACATAATCCCAGTGGTAATGGGATTTAGAACAGGACCCCTTTGGAGTCTCGATACCAGTGGTGAAGATGAAGACTGAGACTTGGATGGAGCTCTTAGTGACTTGAGTGAGGTGGAGTTAGGGAGGAGGAGGGTTGCACGAAAGAGTCTGAAAGGGAGAATGATGGAGAGCCCAGATTTAAACCACACAAAGGCACGGCTGATTGGCTCAAAGAAGGCTGGCAAGAAGATGATTGGACTAGAGTAATGATGCCAGTATTAAGACTGACAGCGTGGGAAACTGGTAGCGATGTAAAGAACAGACAAGCAGCTGAACACCCAGGAAAGCAAGCGGATGAGTGATTATAGATCTTCCTTATTGAACTTATGCATAGGCTTCATTTCTGAAGGCAAAAGGAGGCCCAATATGCAGTAGTACCAGTAAGGTGTACCTAATAAAGTGTCCAGTAACTGTATTAAAACACAGTGTTTTTGACCATCAACTAATAATCACACAACACACACTAATCCAATTCTGAAAGTCTAGCATTTCAAATGGATCAGCAACTTTAAAAAACACTTTAAAAAATCCCCAAACGTTACCCATGTAGTACTGTTTACTCCTCACAGCACTCATACAGTAACTTTGTTTCTTTGATTTCCACTACCTACAAAAATAACTGTGTGTTATCAATGGTACATTCAATAATTCTGATCATGTTCAAGGTTCAGTTATGCTTTCAGGGCTTTTAGCTGAAAACAAGCAGCGGTAAGGGTTAAAAGCATGGGAGTCATTCCTGCTAAAGATGAGATCATATCACTCCTAAAAAGCATTTTCACTCTGCTGACTGACTTTTAGATCTCCCGGATTTCTGTGAAGACAGCCTGGAAACACCATAGGAGGCAGACCTTGGCCTAATGTCTCTGAGCAGAGACATTTCAAGACTTTGTTCTTACCCTGGATGGTATCAGAGTGCACTATGTCAGTACACCATAGAGTTCACCTCATTAATCACGCAAGGTTATTCTAAAGTGAGGTTTTAAGTTGAGAGAGCATGTCTCTGCAAATAAGGTAGTAAAGAGTCTGTGAAAAACATCAGAAATACATTTTCCCTTGTAAAAGTAATGAAGAATATTTAAACTTTAATGTTTGAAGCCTGTTAAATGCTTTACACACATTAAAATTTTGATAGAAGTGGACCTCTGATACCTTCCTTTGTTCATTCTGTGTTTAAAAGATAATTTCCTCATGACAAATTTTAGATGATAAAGAATTAATTGAGGGAACTTCTCGCTGCATATTGCAATAAATGCAAATATGAGTGGTGTTATTTACACTGTTGCCTGTGTTTGTGAGGAAAACATGGATTAAGGGAGAAAAAAACATAAAACGATATAATGGCATTGTTTTTCACAGCACTGTGTTTGTGAAAACACAACATTTTCTAACGGCATCAAAAATTAAATTAGCACGCTAGCAAACTAAATGTGGTTAATAATGCATTGTTATTGACTAGCAAAGATCATGTGTGCTCAGGAGTCAAAGGGCCTTTTCATGGGGGACTCATTTTAATACACTGATTGCAAGCGACTGTGCGGTCTTAAAAATGCTCTAACTATGCATCTTTTTTTACAGGCATTGATTAGCTCATATGGTTAACATACATTTCCTCTTGCGCCCACTTGAAGTGTTTATCGTTGCCATACAAGAAGTGTAAGAACTGCCCTCAGCACTTAACCCCATCCAGACTCCAGCACTCTGCAATTTCTGCACCAGTTTTTAATTAAACATGAAGAAAAATGGGAAAACAGCCCTTGAAGGGATGCACTCACACTTTAATTTGTTAATAGAGTTGTACATCATTAGGGTAATGATTGCACTGAACCATAAGACACAAGCCTGTATACACTGATAGTGACATCCAGTAGACATGATGCATAAAAAAGCAAAAAAACCTAAACAACCAAAACCATTACCACTAGCATGAATCTTTAATGCAAATACAGCAGTTTATGAATGCATCAGGTGGTCACACATGAAATGTTTGTGGACGCTCACAATCTTACGGTATGTGTAGATATGTTCACAGGAGTCATTGGCATGGCCGTGCCTCTTTGACCACACTCTTTGTGAGTTGAAGTTGCAAGAAAAAGAAAGCTTTTTCAAAGGTTCACAAGAAAAATTCGACAAGATTGTAAGTCAACATGAATGCAGTCTGCTCACTGAGACTCTACAAAGAACAGCAGTGTTGAATGGAAATGTCATTTGCTTAGCAGGTATTTCATAAAAGACGAAAACAAAGCACTAGCAAGGCAGCATTTTGACACAATAATGCACCAAATTTTCTTGTCTTTTTCAACACTTTGACATGGGATAAATATTTGAGAGAAGCACAAAACCACCAGCAATTCTCCTTGTGGACATTCTGAGCATATGTGTAAAATTTCATCCAGTAGTTGTTGAGCCATATGACTCAAAACCACAGATGTTAACCTCCCACTGGCATTAGAGGGAAAAGTCACAAGATCAACAACGTTCATTGCTTGGGGAGCTTTTATGCCTGGGTAAATTTAGATGCCAGTCTATTCAGTAGGTTTCAAGTTTTCACTTTGTAAGTGACCTGTGTATAATTCTAGATAAAAACTCACTTAAGCAATTAAAAATTCGCTAGAGGTCCTAAAGGTCAGAGGAACTGGAAAGCCAAAATCATTCTCTGGAGGACAAGTAATGTCAGTACATTTCAATGGTTAAGATATTTCAGCCTGTGTTCAAGTGGTTATCCTCCTACCGCTCTCATTTCCATGCTACTTTTGTGGCATAAAAAACAAACAAAACAAAAACAGAGTGACATCTTTGGTAACAGCAATCATTAAACCTAACTAGCTGTGTGTAACGGAGAAGATTAGCTGTAGCACTTCTGCATGGCAATTTGTGGAAGAAAATGTAGCAGTGCAGAAAACAGCAGTGGAAATAAAACAAAAGAAAATACTCCAGAATCTGGCAGAAATGCACAACTTCTGTAATGACAAATGGTGTAATAGCTTCTTCCACAACAGCACAGGAGGACGCACAAAAGAACTGAGCACTTCAAGAAAAACTTCCCTCAGATACGCTCATTTGGGGTTTACCAATACGTCATCCAGCTGAGATTCCTACAGGGAGGAGCCCATTATCACTGTGCAGACAGAAGTAACATATGGACTCCCTCGTCGTGATTGAGTTGAGCTGAAAGTCTGAATACATTTCACTGGTGTCTAGAGAATTCACCCTATATGCCTGCATATGTTTATGCACTGCACCATACTGTATGAATTGGTAGGTACACTGAAAACTGGAACCAAACATGTTTCTGTCGCTGATTCAATTTATATATATATTTGTATCCACTCACATGCTAATCATAAAGGTTGATTCACATCAATAAACTGATATTATCACATGATCAAAAGGCTAATGTTTATCACACTGCATTTTGCAACGGCCATGAAATGAAATGCAGCCATAATATCAGAGAGATATACTGTTCGGCACACGCGCACGCCCACAAGTGTTAGTGTAGATTTCAGTCACACAAACACACACACAAACAGGAGCAGGTGATAATAGGGCTATTCTATATGCGGGGTCATGAATAATTCAAATTCCATGTGCTCAAACAGACTCGAGTTGACTGAATAATATGACAGATTCCGCAACTGCTATTAGATGAAAAAAAATATCACAAATGTTTTGGAGATTCTAGCAGAGGATAAACTGCCGTGCTGCATGTGCAACTACTACACTTGCTGAATGCAAATCCAAGACATTCAAAAAGAAAATTCAAGAAAAATTCAAAAAAATTCAAAAGCTTCATTGTTATCACACAGTGCAGCACAATCTTTCACTCTTGAGCTGACTGCTTACTTGGGCCACAATTTCTGGACTCACATTCCCTCATGAATGTAATCTTAAATGTAGTAAATGTAATCTTTTCTTCTTGTTGCAGTGACAACAATGCAACCACAGAGCATACCAGCTGGACTCTGGAAATGTCCTTGCAGAGGAGAGTGATGGCTGCATTCCTGGAGCTTGGCAATTGGCCTCCTCGTGAGTCAGTGGAGAGATACTTATTGTGTTTTCATTGTTCAATAAGGCTTTGCATGAATTTCTCCCACCTCTTGGCGTACTGAGCCAAAAGCTCCCTAAACACCCAAGTCTTCATTATGGCCGTGGAAAGTGGGCTGACTCGAGGTCACCCCTGATGTTCCACTGGCTGCCTGGGGAAGACTGGAATTAGAAAGCTTCTAGTCACAGGCCACAGAAACCAACAGGACTCCAAACTCCTTTATAAGTTTGGCAACCGATTAACAATGTTGTAAACGCTGTGTGGGATAGGATGCTGGAGATACAAACAAGTCCTTTCAGATTCTCACAACGCTGCTGCTCTGTGTGGTTCTGTAGCATTCTTTTGGAAAGGCTGGCTTAGAAACACTTCAGATTGAAACTTCCTGGAAATAAATAAACAAACAGCTTCTTCATGCAGCATCTGCTCAGATGGAACGCATTCAGTCAGGGCCTGAAAGAGACGGCCAGGCTAATGAGAGTTAACTATTCGCAGTAAAATGATTAGAGCAGCTGACCAAACTCTCCAAGAAAAAAGAAATCACAAAATAAAACTACACCAAACAGTTGTTTCTGTCTGGACTTACCAATTGAATGTCATCCTTTTTGAATATGCAAATAACCCAAATATGCAAATGAATTGAGCTCCAAGCTATGTGAAAGTCATGCACAATCATTTCTCCATCCATCCAAGCTCTACCCGCTTGTGTCCTGTGGAGAGTGGTGGTTGGCTGGAGCCTATCCCAGCTGGCATTGGGCGAGAGGCGGAGTAGACCCTGGACAACTATCCAGCCCGTGGCATGGCTAAAACAAAGACAGCCATTCCGTTACCATACATTTTCTTTTAAGCACATGATCAGGTCTGTGCTTAGCCTTTGTATGGGATACTGATAAAGAAAAGGCACATATGAAAACAAAACCCTTCCTCCACCTTCATTTGGAGGGGCGGTGTGATCAGCAGGTGATTTGGCTCACCCTGAAGCTCCCTATCCCCATTCCATTACAATTCCATTCTTCCCATGAGTTCAGCCAGTGGGAGATGAAGACTATTGCAGAACCATTTGTGCCTCATTGTCAGCGGCCAGCTGATGAAGCCTGGAGCATTTAGTTCACTACTGATGACTGAATGAATGCACATTTAGACTGTAAGAAAAAAAAAACGTTTGAAAGAGTTCAGGGAAAACATTAAGGCGGTCTGTGCAAGCACTCCCCCGAGAAAGCAGAATAAAGTGAAAGAAAAACAGCAGCTTTAAAGTTGCACCTGTAAGGTGAAGACACCCCGGCACAACTTTCCACAGACGGCACAAGTTGCCCCATAAGCATTTGTTCTTCCAGCAGCGCGAATTCGGGCGAGCAGGAGGACGTGCAGGGTGCTGCACATCGACAAACTGTGAAGAAATCAAAACAGCGGCTGTCACCCATCAGGAGAGAAGGGAAAATTACCAAACACACCAGCGAGCTCTCAAGTCCCACTGATAGAGCGCTCAAGTAGCATTTATGATCACGTTATTCTCACACCCTCCTCTTATCCAGAAAAAAAAATGTAACAAAAATAAAAAAAATCCGTGAAATATTCCTGATTGGAGAAGGGCGCAGAAGCAAAGCGCAGTATTGTCTGAAGCACAACTGAGAGGGTCCAGTTCAGGGGGGGAAACCCTTTTGACTCGAATTAAAGGGAGGCTGTATGAGGGGAAAAAGAGAGAGAAAAAAGAAGGAAAGAAAGAAGGAAAGAAAGAGGGGAGGAGGAGGAGGAGGGCAGGGAAGAAAGTGGTGGCGGTGCCAGACGCAGCGGCAGTAAGAAGCGTACGTACGTGCTTTATCTTAGCGGCTGAGTGTGACGTGATATTGCAGCCTGCTCCTGGAGCTCTGCAAGCACCAAGCAAAGCGCGTCTATTTCTCTCTGTGTTGTAACTCACTGACCCCCCAACATCTCACATCCACCCACTACGGATCTTTTTTTCTTTTTCTTTTCCCTATTCACCCCCTTTTTGCGGAGAGGGGGGGTCGGTGCGCGACTTGATGGAGAAAACATTTCGGTGGGAAATAGAGACGTGGAGTCTGCCGAATTAATTTATGGTAAATACTGTAAGAATTGCTCTCGTCGTCACTCCAAGAATTTCTTCCCCTCTGTCTCTCCTGGTCTTTCTCCTTTCTTCTTCTTCTTCTTCTTCTTCTTCTCCTCTCTCTCTCTTTTTCTCGGTGGCTGTCGTGTGTTGTTGCGCTCCGTTTTGATGGGAAAAACCCAGAAGAAGGAGACGGGGGGATATGTGCGGGCAGACCGGAGTGTAACGCATTTTATTTTCATCCATTGAACCATCTTGTTGCGCCGGACTTCTATTGTCGGGAATGGGGAGTATTGATTCACTGGAGGGCTGCAGAATTTATTTATAAAGGATGTGGTCAAGTATGTGGAAAAAATAGCCATAGCTTCCGCAGTGTAAGGTAAGACATTATTATTATTATTATTATTATTATTATTATTATTATTATTATTATTATTATTATTATTATTATTATGAGATGAAGGTCTTCGAGCAAGTGCAATGGCAATTTTCATATGTCATCTGTCAGTTAAAGTTTAGCTTCCCTCTCTCAAACATTTGCCCCGTATATTCATCACGATGGTTTTGGAGCGTTCATCCGCTCACATTAGTCCAGGGTGCTTAACAGAGGAATTTTAAGAGCTGATCTCTCTCTTAAGAGCCAAAAATCACTTTAAAGTGCCGAGCCTCGAAGTGACACTGCATGAGATGTAGCCCGTGGCCGACGTGTCTCTATATTCAGATTTCCTCTCGAGTCTAAATTGCTCTTAGAAGCCCGGCAATAAAATCAGCGTCTCTTGACCGATTTCTCGTCTCCAGAATACTGATTTTATTTTTCTCGTCTAGCCCTGGTCGTGAATCTTGTGGAAGGACGTGAAATCATGTGAATTTATCGCGGCAGAAAGCTGATCCAACTCAGCACCGCTTCCACAAATCCTTATATAACGCACATATAATTCTGGGGTAATGTGACGGGCGTGATTCACGATTCAAAGAGAAAGAAGTTGAAGACATATGCGCAAATGGATCTATTATGTGAAAACTGGTAGCCCATCTCTAGCCTACTTGCGATTTGAACGCCCACACAGACACACACGCAACACACAGTTCGAGACACGCGCGCGCATACACAGACACACAGGCGCACACGTACACACACCCTCGCGCGCATTCTGCTGTGACACTGCTCACAGCTGCATTGCCTGTAGGATTAAAGCAATCAGGACATCGCATTGCATTCTCTCTCTCTCTCTCTCTCCCCCCCACACACACACATGTAGATCCGCACACGCACACATGCAAGCTCAGACATACAACACACACACACACACACACACACACACACACACACACACACACACACACACACACACACACACACACACACAGTCTCTTTATCAAATTGCATTGTCAAATATGCCTGAAATTCAGAGACATGCAGGTGGTGTGGAAGAGGCGACAGTTCGCAGTGACCGAGCACACGCCAGGACATAACCCCCCTCCAAATAAATAATAATAAAAATATATATAACGTCAGTTTGTCTTCCTCATATTATCTAACTGTCCCGTGAGCAAACATTCACAGAGAACATAGCTTCATGTGCAAAGATACTGGTTACTGCGTAAAATGAGCAGCTGCACATTTTCCACAACTCGCGTGGACTGCGCTGACTTACAAAGGCTGCCACTTTCGCCGTTTCTTCCTTTTTGTCGCCAGATTTTCTAAATAGCTACATTTGTATATCTCCGGGGATTGTGCCGTACCGAATACGACCCAATTAATAAGTCTAAATGACTCACATTATTGCACCCACCTCCCTAAATAAAAATAAATAAATAAATAATAGCCGAAGCAACCACAAGGTGGCAATGCTTGCACAAAGTATAGTGATGAAGGATGGAGATGCAAAACACATGTTGCTGAGGTTTACCTGTGTGTCTTTTTGCCCCCCTTCTTATCATGGCAGGATGTAATAAGAACTATGTAAGCTCGTTAGTCAGACTTGGTAGTGATAATCTATCATGTGTTTATGTGCCCTGCTTTAACACCCCTTTGTGTAATCCTCTTCATCTTTCCCTGCAGGCCAAATGACATAGGATGAAGGCTGTTCGAAACCTGTTGATTTATATATTTTCCACCTATCTTCTGGTTATGTTTGGATTAACTGGTGCCCAAGATTATTGGTGTTCCACTCTGGTCAAGGGGGTCATTTATGGATCATATTCAGTGACTGAAATGTTTCCCAAGAACTATACAAACTGTACATGGACGCTGGAGAACCCTGACCCTACCAAATACAGCATCTACCTGAAGCTATACAAGCGAGACTTGAGCTGCTCTGAATACTCTTTGCTTGCTTATCAGTTTGACCATTACTCACATGAAAAGATCAATGAACTGCTGAGAGTCAACGAGTCTATAGTGTATTTGTGTGATTCAAAGAATATTTACGTATTTTTGCTGTATGACAAGAATTTTGTTCAGCTACGGAGAGTTTTCCCTTATGATTACAATGGATTGACGCCACAGAAGCTGGATGAGGAGGAGAAGTCTATTGTGGAGTTTCTAGTGTTGAACAAGGCCAGCCCTAGCCAATTTGGATGTCAAGTGCTTTGTACATGGCTGGAAAATTGCCTGAAATTAGAAAAAGGGACAGTGGAGACATGTGGGATTGTGTACACGAAATGCACATGTCCTCAGCATTTAGGCGATGGAGAATCAGAGAGCATGCTCATGCTCAACAACGTGGTTTTACCCTTGAATCCACAAACGGAGGGTTGCTTGTCACCCCAACTACAAGCCGGGCAGATCTGCAATCTGACCGCAGAAGTTAAACGGCCTCCTAAAGAAGGTGAGTATCCTGTCATCTTTCTTCTTTATGCTGAAATAGTTGTATATGGAATTAAGTATGCATAGAGAAGATAGCAATCATGTCAAATAAATGTGCACGTCAGTCACTCCTACCTCTGCCCTAATTGCATGTTTGAAGTGTGATGGCCCATGAAACAAAGAGCACACATAGATATATCTAGTGTAGTTGGCTCAGAAATGAGTCAACTTCAAGATAAAAATAAAAGAAGAAGATGAAGGAATAAAAGGGGAAAAAAGCTGCCGGGGGAGTTGGGTGTAGTAAAGACCACACCAGCACAAACCAAACCATCTAAAAAGGGGGTCTTTCATTTGGTTGGACTGAATTCAAAATGCACTATCATTGCTGTGAATTTTAAAATGGCTGTTTTTGTACACATAAGCAGAGTTAAAATGGCTGCAAATCCAAAGATAATTTTTTTTGTGTGTATATACATTTATGTCAGTGTCATCCATACAAAGACCAGCAGCGGTCAATACGGACACATCCTTCATTTTTATTGGCATGCAGCCTGTATGGCAAATGGAACGATTGGGATCATAGATGCAGCAGTGTCCAATTGGAGCACAATGCTCAAGCAATGCAACACATAAAGCTTGTGGATGAGATGTAAGAGTTAAGGATTGTTTAGCTTTGCAGAAAATACGGGAATGTATTTAGGTTATTTAATTTTAAAAACGAGCTTTTTCTTCTTTTCTTTCAAAGCTGTTCTAGAGGGATACTACTTTTGCAGTGCTGCCATAGAGCAATGCAACGTGTTTTCACTGTTTGTTGGAAATGAGCAATAACAATATACAGAGGAAAGACGGCATTTTCAGTTGACATGTAATTCACTAATGTGCATACATGCATCAAGCACCCATGCATGCACAAACCACCTATTCATCCACACACATTGAAAAGTAGATAAGCGAATTATTATTTATGATAAGGGCTGTTATTTCTCTGTGTATTCGTGTTATCACTTAGTAGGGGGAGTTTTTTTCTTTTTTTAATCTTTTGTTGTTGTGTTTTTTTTCTCACCTACTGCGAAGAAAGCCATTCTCGACACATAACTGCTCGCATTTTAACAGATAGCAGAGAACCGTCCCACCTTGAGGAATACGCTACATACTTCAGGGAAGGGAGGGGTGTTCATCAAGGCACAATGAACCAAAAATAATGAATCAACCTTTTTTGGAGGGGGATGTGGGGAAATAATGATTGCAGGAATGTTATGGAGCTAGTTCCCTGTGGCAAGTACCAAAATAACAGTTGCTATAATAACACTCTGGATAACAGGTGGCAGTTATCTTATCACAAAGAAGAGACAAATATTGATTGCAGTAGTTCAGCTGTTCAGTTGACTGGAGATGAGCGCTGCTATGTGCCACGTCACATTTCCAGGCACGTTTTTCAAACGCACATATGTGGAATTTGTTTATCGTAAGATGCATCAGCACCACAGCATTCAAGATATTTATATGGCTTTTGTAAGAATTACTCTAGCTCTAGATTTCCGTGTGATTTTTAAGGTGGCTAACCTCCATCAAGTTGGATGACAAACCCATTTCGAGAATAGTTTAGCTACTGCTTCTCTAGAGCCCTTAAGCCATAATGCATACACCATCTGAAGAAAATTACCATTAACAATCCAGCCCCCTCACACACACAGTCAAATAGCATGTGGAGTAACAACAGTGAGTATGACTCAGCTGTGTATTTTGTCAGGTAATTTCATCATTTAGTAAATCTTACATTTGTGTCATAAATATTACCGGGAAGCGTTATGCTTCTTTTCACAGAAAATTCCCTGCTCTAAAATAACATTTGACATTTTTCTATCAGCATGTTAATAACAGCTTAAGAGCACAGATTATTTTTTTTCTCTCTCTCTCAGAAGATTTTCCACAAGCTTCTATTTATAGGGTTGGTTGATGGGAGGTTTGAATAAATCCGTTTTCATCTGGATAACGGGGAGATCACCACTGGGTTTTAAAAGAGCACTGCGTCTCCTGTGGCATCGTGGTGACAGAGTGGGTATTCCTGATGAAGAATAAAGCATTACAAACAGTCGACAAGAGCTCTATTTGATAAAATCACGTGTCTTTGATCTTCAGTTCCTGGTAGCGGGTGGCTTCGGAGCACATCAAAGAAAAGCAGGGCCGGAGGTTGTGTACTCCAGCCATGCCACAGAAACACCCCACCGGCGTTTCGCACAGACTGGGGGGTAACAGCAATTTGAAAGTTGATGCTCTTGATTATTTAAGGTGATTATTCAGGGGGGGGAAGCAGATCCCATTCGGTGACATTTTGAAAGCCACAGCAATAACAATGAAATCCAGATGTACTACTCTGATGACTCATTTATGCAGTTTTATTTTTATCACATTCTCCCGTTGCATGAATAAAAGTTGTAAAAGGCAGCACAGTGGTGCAGTAGCACTCACAGCATGACAGATTTAATTTTGGGGTCTGTTTTTTTTTTTTTTTTTTTTTTTTTGTGGGATTCCTAACACCTTCCACACAATCAAAATTAAGTCGGCTCAAGGCTCCCAGTTGCTCGTAGGTGAATACTCAACTGACTGTGTTCCCTCTTTGTGAGTTCCTGGATGTGTTTTTTTTTTCGCTATCAGCCCAATGAATAGTCGAGAGTGACTCCAGCTAATGTGACTCTGAATTTCAGAGCGCACAAATATAAAACTGCTTTAAGTAAAACCTTGGCAGAAAATGTCTCACACCTTCTATTCTGTCACAATTTTAAAGCATGTGCAAAAAGAGGCTTTCAGCAACCAGACAGCCAGAACAGCGCAACATTTTAAGACAGTTTTCTTACCCAGTTGTCCCCCCACCCCCCACCCATACACACACACACACACACACACACACACACACACACACACACACACACACACACACTTTTCAGCCACGTTCTCTGCAAATACTGGTACTTCCATGCAAGCGGCTCTGTTCAAAGAAACCAAGTTTCACTTGGCTTCACAAACGCGGTCACATGGCATTGTCTTGTCTGATCTTTGGCTGAGGACAGATATATTATTCTCTTCCCTCATTTGGTTTAAAGTTGCCAGTTTTCAAGGGTCAGGGTCAAGGGGTGTCACTGTCTGAGAGGGATGTGCTTTGTCATGTTTATGTCAAAATGCCTCACTGTTACATGGAAACAAAACAACTCTACAAAAAACCCCTTCCTTCCTTAAATCACTGTCACTGTAACGCACCGTAGCGTTACACAGTCATCATTTAGAAATGAAAGGGGAAATCTGACTTTTCTCATCCAAACACGGTTTCGATTTGTCAGATAATCTGCCAGGTATGTTAGTTCATCTTACTCCTCTTTCCATGCCTCCTTTTTCTGTGGCGTGATTGAATTTTAGGTAATAGCGAATAAATCTGCCAAATGTGACTGTGGCAATAAGAAGCTTTATGCAGATAAGGGTTAATAATTAGTTTCAAACTTGATAATGCAACACAAAAAAATGAATCTCGTGTCGAAGATTTCGATTAATATTTAATGAGTCCACACAAACTAGGTCTTCAGATTCATTGTAATCACAATAAGTAGGTTAGAAATGTCTTGATTCTCTTTTTTTCCGCGCATGAACATTGATTTGATTCTTTCATGCAATATGCAATATGAATAAACTACATAAATTCTTTAGATGCGTTCTCAGGCTGCTCTTTACAAAGGATAATTTAAGTCGAAGGACAGGGGTTTTACATTTCAGAGGGAGAAAAAACTCTTTAAGACTATGTACAAATGCTTATTTGATGATTACAACTTTTGATGACACAGGCCGCGTGCAATGTGGGAAATGGCAATAGGATTTATTGGCAAATGAAATGTGTGTGAAGCGTTATAACGCACTGTCACCCGCCAAAGTCCTGAGCACTGCAGCAGCTCAGCCTCGCTGGCTCACATAGTGAGGCCTTTTATTCACTTTGGATCTCAGTCAAGTCACTCAGTAGTCACACTGCATTATGCTCACCCCCATTGTTCAGTACACTTGGAGGCCATTTTAGTTCCAATTCAGTGAAGGAGAGAGCTCAGATCAACAGCACAGAATCTGTTTTTATCTGAGACATGCATTATTTGTCTCAAATATTTCATGTGCCAATTCCCCCTGAAATTCTGGGCTCAATTACTGCACCTTTTAGGATTTTTTCGAGTTCCAGCCTGTGCCAGTTGTAATTTTTAGAAACTGTATTGTGTCCTTTTCTCTCTCTCTCTCTCTTTCTCTCTTTTTTACATGTGTCTGCTGTTCCAATTCTTCAGCATCCCTCTTACTAATGTAGTTAAGTGGGCATAGGAATACTAAAGGAAAGTTGTCATGGATTGACAAGGTCAACACTGAAGAATTACTATGAAAGAGCCAGCCATCTTCTTTGTCCATTAACTGTCTATTAAATTTTGCCTATTCAAAAAAGAAGAGATAATGCTGGTTGTGGAATGATTACATTTTATGCTCTGATCAGTTACACAGCTTTGGGTCAATTTCAGTCGGTTTTGTGAAACACACGGGAAACTAATAAAATGTGGTCAGACATTATATCCAAAATTACTTCAGGATCCACGAGTCTGGGATTCCCAGGCATAGATAATGGAGTTTGGAGGTGACTGAGCAGCTCCCCTCTGTGCGTGGCACTTAAATATACATATATAAACTTTACATTGCTTAAATCGTCCAGGTGGTGGCTACTTCCAGATATAAAAGTTCATGAGGCTCTATGGGGACTGTTAAGTCATTTTACACGATGGCAGAACCACAAAAACTGTTGTTACATTTAAAGGTCTTCTTAAACCACTCACGCCGTCACGCATGGATGCAAATGAGCTCTTTGGAAACACAAAAGTCTCTGTTTTACATGGGATACAATTTGATGATAAAGTATAAGGTCCAACATACGAGGCTGACCCTAATGTCATTGAGTGATAGATAATACCAAATAGCACCGTCATAATAATAATAGGAGATTCAAACACGATCCACACGTTTTCACAGTTAACACACATAATTTAGCTGTAGAAGCTACTTTTGAGTTAATTAGTGTTAAGATTGTGCTTTCAATCAATCATCCTGACAGTTTTTTTTATATCTGGAGCTACTTTATATTAACCGTACGCTGTAGGCTGGGCTGAGATTCTAGATATGATAACCTGGCAGCGAGGTGGATGCAGACCAGCTGTGAATATTGTTGTTCATTTGACATGGATTGGTGATCTCAGTCTTGAGCCTCTTTTTCGGCAGCATGACAATTGGGAGTCAGACTGATAACTCCTCCTCTATATGCCCAGACTGTGCACTGCCAACTGCGGCAGAGTAAATTAAAGCCTTGTGTTGTCAAAACTGCTCTGACGTCAGTAAACAGTATACAGTAAATCCAGGAAAACCTGAAATACAATTTAAAAAGTGAGGATATGATTTATTGCATTACGTCTAGAAAACATTACACAGCAAGAACATACCCTCATACACCCCCCTCCCCCCCTCCAAAAAACCACACTGCAAATTATCTCATGATTAATATGTATTAATGTGTAACATGTATGCATTAAAACTAAATAAGAAGTAAAAGAATATTGCCTTTATGAGCTTTATAATATAATACATTATATTATTAGTTAATTTTGCAGCTGGTTGCACGCTGTTTCATTGTACAACTTGCTTTTTATATATATAGCTTGGTATTTTTAACAAATGGCGTTTTCATCTAAATACATCATATTTATTGGCTACATTTATATTTCTTAAAATGTAAAAAAAAAGAAAGAAAATTCACAAAAAACTGAAACATAAAACTTGACAATATTTTCCTGTGAACTAAACTACTGAGTAGCAACAATTCAAAGTGCTTCAAAAAAATCACATGTAACATACAGTGTAACACATTACAAAATTACACTTGGAAGCTAAGTTCCTTAAATTTGTCCAAACAGGTCCAAATCGTGCATCTACCAAGGGTTAATCTCCAACCTCTTTGCAATGTCATGTAAATGACAGCTTCCCCTTTTCAACTTTACAGCCAGCAATGGACACCACTGCAATTAAATTTGCGAGAAACAGTTGTTGCCTATAATAAAGCCATATTGCAGCAGGAATTGCAATCAGAGTAATGGCTCATGCAGTGTCGTAGCCTGTCTAATTCTCTAATGTTTGGCAGCCACACCCCCTAAAATCTGCAGTGTTTCACTAGCAAAATTCTGCATAAGAAATGAAGAAACGTGCATGTCTGATTTATTAGTGTGTGTATCCCACCTGTAAACTCGCTCCTTGCTATGAATTCCAAACGGTGGAACATTTGTGTGCTCATATATCCACGCTGCACCAGCTCCCACAACTACTCATAAATTCTTCTTGAAATGTCACACATTTGCCTGTTTAGAATTCAAGTTCCCATTCAACTCTTTGAGCTTTCCTATTAAATAAAAATAATGCAAAGTGACAAATATAAACCTCAGCCACGTTGTAGGCTGTGAAAATGCTGAACTGAGGCTGGTTTGGTGCACCATTGATGTCACCAGTTAAGCCAGAAACCAATATTTCATTTTCATGCTGTTCATGCTTCCATCAATTAGCATCATGTCCATCAATTTAAAAGTAAATGTTTTGAGGATTTATGCATAATTTAAGATGTGTGCTCTAAAATCACTGTATTGGAAACACTGAAGCAACAGCAAGCATCAGAGGTTTTCAGCTCTTAGAGTCTGTCACTGCAAAAGCCTGTGAAAAACTGAAATGCGTAGGTTTTAGGTAAGGCAAACTTTTTTCAGATCTTTTCAGTGTTCCACTCCAAAGAATTCATTTTAAATCCCATCTTGCAGTACACTGCTGTTGCATGACTTTTGCCACAGTGTGCATGGCTGAAGCTGATACAGCTCTTTGACAAAGCCTCCAAACAGTAAGCTACTGCAGTTTTTCATCTCCACACAACACATATTTATCATAGAAACATTTCCATTTGCAATCAGGTCTTGCTCGACATCACAGTGTATCAAGTCTCTATTTTGCAATTTATGAGTAGTAATAAGTGGACCAAAATCAAAGGACTACGCACTATTATGATCTTCTTTCCTTTGAAAAGGCTTCTTTATGAATGCAAACATAGCAAGTAATGAATATCTGTAAAAGAGGACGTCTGTCTCGTGTTTCTGTGATATAAATAAGATTTGTTTATTGCCATCTTATGTTTAATTCAGTACAATGACTCTGATGTCATGCTATAGCAAAATAAAATATTCCTGTAGTCACTTTCAGTGGAGCAAAGGTAACGCGCTGTACTTGATTTTATTTTATGTAACTAGAACGCCATGTGAAATGAAGGTTTGGTATCTTTGTCTCACAGCAAATTGGAGCAATTCAGTACATTGTAAAAACAAATTTGGACAACAGCAATTTGGATTATCATATGACAACTTAATTTAGACTGCTACAGAGCCTCGGCAACTGCCCTATTCATCTTTCTAAGAAAACATGAACAACATTCACATGAGTCTGTTGCGGCTTTGCCCTGCAGTTGTGAGGCTGAGGCATGTCTTTGAAGCTCTTATTGCAAGTAAACATTGTGAAATGTCTTAAACATTTAAAAAAGAACCAAATCATATTCTAACTTTTGTGTGGGCTGGCTTAATATGGTAAATTTTTTATCAAGCCCTTGTTGTATGGTGCCAGAGATTTTAATGGGAATTATGCACTGCTTTCAGCCTCTCAGTTGTATGCTTCTGCATTTCAACCCAGTTAGTTTTGGCCTGTCACTGGATAGCTATTTCAGCCCACAGAGGAGAGGCATTTGCATAAACATCCACCCACAAAACCTGGCAAATGAGTCTGTCACTCAAAAACACTGTCTATGTGGTAAAGTGGAGGCAAAATCCAATTTTTTTTCTCAAGGGGCTTCTTTAGCTGCTCTCACTGGCAGTCCCTCTGCAGGGTATGGCAAGTGTCCTCATGTAGCTGTAATGGATGTTGCTTTTAAACTTACACGGTATACTGTGATCTAGGGCAGCAAACACTGTACACTTAGACGCAGCATCACAACAATACAGTGTGTATTGCCATGTGTGCGATAATGTTGATAAAGCGGAAAATCTAAACTGAATGCAAGGACAAAATTCCTGCGTGCCGTTTGTTCATTTCTTCTATAGAAAGTTATGAACAAGGTTAATAAAATAATCTGCATTACTAATAGTGAAAGTTTTAGACAATGTATTTTTTGTTTGAAGAAAGTGGCATTTTTCTTGCAATATATATTATATATATTTTGTATATTATTTTAGGAAAATTAATAGTTATTGGAGATGTATGTCAATGAGAATGAGAATAAATGAATGAATCCCTTTTAACCATGAACAATTTAGAGTACAGTGCCACAAGAAGTGAAAAAGAACTTCAGGGATATCAAAACCTACATTTTGATCATGTTCGTTAGGCTATATAAAATATATTTCTTTGGATTTATTTTCAAGTGGCAGCATGAATACTTGGCAGATTCAGGATGTGACATTTCAGTGATGGACATCAAAGTAAGACAGCAGACATTTGCTTTCACTGACTGCATGTTTCCACGGAGCATTGTGGTTATTCAGTGCCACAGTGTAAGGAGCACTGTTATGTAACATACAATGAGATTCAGAAATTATCACTCTCACTTTTGTCCAATTGTCAGCTTGTCCACAGTTCTCTGTCCTTCACAGCATGATAGAAACTGAATTGCAGTGATTCTCTTGATAGTCGATCATAACTTAATAATAGTAGCCGGCCATGCAAGTCATGTAAGTCAACAAAGTGACACATGTTTTTGACATGATTTTGGCTTATCACACTTACAGCAAGTCACCTTGCTATTGGAATTTACCGGAAAATTATTAAGTGCCAATATTGGGGCAGGGATAGCTCGGTAGGTAGCGTGGTCACCCCCACGATCGGAAGGTCGGGGGTTTGAATCCACTGAACGGCTACACTGAGGTACCCCTGAGCAAGGTACCGTCCCCACACACTGCTCCCTGGGCGGCTGCCCACTGCTTCACTGAGTGAATAGGTTAAATGCAGACAGAGTAATTTGCCCACGGGGATCAATAAAGTATACATTATTATTGTTAAAAACAAAGGGATTTCAAATGATAATATGTAAAAAAAAAAAGTCTAAATAACTGATATGTTAGGGAAAAACTGCATGTCTTTATGTAATGTAATGCAATGCATATCCTTATTTTACAGAATTCGTGCCCTTATTAATCACATCATCCCAAATCCATTAAATGATTGCATGAAAAGAAAGGGTTTCTATTTTTCCTTGAGTGGAATCCAGCTTTCCTTCCTTCAGACAATAACAAGCTTAAATAGAAGTAACTCCTAAGTCAGTGCCCATCGCTGTTTGGCTTATCGAGTTAGAAATATATGGACTTAATTTACAAGTCAGCTTTAAACCACATCCATGGCAAATCAGATCTGAGTAGAATTTCTGGACACTGTGCATGTCACAGCCTGCCTTTTTAAATCACATTTCAAACTATCCTTTTCACCACTGGCGACCAACATACAACACTGATGTCACATCCAGAGCAATGTTTTCTACAGTCATTGATCCAGAGCATGGTTAGCCTGCCAGCATTGCTGCACATCCTCAACTCATCTGTCACTGATGCTTTTTGGTGCAGTGGCAGAGTTCTGCATCACAATGGCACCACCGCAAGTGCACAGTAAAAAGGAAAAAAAAAGAAGTTACATGGCAAAATGTCCTGCGGATTTGATCAGATTGTCACCTGTAGGTGATGATGCAATATTGCATCAGATATTACTCTCAGCTATATATGTACACTCTGCAAGACCGCAATGATATAGTGCTTGTGTCAGGATTGTCAATGGTAAACTTGTCAGTCTGTCTTCCATTTAAAATCCTACACTGAGGCAGCTTGTGGGCTTCTTATCACATTTCAGCTGTGACTGTAAAAAGGTTGAGAAAACATTTACATTTGATATTAGTTTAATTAATTACTTTGTTTATAATTTTAATTGTGATGCTAACAATCAATGTTAAATCCTTAGAAATAGGGTCAAAAATATGATATTCCATATGATACACTGTCTTCGAACATTAGTAGAGATTGCTAAAAAACATGAAGAGGGAAATGGGGCTGAAGATCTTACTCTGGTATGCCTGTTAACATACCTGGACACTCCTAAGCTCTCACTATGACAACCAACATAGATGCCATGGAAAAGAAGAATCATTCACTTCTAATAATATAAATAAACAAACAGTAAATAATAGCATGTGATGTGTATATATATATGTGTGTGTGAAGTATTATATTGAATTATATCTATATATTATATATTTATTTCTTTTTCATACCAAATCTATCACTTCTAATCAGTCACAAATAGCAGGGTGATTAGCGCTGGCTATAGACTGAAGAAGTTACACAAAACATATTTTTAGTTATCTAAAGGTCCGGAGAGAATATCTTTTGATTTTGCAACTGCCATAAATGAATTCTGCTTCATCTGTGGACATCAGTGCCATAGCCTACAATAGCTTTAGGGGTTTTAAGCAATTTTGTTTTCTTTTTAATTAATTTTTTTTAGGAAAACAAGTTTTGGATTGCTGCAGTGTCAAAGCTGTGCTAAAGCAGCTAACCTCAAGCCAACAATGGCAGTACTAACATGCTGATGTTTGGCAGATCCCTGCCTTAGGTTAGCATATTCACTAGCACAATGCAACGTGTATAAAAGCTTTATAGGTTAAAAAGACAGCAGAGAGATGGTTCCTTCTTAAAAGAAGAAGAAGAATATACCAGGTTTGCAGGTGGATGGGTGGTTGTGTTAGTATGATACTATGATGTAACTTTTAGGGAAAAAAGCTTATGTCATGCTCAGGTAAAGCGAGGTGAGGTAGAGAAAGCACAAAAATGATTCAAGTAATGAGTAATGAGCAGTTTCTTTGGGAGCTACTTATTTCAATTCCAAGAGATGTATGAATGAATCAGTACCTGCTTATCCATTAATAGAAAATCCGCTCAGTAATTTCCAGTCTGCTGTCCAATAATTACAGTACAAGATTCAGTCACTCCTCACCAACAACAGCACTATTTAAACTGTTATTATTGATCGCTCCTTCCTAAGTAACCGCTCACATTTTTATGTACTATTGTTGAGCGTTATCACAGATTTCTGTTGTGGTTGAAGAAAATGACTGCCAACTCAAATTTGTGCTCTCTGGTATCTGGGTTATTTGTACTGTTGTGTCATGAAAATATTACAAGTTTCCTGGTTTTGCCCATAAGCATAAACGCAGGTTATTTTCACTTGCTTAAATAAATGACCCATGTTGTCAATTTCCCTTAGGAGGCTGCTGCTTTTCTTTCTTTTATGCCTTAATGTAGCAGCACTCTGCAAAGTACTCAAATGACGGACCACTGTTCCTTTACAACAGAATGACCCAATTCACCATAAGCATGCTTTTTAATCTCTAATTGTTAATTCACTCACAGTCTCCCTCCAGTGTCAATAGCAGCATCAGCGTGAGATCTCTTAACAAAATAATATGAGGAAATCACACCCTACCAAATTAGTGAAAGTCTACTGCAGGGAGTCTTATCCATTGTGCCAATACACACGACACATCAGATGGTTAAATGCTCTCTGCAGTATTGTATTAAAGAGAAAGAGTTTCAGAGCACAGGAGTCATAATGAAATGTGACAGATAAATCAGAAGCACTTGGGAGATGGCTTCGGATTACTGAATCAATACTGTGGCACGACAGCTAGCCCAGACTTCCCAAACCTGCTCTGATTTACTAGCCTCCAGTAAAAGCCTTCAGTTGGGTTTGCGATTATTCATCTTCGGACACTGCTTGTGATTTCAGATTCTGCGCATTTTCCCACCACAACAAAAATCTAAATGCTGATCATTCTTAGAGAAAGCACATCTAAAAATTACAATTAAATTACAAAGTTCTACAACCCCAAATACTGCACGAATAACAACTTCTAAGATGCCACATTTTCATTTTTAAATATGAGTACCAGCTGGGAAGCTATCAGAAATGACGGGGTGCATTAGCACATAGTGACACTGCTCAAGAGGGGGGCAGTAGAACAGTGACTGTATGAAGCACCTTTCCCATGTGAAGCAGAAGATGGCTAGTGTGTCGCTATTTATTTATTTATTTTGGATGCAAAATCGCTGACAAAGTCAAGGCTGGATTTATATAACTCTATTCCCCTGTATGAACTATGCCAACAAATAAATAGCACAGAAAAGCTGAATAAACTCTGTCTTGCAGTGACGATCCCTCTATGAAATACTCTGAAGTGATGGCTGACACAGTTCATCTGTTATTAGAGTTTCATACAATCTCAACCAGTGCTGGATTATAAGAGAGGCGAACCATGCATACTGAATCAGTATCAGCATTCCTCCCTCTGAGAGTTTTCATTACTAGAAACTGAAGCCATGCTGTGGCCATAGTAACCGTTATTCATCCCATCATTGGGCACTCTGGTTATCTGAGTCACACAGCTGACATAAAGGAGATTCAGAAACTTTATGTTAATTTGTAAAAAGTACTTATATTTTAGAAAAAATTCCAATTAATGTAAAAAAAAAAAACCCAAAACAACCCATATAAGTAACGTTAATACTTCATCATCTTTCATAAACTCATGATCGCATCTCTCATGCACATTCATCATCATTATTTTTGTTAACTGGCAGACACGACTAGAAGAAGGTCAAATTATTTAAGACAGTGAGTGATTGCTAAGTGCTTTTTAATGGTTCTAACATTTGTTTTTGTTTTTTTGTTGGTGTATTTTTTTTCCACTGGTTTTGCTGTCTACCACTCTGTGATGCAAATCAAATATGGCTGCCATATAAATTCTGCGTTTTGATTTGATGCATTCAAAGACACCTTTGTTTCCAAAGGAAGCACTAATAGACCATTTCTATGTGTGAAGCAGTTTTACAAGTCTTTGATTTTGTCTCTTTGAAACGCACATCTATAAAAAGAGGTCATGTGATACACAGCTGCTGTGTGTATGCGTGTGTGTGTGAGAGTGCCTGTGTATATTACATCAAACTAATGAATACAGAGCAAATGGCACTCAAGTGATAATGTAGAAAATAATCGCCCTGTGATACTTCGCCCTCTTCTGAAATGCATTTGGTTTCTGTCACTATTAATAAACATTTTTGTACTTCTGCTTCATGATGAGTCAGTGCAATGCAAAACTGTTTTTTTGTGCCTACTTTGAAAATTAAACCAAAGTGCAGCATCTATGAAGTACATGTGAAGATGTACATTAAGTGGCATCCGTAATGTGCCTGCATCTCTTTAGATACACATAACTACATTTACATATTTTTAAAAAGCTGTTTTAAAAGAAAAAAAACATCAAAATAATGTGCCCATTATTCTTGTGGTAACAATTAACCACTTCATTTCTTCTTATTATTACAGCGGTGTGTTTACTTTTCATGCTATTCTGTTATGACAAGTGGCATAAATCTTGCTCAGTGTCTTAACTATTACATTTTTTGCTCTGGTGATGATCTGCAGAATTTATTGGAGGATATGACTAATGAAATAAGTAAAGTGAAGTTCTGGCTTGATAAAAACAAATTATCATTAAATTTGAATAAATCTAAACTTATGTTATTTGGAAATAGTAGTTTAAATACTAATGCAAAGATTCAAATAAATGGTGTTGATATTGAAAGAGTCAGTGAAAATAAATTTCTGGGGGTAATAATAGATGAAAAACGTAACTGGAGAGCTCACGTAAGATATATTCATTCCAAAGTATCACGAAGCATTGCAGTACTAAACAAGGCAAAACAGGTATTCGACAGAACATCACTTCATATTCTCTACTGTTCACTGGTTTCACCATACTTAAGCTATTGTGCAGAGGTCTGGGGCAATAACTATAAAACCACATTACATTCACTTTTTACTCTTCAAAAGAAAGCAATTCGAATCATCCACAATGCAGGTTATAGGGAACATACAAACTCACTATTTTTGCAGTCTGAAATATTGAAAATTGACGATATAGTGAAATTCCAAACAGCACAAATTCTATTCAAAGCAAAAAATAAAGAACTGCCAGGTAATATTCAGAGTATGTTTTTTTTGAAAGAAGGAAGTTATAATTTAAGGGGTTTTTGTAACTTCAAAACGATGAAGGTACGTACTACAAGAAAAGGCTTTTGTGTTTCTGTTCAAGGAGTGAAACTATGGAACAAACTGAATATGGAATTAAAGCAATGTCCAAACATAAAACTGTTCAAAAAGAGTTATAAAAATATGATCTTCTCGATCTATAAAGAAAAGGAAAATATTTAAATTAAGTGAATGTCTCTATTTAAAAACAAACAAACAAAAAATTCATGATGTGATATTATAGTATATAGTATATCAGAAATCTGTTCACTATTTTTATTACAAATTATATCAGTAAGGAAGCTGACTAAATATTCACTGATAATTTATGGGACAGGGGTGGGATTAAATAAGTGTATACTTCTTCCCACTCCCTTTCAACATGTAAATTAATCAGAATGTTTTTTTGTATGTAATTTGTATAGTATATTTTTTTTCTCTCATTTCTTTTCTAAATGTACTTGTATATTGTTCACATGTTGAAATAAATTACCAATCAATCAATCAATCAATCAAATGTTGGGATTTTAAATGCAAAAATCTGCAGAGAATCCTGTAAAAACTATGAACCAAACCACTTTCTTCAACTTACTTTGAGCATAGAAGAATATGATGTCAGTAATCCTTGTTGTAAGGCAAGTTCCCTGCATTGATTTAAAACGTATCAGCACTGTAATGATTTTTTCATAAAAAAGAACAGTAATATCTGAACTCCTATCTGTAATCTAGACAGGGGTCATACACAGAAAAGGAGTCTATGGAAGAAAACAGTAGGGGCATGGGGTGGGAACAAGGCAAGGTCTAGAAAAAAGGAAGTGGTAATATGTGTGGAAATGAACTATGAGCCACACACACACACACACACACACACGGTTTTTCTTTATTTTCATGACTATTTACATTGTAGATTCTTATTGGAGACACCAAAACTATGAATGAACACAAATGGAATTATGTAGTAAACAAAAAAGTGTGAAATAACTCCAAAGGTATTTTTCTACTGTATTTTAGATTCTTCAAAATAGCCACCCTTTGCTTTCATTACTGCTTTGCACTCTCTTGACATTCTCTCATGAGCTTCATAAGGTAACCACTGGAAATGGTTTTCCAACAGTCTTGAAGGAGTTCCCAGAGATGCTGAGCTCTTCCTGGCACCTTTGCCTTCACTCTCATCCCAAACCATCTCGATTGGGTTTAGGTCAGGTGACTGTGGAGGCCAGGCCGTCTGGTGCAGTTCGGATCATTGTCCTGTTGAAAAATACACGATGGTCCAACTAAAAGCAAACTGGATGGGTGCTGTTAACTGAGGCCGGTGACTCGGGTGAATTTATCCTCAGCAGCAGAGGTGACTCTTGGTCTTTCTTTCCCGGGATGGTCCTCATGTCAGCCAGTTTTGTTAGCGTATCACTGCACTTGAGTACACATTCATAATTTTACCAATTGTGTGGACTGACTGACCTTCAGTTCTTAAAGTGTTGATGAATTGTCACTTCAATTTACTTACCTGATTGGTTCTTGGCATAATATGAATTCTAACAGTTGTCAAATAGGGCTGTCAGCTGTGTACCACACTGACTTCTGCATAACACAACTGATGGTCCCAACCCCATTGAGAAGGCAAGACATTAAACAAATGAACCCTGACAAGGCTCACCTGTGAAGTGAAAACCATTTTAGGTGACAACATCTTGAAGCTCATTGAGAGAAGGCCAAAGATTTATAGCGCTGTCAATAAAACAAAGGGTGGAAACTTTGATTTATTATTTATCTTTTTTTCTTTGCTACATAGTTCCACATATCTTGCTTCATACATTTGATGTTTTCAGTATTTATCAACAATGAAGAAAGTAGTAAAAATAAAGAAAAACCATTGAACAAGAAGGTGTGTCCAAACTTTTGACTGGTAGTGTATATATATGTCTATATAGAGACAATAGGAGTGCAACAATACTTGTATCGATATTGAACCGTTCGATACAATGCTTTCGGTTCGCATATGTATCAAACAATAAAAAAAAAAAAAATTTATATCAACTTTTCTTCTGACGATGCTGTCTGTTTTGACTGCTCAGTGGATCTGCGTTCGACTACTCCGCCTAGGCTGCATTGTCGAGTGTAGATCCACTGAGCGCAGCGCAAGCTAGCAAGACAGAAGCTAAGCTCATTGCAACATGACAACTGCCTCAACGCTACCTGAAATTGAACCTCCCCCACCCTCATTCAGATCTGTCGTTTGGAACTATCTTGGTTTTCATGTGAAGCATGACCCTGATGGTAAGCGCTAGTGATGTGCGATACCACTGATTTCCTTTCTGATCCGATACCAAGTAAAATTCAGGGTGTTATCGACGATACTGATCCGATACCGATACTTTGTACAAAAACGTATTTCAGTTATTGTATCTCAAATTATAGCATCATAATGATTACAGGACATCGGATTACTTGTTCTTATTGCTTAATAATGCACAGTTATCATATAGAAATAAGAAAACTGAAGTTGTGCGCTATTTGAGCATGTTGCCTGCCTGCAGCACTAAAGGACTCTGTGAGAGACGTCTGTCTCGCCCTAGCAGCACCTGTCCCTGTCCACTCCTCCTCTTCAGTTCGCCTCAACATAAGCTCGTCATATTCTGTGATATGATTTACTCTGAAGTGCTTGATGAGGTTAGTAGTGTTGCCACAACACCTCACTTTCTTGCCACATGTATTGCAAACTACGTCTCAACCGTTTGTGCAAGTAAAATACGTCTGCACATGACTCCATTTACGCTCAGCCATTGTTGTGAGTGTGCACACCAAGGGGCTGCGAAACATTTAGGCTACGTTCACACTGCAGGCGAAAGCGCATCAAATCCGATTTTTTTGACCCTATGCGACCCATATCCGATCATGCTATGACAGTGTGAACGGCACAAATCCGATATTTTCAAATCCGATCTGGGTCACTTTCGTATGTGGTACTGAATCCGATACATATCCGATGTTTTAGAAAGCAACTGCTGTTTGAACGGTCAAGTCGCATTAAATCCGCCTTTTACGTCACCGACACAAGACTGAAGCCAATTATCAGCGCCAGAGAAGCGCCCGAGAAGACATCGCGAACGCTTCCTGGCCATCCAGTGTAGATGTCAGTGAAACTGTTGGGAAGACAACGTAAACATTTTATTTGTACTGTATAATCTGCAGATTCTGACAGAAATCTACAGCTATCCTTTGAAGCACCGCTCCTCTCTTAAACAGCAATAAGGATCATTATTAGGTTATCTACATTATTATGTAAATAACAAAATAACTTAAAGCAAAAATTGGGAAACGTGAAGTCCGAAGTCTTTATATTAAGGGCCATCAGTCAAACAATACTGTTGCTCTGGGTCTAAACAGAGCGCGTTGTGTGTGACATCTTCTTTTGCGCATGCGGGCCGCTTTGAGCGTTCACACTAGAGAGCGTTTGCTGTCGCATTTTATTTGTAGTGTGAACGAGCAGACAAAAAAAATCGGATTTGATCAAAAAATCGGAATTGAGCATTAAGACCTGCAGTGTGAACGTAGCCTTATACAGACGTACTTCGCACATGACTATGGCAGGCGGAAGACTAAGTAGTTCCTTCCAATGTAGACAATCCAAATGATATAGTTTCTTTCCACTCTGTTCCTGTTAATGATAACCTACAAATTTACTCTAAATTACTAAAATATCGATATTTTAATATGAGTATCGATTCTAGAACATAAATGACTGGTATCGGAGGAATCGATATTCCAGTATCGATCCGCACATCACTAGTAAGTGCGTCATGGAAAAAGTAAAACAGTATGTCGGATGTGCCACACAATGCTCAATTGGTGGGAACTAGTGCGTTAGCGCAGTTAGCTTGTTAACGTGTTGACGTCGTCCAGCCCCACGCACGGGGCGATCCGCAGTAACTCGTTAACGGAGATTTGCCGTGTTATGTCGTTGATGTCATTTTAGCGATGGCTGCACTAGTGGGAACACAACGAATATGACTGCACATTTACGCCGACATCATCCTAGTGCAAAGACAAGTGGAAGCACACAAAAACAACAAGCACACATGCTACAAATTTTACCCGCGTCATTTAGACAGCCGTTAGCACATGATTCTCCTTATGGGCACCTGATATGTTTAATATGCTGCTGAGAATATACCCCAGAAGAAGCGTATAGTATAGCTTTTATTTTGGAAAGAGCCATTTCTCTGTAATAAACTCTCTTTTCCAAAGATGAGTGATTTCTCGATCAGATAGATTTAATTTTTTATCCCTTTGTTGTTTCAGCAACATTAAATTTAAAAACTGTACTTTTGAGTTAAAATATATATTTATAATTTTAATAAATGACAAATTAAAAAGGCATGAACATTTTTTGTATCGAAAAAATATCAAACCGTGCCACCAAAGTATCGAACCGAACTGAACCGTGAATTTTGTGTATCGTTGCACCCCTAATAGACATATATATACTCATAGATATATAAGCAAAAGTGACAAGATTAAAGTGACCAGGGAAGACAAAATAACACAGGAAATAATTAAACAGAAACAGGGACCATTGTAAATCCAGGAATAATAGCTAGAGGTGATAATCCCTGTGCATGTGCTGCTCGTGTCATCACTCCTGTAAGCAAAAACGTTTTTTCATTCTATAAGACATAAACAAAAACAATAACTTTGATTAAAAAAAACTATTGATACAAAGCAGTGTTGCAGGAAATTTAGACAGGGAGGTTTACAAATGCATTTATTCAAACATCTATATTAGACTCAGTAAAGTTTGAGATGCTGGCACAGCACGCAGTTAATGCCACATTAGAGTAGTAGTAAAATCATGAGTACTTGATTCCTTTCTCCAAAAAATTGTTTGATAGATAGATTACTAGATGAAAAGTTTTTTAAAGCGCTCCAATTTTATGTATTTGAAATGACGACTAATGTGTACAGTAATGTGCAAAAGTCTTAAGCCATTCCTAATTTTGTTATACTGTGCTTCCAGGAAGACAGAGTGTCTTGTAACTGTTTAAAGTGTTCTTGAGAGGCGTTTTTCCAGACTGAAGGGTTTTCAAAGCTTTTGGCTGCTTTTTTACTTATTTTCAGTCCAGTTCTTGTACGTGACCATTTTCAGAGGAATTGCTTTTTTTGTTTGTTTTTTAAAGCCACTTAACTCAGATCTATTAACTATTATAGCATAAAAAAGATAGCTAACTACAGACAACATAAAAACGAAATCATTTTAAATTGTATGTTCAGACAGCCTGTCGCAAAATCATGTCATTTGTTTCCATTTCTTTGTTTGAATTTACAAAAAAAATGAATAAAAATAATAATCTGACAGACATAAAATAGTATTTTTGTACCAATAAAATATTGTTTTCAAAACTATTTAGAATAGTATTGATCATATAGAGCTGAAAATCTGACATATCTCAGTATGATGTGTAGTGTATCCCTAAAAGGTTGATGAAAGTGGAGGACAAAACAAGTGGCATACGCTCCAATCTCCAAGTCATGTCAAGAAAAAAATCCAGCAAAGACCTGAAAGATGCATCTGGCCCTTCAGTTGTTCCAGCTGTTTGTTGACACTCCCTGGATGGCCAGCCATCAAGAAGCCAATCTTAAAGAAGGGAAATGGGGACAAAAGACTGAGTTTTGCCAAATTACACAAGAACTAAACTGAAAATTCTTCTCAAATTCAAATTTTATTTGTCACACACACACACAACCATACACAGTATGACATGGGGGTGAAATGCTTGTAGCTGTGCAATGCCTGACCATTAAATGACAGTGGTTTTACAGTATTTACAATTTAAAGGTTACTACAAAAATTTACAAATTAGCTTAGAAATTTACAGTAAAAATGTGCAAATAGCAGAAAGAGATTATAAAGATTATAAATTATAGGAAGTGTGAAAAACCAGAGTGCGTGTGGTGACGTGATGTGTGTGAGAGTCCAGTCTTATAGTGATGTGTGTGGGAGAGTCCAGTCCTACACCTGGTTCAGGGCCCAAATACCCTGGGGGAAGAAGCTCCTCCTCATTCTCTCTGTTTTGGCCTTAAGGGAGCGGAAGCACTTCCCAGACCTCAACAGTGAGAAGCAGGTCTTATGGAATCATTAATCCAAATATGACAGTCTTGGTTTAAAATGCTATTAATATGTATGGAGAAGGTCAGGAGAGAGGTACAATAATGAGTGTCTAGTGCCATCTGTAAACTACAGTGGATTTTCTGTCATGTTGGGGGTGCTGCATTTGAGACAGTGGTCTTGGAGATCTTGTCAAAATGGACAGAATTATGAGCCCAAAAAGTACCGTCAGATTTTTATCCACCGACACCATCTGGAATGCATCTGATTGGCAACAGCTTCATTTTTCAGCATGACAGTGAGACTGATACAAACACACTGCCAATGCAGTAAAAGCATACCCGGATAGAAAAACTCACAATAGAACAGTATCAGTCATGGATTGGCCTCTGCAGAGCCTGGACTGCAAGATTATTATTAACAGTGTGGGATCATCCTCAGAGAACAACAGAACAAAAGGCAGCCAGCATCCAAAGAAGAGCTTTGAATGTCTCCAAGAAGCCTGGAGAGCTATTACTGAAGACTACTTAAAGAAATGGCGAGAAAGCTTGCCTAAGAAAGTTCAGGCAGTGTGGTAGAATTAAGGTGATCACACCAAATATTGACTTTCATGCTAGTTTTACCTTACACACTTTGTTTCCATTTATAGTTGCACATTTCAATAAATCGCTGCACCTATTTCCCATTTTCCTGGTAAAACATAAAGAAATGAGGCATGGCTATAGACTTTTTGCAGAGTATTGTACTGATTTCATTTCAAAACTAAAATTACTGGACTTGAACTGTGATTGATGCATTTCATTTGACATTTAATGTGAAATTTAACTCCTGACTGTCAAACATGTTGCTAATAATTTGAATAGAAATATAAAACAAACCCCAATTTTCATGTGTTCAAATTTCTCAAAGAACACCGGTATCCATGGAAACCACTGAAAATGGATTGCACATTCATCGTCAGTGGTGCCAGGTTTCCCGGTCTCTTTAATCACTGTTCACACTGAAGGAGCCTCAGTTTCTATACATACAACAGCATTTGCTTAATAAATAACAAATTATGCCTCAACAATTACCAGCCATGACAGCGCGGCTGGTATTGTTTTCCCCCTTGTGATTCTGTGTGTGTGTGTGTGCCATAATGATACCTACTGTAGCGGGGACTACCACAAAGGCAGTTTTAAATATTGTGGCAGGTGCTGCCTGTGGATGCTTGTGTCTGTCAGCAAAACAGTGGTGCTGCGATGCAAGATACAATCACAAAACTTAGCAGATTTGTAGCTGAGATAAAAACGAAGGTCAAGTTTGAAGATGGCCATGGTCTCAGACTGAGAAAATTGATCCCCCGACCCATTATTCATTGGAATTATTGTTATCTGGTGTATAAAAACATACTATTTTCCAAGGTGAGGAGGTCTGAGAAGTCATCGTGGCTTGTGCGTCTCCACTAAAAAATGGTCCTTTAGGAAAAAAGGACTATGCCGAGTTAAAAAGGCAAACATGCTGTGATGAATGTGGTAGTTCCAATTTGTTGCATGAGGTAAGTTTTTGTTTTCTGGGATATTTTACATGATAAAGATGTGACTGAGGTAATGACTGATGGGTTTTTTGTAGTTGCTGATGCAAAATAGTCACACTGTTAATGAGGGTTGGTAGGTTGATTCTTCCTAAAAACCTTCCAGTAGTGGCTAGTTTTTTTATGCATGAGCAACTAAACCAATTAATCCCGTATTTATTTGATGCAGGGTAATTGGGAAACATTAGCAATACTAATTTATTCAAAAAGGTGACTAATGTATTCTGTATCAATATCTAAAATATAACGAATCTATATATGCAAAATACAAATGATTTTTTTTCTTTAATGCTGTACATTCAGTAAGAATTATAACAGGCCTTATAGTCATATACACATGCATACATACTAGGGACAGAAAATGTTAGCCTCTTTAAAATCATCCTGAATTGTTTTGCTTACCAAAGTGTTTATTTTTCTAAAGAGCTGAACTTTCAATTTGAGTTTTAGTGCATAATGTAATCAAGAAAAAATCATATCAGTATACTCACGGTTAGAGCTGGGTAACTAAGAACTGACAAAGGTGATTCATGTCTCTTTAGACACCAACATCTGGAAATGTTTGGGTTTACTGCTCTTTGGAAACATTTATGTGTAAATGTCTAAACAGTACTCTCATGCAGTGATCTAAAGCTATCATTTAGCAGGTGCTTTGGAGCTCTGAGATGCTTTAGTTAAAGAGATCTGCTCCTCAGACCATCTTGCCTAACCGTCAGCTCAGCGGTGTCCAAAGCTCGACTGTTGTGATGTTGTTTCAACAGTTACTGAAGTGCAATAATTGCAGCTTTCTTCTCTGATGTGAGGTGACAATTAGAGGAAGGGGGTGAAAGTAGAGGATTAGCTGTGAGCGTGAGAGAATACTCTGCCATTTGGCAATATGAACACACACATAGTGAATTGTGGGAAAAAGAAAATCAGAGGATTTGTAAACATTGTTCTTTGTGGGTGTCAAGAGTTGCAACGTTGACATTTTTTCCCCCTGAGTGACTCCAGATAAGTGATAAGGCTTGAATGTATTTTCATGCTAACGCGAGGGTTTATTGTGCTGCCTTTTGTTTTCCATTTTTCGCACCGGAAATTATATGGTTCGCCGACTGTAAAGTGCAATCAACATATTTAAGGTCGGTCTTTCCTCATGCCTTTGACCCAAGTGACAAATGAAAAATAGTAGATGAAGATGCTGATTTTGTTATCGGTGTTCTGGCACGGCAATAAGTCTCACAGGTCAGGGTCAGTAGGAGGATGCAGAGATTCTTCATCCTAACGTCAGTGCTTATCACAGCAGTTAGCTCCAAAGTGTCCATGCTTGTGTGACCCCACTATGGTAAGTCTCTGTCCATAGGGCCTTAGTGTTTAGTCCATAATGTGAATTTCACCCTTCATTTCCACCCATTATGGTTCCTCCTCTCCAGCCTGCTGTGCAATTTCCACAGCTTACAGATCTTTGACTTGGAACCAGTTCTCACAGAGATTTCATAGTCTGACATATGTTGCTGGTTGAGCAGTAAAGTGGCCAAGCGGTGTTAATTATTGGTGGATATAAGATCACTGCTGATTTAATAGAAAAAGAAACAAACTCACAGGAGAATTGAATGTAACGCAGTGTTTAAAGACCTTGATTCCCCCCTTACCCAAGCCCTAGTTTTGCTTGATTAGCATGAGAAATTTCTTCTCTTTTAGTCTAATCATTACTTATTGGAAATGATTAAACTATAGTAAAATATGGTAACTATATACATTGTTGGACCAAATGGGCATTTAGCAATATTTAAGTCAAATGAGCTGACAGTTTTCGGGTTGTTTCCTCGTGTTGAAAAGCCACTACTGATGAAATATGATTAAACAACACCCACATGACTGTGATGAAACAATATATTTCAATAAACAAGAAGTCATGCTTTTGTGAGCTCTTATTTGCTACATAGAACCACAAATTAAATTGGACTTTGAACTGGTTGGTTGAGCAACTGAAACAAGCTGATTGCAGATATCTGCCGCTATCTGAAAAGGGGATTTGCCATTCAAAACTATTTTCTGATATTTTGTGGATTAAACAGCAAATCAAAAATACTAGCACTACGTGATATGATTATTAACTGTAGCTTAACTTTATCACAGATAGGTGCACAACATCAGAGGTGCACGCATATACTTGTGACTGAGGCCACAGATGGGTGCATGTATTTGACGAATGATTTGACTGCTGTGTTTAATTTATATGCTAGACTGAATACTACAACAGTACAGCATCTATTATAATATCAGATGATGCCATACACGTATAACTCTTTAGATGGTAAGCTGAAACAAATGCAATAAGCGGACAGCTGGATATAAAGACTACCAGAGCAATGTCGGGCCAGAATTTCCCCACACATGCTTACACTTGCTACACTTGAGGTAATGCTGTGATTAAATTACATCAGAAAATTTCCTTAGGGTTTCACTGAGCTCGCTGGACCATTCTGAAATGTATTTGACAATTCGTATATTGAGCCAGGAGTTATTTTGACAAAGCAGGCAAGTGGAAGCACGGATGTTACTGGGTGGATCATTATCAAAGTGGTAATACCCTCGAACACACAAAATGATGAACGGCGTATCGAGAGAGGTACAGACGCTGCAGTCAGCTACACGCTATATTAGTGAATCAGAGTTTCAGTTTCAAAATACGCTACAAGATTTTAAACTGTATACAAAAACATGCTGTATGACTATTTGGGATGTACTGCGACTGGGAGGCGACCCAGAAATGTGTTAACCGAGGCGACAAATTGTATCCAAATTGTTTAATAAATGCTAAAAGTTCACAGAGAGAAATCTGGGGTTTGTGTAAATCTATATGGTCTAATATACTTTTATTTCATTGTGTTTTCTTGAGATTGCCTTAAAAGTAATATCGGTCAGCTGTGTGATCTGTGCGTTGTGATTGCTTTCTGATTTGCTGGAGCCTTCGAAATCTCGGCTTTCTCTGAAGAATGAGTGGCCAATTTTACTTTTCTGTCTCACCGTTACCTTCGTCTCTTTCACTCAGTGATTCTTTTTTTTTTAAATATTGTAACCATGTCAAGGAACTGATAAGAGGACTCCTATGTGGGTTACTTCATATGAACACAAAACAGTGTACAAATGTCCATGTATACTTTTTACCCTAAGGCCACACTTGTTCACAGAGAAAATCATGTAACACTATTTTATCATTTTTTTTTGTCCTTGAGGGGAGAACATATTTGGATGTTTGGCCACTACTTTATTTGTGCCTGTCCTACAAACGCCCTCCATCAATTTCTTTGCGAGTTAGTTTGAAAAAGCATTGATATATTGGCCTTGCAGCGTTTTTGGACATTAACAGTGAAAAAACAAATTTGATCTCAGAGGGAGTGTTGCTTCGTGTCCATTCTTGCAGCATGTCAGGTGTGTAACTCCAAGCCTGACTGAATTCCCAGATGGACTGAAGCCATCAGCACTGGCCAGACAGATGAATCTAAAGTAAGCAATGAGATTTCTGCCTTTCAGGACAAAATGGCATTCATGAACTTAGTGTGAAAGAAGTGTTTGGTCTAGACAATGCCTCCCCTCTTTTTAATGCACAAAATTGAGGCTTTGTTTAGAAGGCCCCTCACGTTCTGTGGTAGGTCAAAGCCTGTCAAACAGGGACTGTCAGAATACCTCCTGTCTTCAACAAAAAGAGGAGCACGCTGATCCCATTTAATTATTCACGACACTGGACTGGCAAGAAAAATAAACGGCACCCATCAGATAATGTCAGTGCTGGCTTCAACCGAATAAACACCCACGCAAATCTGTCACTACCTTGGTATGTTAGTAGTTTTCACAATATTTAAACATAAGTTGAATATCTGGCTACTACTCATGTTGCCTTCTCTTTTTTTTATGAAAACATTTCTTATTTTTGTATTTTCTTTTTGGCAAGAATCACAGGCATGTATACTCACACTGGGACCGTCTAGGGACCACCAGCTTAAATTAGTATGTCAGTAGTGATAAAAAAAAAGAAAAGAAAAAGAAAACACAGCAATCGATCAGTAAAACAGATTTACTACAAAATAGCTTGAAACTACTTGCCCAACCAAAGACAGAGGTGTCACCACATTACTTTATATTGAGGCTTACAGAATAATTGGTTCTTCTTATTCTTCGAGTTTCCCAAAATCGCTGTTTGAAATAGAAATCTTCTCAGAAACTTAGATTTTGAAGTTGGCAAAGGCATGTGTTCGAGGTCTCCATGAAAGGCTTTAAAGAGGAAGATTAAAGTAGCCTGGCTCGTGGGCATTGGTGCATTACATTATCTTCGCATATGCCCCCTTTGGAGACAGATTTTGTTTTCTGTTATGCGAGTGTTGCATACAGTTCTGATTATCCCTAGGCTTGCTCTGTTAGAAATTGTGAGAATGAGATCTAGACAAGCGGAGAGGAAGGCTTGCCCTTTAAAGTCTTCACAGCAACACCGTGGGAGTGAGAGAGAACGCCAGATCACAATTCAAAATCATAAAGCCACATACTGTAACGCCGGTTCTCGAAAGCAAATCGATGATGAAAAATAAAACAGCGCCAATGCTCTTGCTTAAAATGTACCACCCACAAAGTTGCTGCATTTCTCTCCTTTTGTTTCTAAAATGTCCAGAGCACAACCATTCAGGGATAGTGCAGCTGATTCTTCATCACATGCATCTATTACAGTTTGAGGGTTAAAAATGGCAATGCTGTTTTCTTTGTTGATTAAATGGCCTGTAGCTGGGAGGAAAATACATGTTTTATGTATATTTGTGCCAAATACTGTTACCTTACTACACTATATTACATACTAGGTACAAACTACAATGCGGATATGTGTTATCTTGCTCAGGAATAAATTGTAGATATCACAGAGATAACAGAAAAGAGGGAAGGAGAGGGCTTAAAGATGCAAACAAATAAACAGAAAATCATAGTACACTGCATGTCCCTTGCTTTTTGAGCAACCAGGACGTCCCATGGCATGTTATATTTTGATATTTTCATAAACATGTCCTATTATTAGCTTGTCCTCCAGCACTTGTTACATCAGCCTGACTGGAGCAGTCTCCCTTCATGTCTTGGCTTTGCCTATTGCACTTGGTCTGACTCACCAGTGGACTGTGCCTCCCAGCTGGCCATAGGCTGACACTCTCTTCCACCTCATTACCAGGAAGGCCAGTGAATGAAGTGAATGCACCTCCTAGTCTAGTTAGAGGTTGGCACCTGGAGTTGTACAATACCTTATGTCATTTAATGCAGAAGAAAACAGATGCAATGAGTGAGTTAGGTAAGTATTCAGCAGCAGTTGGGAGACTTCTTCTGAATTTTCATATTTGCTCGCACGAGATGTAAATACAGGCTGCATGCATTTCCATTTTTTAATATGCCTCTTGCAGATTACTGATTTGTCAGTTGCCGTCTAGAGACTCACACAACACTCAAAGAATAGCAGGCCCAATTCACATTCTCATATCTTTAATATGCCCTCTGAAAACTGCCATGCTGACATTTCCGCTTTTTATTTTAGCTCAAAAGCAAATTAAAAATGTATTTAAAGCAAGCACGACTGTCACAAAATATTCATGCACTCATTGGATGTAGATCTATATGGAATGCATCATTAAACAAGTAATTTGGTATAATAATTTCTTCCACGATAACACAAGCTTTTTTTTTCTTGTTTTGTCTGTGAGCCTGATCTGTGTACGGTAATTGCAGTCATACTTCTTTTCGGAGAGAAACACAATGTATTCACTTTTTAAAAATAAATATTAACTATAGTTTGATGATGATTGTCTTATTCTGTTTAAATGAGCTGAGTTTTAGATTAAAAGTTGAATATGTTTCACATTAACTGTTCAGTTATCAGCCCATGAAGTCTTTTTAAAGGGCAATCTCCATTACTATTAGGTTGTTTGGAGCAAAAGCATAAGGTCACCTTTGTTGCTTTCAGGGACCACACCAGCTTTGCAATTTGAAACTTTGCCATTTCGCCAAAGAGACTTAATTATGGATGGGCTGAAGTGAACATTTATCATATTTTACACCCAATATTATGACATATTTGTCAGGGCATTAATTTAGATTAATGGCATGGGAAGGGTTTTGGGTGATCTGCAAAGCCCTTGACAGCTCATCCCTTCAGAGTCAGATGGTTTTAATGAAGATGGTCTGTACAGTAGCGAAATGTACAATAAAGCTCAAACTATAAAAAATATTTTATGTGCTGTCTGTGCACATTCTGTTCAAAAGGCAGTGCCAGTGTTTAATGTGCAATAATTGTCTCAAAGTCCATTCACCTATTTAGGCTTGTGTGCAGAATTAAGAGGAAGCAGGTGCTGAAGCCAAATAAATAAATAAATGACACAGTGTGGGGGTGGGGGGGAGGGGGGGGGGTACTGTTCTTTTGATAAGAATAGATACAAAGGAAAGAAAAATAGGTTACTTAACAAGGGAGATATCACCTCAGACAGCTTTAGTGACCTTAGTGTTCATTCTAATTTTTGAATACTCTTATGCTTAAAGTCAGCACCTTCTCATTTGTTCCATCGTTAGTACAAAGTCATAAACATAGTGAATGTTAACAGCTTACTTTGCTGAAGGTTAGTCAGGCAGGTGTGTGACCACAAGTAGGAATACTTCAACCATTACCACAGTTCCAGCATTACAGAGCGCTGGGATTTCTGCGTTATTCAAATGCATTTTGTGTCACTGTCATCTGTCACGCAGAGGACTGTCAAGTGTCATAAAAAGGTGGGTGGTACTGTCGTGCGCGTCGCGCCCGCTGCTGAACTGAAATGAACTTGACACATAGGAAGAAGCACATAAACATGGGATGAATATTTGTTGTGAGTGTGGATGGCTGTGCAGGGGTGGATGCATTCTGGTTTACATCCTCTCCTGCCTACTTACATGTGCAAAATCGTGCTGCTGTGTCTTTTAAAGAACTGCGCTCATAATAGTAAAGGAGTCAGGATTCCTAAGAACTGCAGCTAAGCAATGACATGCTTTGTTGAGCCACAGAAAGTGAATTTTAATTAACCCTTGCAAAAAAAATATAGATTACTGAAATATTGCATTAATTAGCATCCGTTCAAGTCAGTTCATGAGATAGCAGTCAATACTATTCAACCAAAAACACGGTCTGTCTTGCCATATCAATATACTGATCAATGGCTGTCTTCTTCAGGTTTCAGTGATATCGTGGTTTGTGTCCTTATCTGGAAAAAAAGAAATAATTGTTGTTGTTTTTTATCAAAACATAGTAATCAAATATCATCTCTCCCCTCCTTTCTCTTTTCGCTTGTTTTAAAACACCGCAGAGAATTTACTGCTCCAACTAGCATCGGTCGCCAACTGCTTTGGATTCGAGTCACATCAGCTTGAGAGTCTCAATAATGCCCCTAAATGAGCCTAGTTCTCATTGAAGGAATTTCAAACACCCTACTTAGGTTTGATCTGCAGTCCACATTCCTATTGCTTTGTCCATTTACAGAATACGACCAAAAAGAAGTCTTGGAAAACAACAGGGAGCCCCAATTCCACTCATCCTGCCTTTAATATGGACGGAGTGGCATGCACATTGGTTGACTTTGGTTGCTTAGTAACAAGAAGCTAGGCATGCAAGTGCCTTCGCTGTTTTGGGTTTGTTTTTTTGTTTTTTATAGATTTAATTACGAGGCTGTTTTATAAGTGATAGGTGGGTTAGCTCATTTTGGAAATGTACCCATCTGAGACTATCTGTACTGACCCAGCTCAATATCACACAAACAAACCAGACATCTGCTCCGCTGCACTGAACCGAGGGGCAGTGCTGAAGAGCTGAAAGACTCGCAGAAAATATTTCTAGGCAATGCTTTTAATCCTTGATGCGCTTTACTGAGATTTCAGCTGCAAGTGAAAGTAGAAACAATATTGCAGGCTCAGTAGCTAACATTAATAAACATTGTCATTTTCCAGGACAGAAGCTAAATCAAGCAGACATCAGAGCACTGAACCCCACTGAGTTAGCAAACAAAAGTCTTCTTGTTCTAACTCCAGAAGCTGCACTTTGTGCTGCTTGTGGCATTGCTTTCTCCTTTGCCCTCCCCTTGCTCGCTCAGAAAGGCTGCTGAATAGATAGATGGTGCGACTCTAGTGGGGTTAGATGCAGGAGGAGGTGGATAAAAAAGGGCATCGTGTAAGTGGAGAAAGCCATAATATGATGAGATTAACAGCTCTTTCGTTTTTTGTCTTCATCAGCTGATGTCTGGCCTGATTGCATGCATGTCTTGCATTATGAGATCAAATGAGCTATAGAGCTAACAAGACTGAGTCAACAGCAGCGTTGCCAGCTCTCGTGCTTCAGACGTGTGGCACGTGCTTTCACCTTTAGTTTCATGCTCTCATGCTGCCCAAACTACAGTCAAGCCAAATACTGGGAAGCCCAAAGCCCTACTTTTATAGAAATAAAAACACGTAAGTTAAACAGGATGTTTTCTGCTCTATGAACTCTGTAGATCAGGCTTTTTTTCTGTGCTTCAGCACCAACACTGATCCATAAATATCGCAGAGCACAAAAGTCACTTCATGTGCTTAAGTTGCCAGAGGTGCACACACAGACCTCTCTTTAAGAGGTTATTAATGAGAGTCACCGGAATGGAATCCTTGTACGTCAAAGTGTTAGCTTTGTGCTTCCGGCTGTTTGTAGGACTCTTTCCTTTTAAATACCTGCAGCTTCACAGGGTTACCTAGAGGATCCATATGCTCTTCTACAAAAACAGCTGAACACATTAACACACTTGGTACAAGGGTGGTAAATTCATTAATTATTCATAACTATTAATTATTCCAGACACAGAGGCGAGATTGGTCAGGACCTAATGGCAAAACATAATCTGTAGTTTTTCTTTTTACCTGAGAGTTACAGTGTTACAGTGCTAGAGTTTAATCATCTGTTACACAGTGGACCTCCTCAGGTGAAGTCCTGAACTCCATCACAGACAGCAGTGTGTGTGTGTGTGTGTGTGTGTGTGTGTGTGTGTGTGTGTGTGTGTGTGTGTGTGTGTGTGTGTGTGTGTGTGTGTGTGTGTGTGTGTGGCAATCCCGGTCTAGAGGCGTACTGCCAGGCTTTATGTCTGAAATAGCTGCCAAGACATTTTAGTTTGAAACATAATTTCAACCTCATGGCGGCCACAGTGGGAATGTTATAGATTCTGAGATACTTCACAGCAAAAGTGAAAACTTTAACTTGCTGCTAGCTCTAGGGAAAAAGACATAAAAACTAATAAAAAAAAAAAGTCATAAAAAAATCATCACGTTTGGGTACAATGAATTTAATAGTGTAGTGTCTGAAAGTAATCCCTCGAATGACCTAAAGTTCATCTGTGACTGATCGTCTGTATCAAATTTAAAGAAATTCCCTCAAGGCGCACTTTAAATATTGCCTTCAGGAGAACGTGAAACAGGCAACCCAAAAATAAAATGTCTCCGACAATTGCTGTTGCTGCCGCAGAGGCATAATGCTATTTAAAGTACCTACAGTGCTTCAGTCAGTGATGCTGATGATATGTTTTTATCGATTTTGTCTGTTCTTTTAAACACGCAGGACTATGTAAGGTTTACTTTATAGAAAGTGCAGGCAACAGAAAAAAAATTAGAGATGGCACGATACCACTTTTTTAAGTCCGATATCGATACCGATATCATAAATTTGGATATCTGCCGATACCGATATGAATCCGATATAGTTTGTTTTTTAATCAATAAAACTGTTTTTTTATATCTTGCTCCATTTTGTATAAGTTCATACTCAAGTTTAAATAAACAACAACACTAATACTATTCTGTTATACCTGTATTTAAAAAATGCACTGCACCCAAAATATTTCATAGTTCAGCAACACTGATCAATCTAATAAACTTAAACCTACTCAATCCTTCCTATTCTGGTATTTTACAGAGTACTTAGCAGAAATATTAAGCAACCTAACTAATAGGGTTGCAAACTCCCAGCAAAAAAAAAAAAAAGGAAACCACCCCCCACCCTCCACCTCATGATGCTTAATCGACATTATCAACTTTAATTTGATGCAGTGTGGGAAAAAATGCACAGAAATAAATTATTTTTCAAGAATAATTAAATAGATTCAACATCTTTCTTCAACAGAATTGCAGAGATGGTATCTTCCCAAAGGAAAAAGTAGTATAGCTTACTATGGTATATTAGACTTAAAAGTTACTATATACAGTAATGGACTTCTATACATTTTACATCAGATTAAAACTTTGGGTGTAAGATTTGGATAATTATTTATTAAAAGCTAGACATTTTAAATGAGAATAAGAAAGAAAAGTATGTCTTTGTGCCCCCATTTTTCCTGTTAATGCCTTATTGGCCCCCCTGGCTAAACTTTGCTAGCTCCGCCCCTGCACAGTTACCAGCCGTCAGCTATGTAGAAAAGGATCCTGGTGTAGAAAGTAATATTAAATAAATTCTAACAACAGCTTATCAAGCTTAAACGTGCTGCTGTTGTTCAGCCGCTGGTTTCCTCTTTCTGGTGCAAAGTGGGCCAAAAACAAAGAAGAGAGACGGACTCACGACAGAAAAGCCAATCAGCTGATCATTGATCAGTTTCATGATTGAAGTAGCAGCAGGAAAGAGAGAGAGGGAGAGAGAAGAGGCAGTCGCACCATATATCGGTTGTTAAGCTTAATGCTGGAATGCTTTACAAACATTCAGAGATGAACTTACACACTTGCTTTACTTCTCTACAAATACATCACGTGAGCACACTGCTCCGACGTGCTACGGATATGAGCCGAGTTACACCGTGTCACAAGTTTTGTAATGTGCTTTTTTGATATTTAATGGATCGGATTCCTTTTTTTATTTCTCTCCGATATCCGATCCAGTAATTTACGTCACTATCGGACCGATACCAATGCGTAATATCGGATCGGTCCATCTCTAAAAAAAATACATCAAATCAGTAAAAGCACCACCTGTTTCCTTTCTCCTAGAAACAGTTATGCACAGCTTTCTTCTTCTCACTGACAATCATTATTTATTATTCTGGCTGCATGTGTGGGGTCACTGTTATGACTGAGAATGAATTTGGCACCAATTAGGTGCCTCCCCAGTGGTATATCATGTCACCCAAAAATGTATGTCATAATTCATATTTGATTACTGTTTATACACATTTTAACCACTGAATGCAGCAGTAAAAACTACCAGCTTTATTTATAAGCTAATTTGTGGGTTAATGAATTCTTCCCCTAAGCAGCCCGTGAAGAAACTTGCTTTGTTTAATAAATGCACTAATAAAGTATATTTAATAATAACTTTAATAGGCACTGTAGGCTCCCATTACACTTATTTGTCATCAGGTTTACGACAATAAATTTAATGCCGGAGTTAAAGTTAAACAGTTTATTAAAACCACATTAGGCGGTATTTTTGCAGCTAAAGAAGTCAGCAATATTAGTTTAATAGAAAGCTGTGTGCTGCATCAGCATGAGTGGATATAAGGGTAAGTTGACCCTCAACAGATATACTTTACAGATGCGATGGTGTAACTGCATTATAAAATAATAGCTGCACTGGGTTGAGTTTATGGAGGTCTATGGAGGCAACAGTATTATATCTGGGCGTTACCCAGATCTCACGCAAGAGGAGAAAATGAGAAAACGAAAAAGGAGAAGTGAGGGATTGAAGCTGTAGTCATGAAAGACTGTGTATCCTGCTCTTCTGAGATTCCCCTTGGAAGTTGCTTTGGCTGTGTGCATCTCATGGTTAAAACACGAAAAGTTAAAGCGGACGTCTCTAACGTGCGGTACAAATGTGGCTTTAACAAAGCAAAAGAGCCCTTTCAGCTAATTGTAAGTTGATCACGGGGGAGGTCACTCGATGCATGCTGCCAAGCCGTGGCTGACCGAGGCATTAAAAGAAGGAGAAACAGGAGCAGCTCATTTGTAATGAATTATTAAGAATGTCATATAATGAATCCTGTCTCCTGTCTCTGTGGGGTGCCTGGAGACACCGGAATTGCTGATTGCTCTAACTTCAAATGAATGTATTGCATTTTGCATTAACTTATAAATATAGTCATGGAGAAAGTGTCTGGGCTCATTAGTTTGAGCTATTTACATGTCACTATGTATTAGATGAAAAGCTACATATATTTTGCAACTTTACAAATAATTATGCTCAACACACAGAATGAAGCAGTATTAGCCGTTCTCCAAATACCAGTATTTGGTTTAAATATTTGTAGTTCTATCAGCAGTATACACAATGCCAAATCTGTAATCACAATAAAAGGTGTTTGCCACTATTTCTATGGGCAGAATTAACACACAAAAAAGAAAAGTAGTGTCATTAAAGTGACCTTGATTTATCAATAGTATTGCTGGGTTGCATCCCACTTATAATGCTCTATGCTTGCCTGATGCCCCTGAAGAATAGCTGTCTTTAATGTTCTTTGAGTATTAACGATGGACTCATGAGGAAATACATTTACTGTCCCTATTTATGTGCATACCAGCCATTATAGATTACTGGTACTGATGCTTTGGAACAGCTGATCTTGTCATTGAAAAAGAGCTATGCAAATGTGGACAGTGAAACCTGGAAGAAACCTCAACAAGTAATAAAAGTTTGCTTTGAAAGAAGAGAGACAAATCAATAATGTTATGCAAGCAGACCTTTGATTAATTTGAATTGGTCTGCGTTATGTAATTTACACAGTCTGGTATAACAGCATGGTATGGGTGAAGTGTTACCAAATGGTATCAAGTTATGTGTTCTCTTATGAGAGCAGAAATAGAAGCTCAACATATGTAATAGCATTCTGGGTATGTGCTATCAGAAGTAAAGCAAATGACTGTTATAGAACCAGCTATGGATATGTGCGTGAAACTGTCACTGATGCCCCTCGGCTACAATTCATATCTAAAAGGAGGTACATCTGTCAAAGACCAAATTAGGAAATATCTTGAATGATTATATATGTTGTGGTGGGTAGCTGGTTGGATGTGACTGGGACTCATGAGCTGGTCTTCAAATAAGGACCGGAGAACAGGAGCTGTGTGGGAGCTGTTGGAATAGTTCTACCAAGCACTGGATAGAAAAGCCAATGAGAAAGACTACCAAGGCGTTTTATTTTAGGTTAGGCTAAAGTCCTTACTGTCTTGTTTTTGATTTGCATAAACAAGACACTTTGTGCAAACTACAGAAATACCAAACCGATTCCAAAAAAGTTGGGATACTGTGCAGGGTGAATCAGAATGCAATGATTTCCAAATCTCATAAACCCATAGTTTAATCACAATAATAATCACAATAACTGGAAAAAAAATATACCATTTTCAGGAAAATATAAGATCATTTTGAATCTGATGGCAGCAACACATCTTGAAAGGTAAGACATGTTTACAACTGTGCAGCATTTCCTCTTCTTGTATAAACATCTGGGAATTGAAGAGGCCAGTTGTTGGACTTTGCTGTGGAACGTTGTCCAATTCTTGTCTGATATAGGATTGTAGCTGCTCAGAAGCCCTGGGTCTTGTTGTATATTTTGTTTAATGATGTGTCAAATGTTGTAAAAGGTCGGAACTGCAGGCAAGCCAGTTCAGCACCCTGACTCTTCTACTAAAAGGCCATGCTGTAGTAATAAATTAGATGCAGTATGTAGTTTAGCATAATCTTGCTGAAATATGCCAGTTCTTTTTGGATTGAAGAACCTGGTACCTTACTGATGGTGCCTTTTCACATATGCAAGCTGCCAATTCCATAGGCAATAATGCATTCCCATACCATCAGAGATCCAGGCTTTTGAATTGAGTGCTCATAAAAAGCCAGGTGGTTCTTCTCATTTTTGGTCGACAGTGTCCATATTTTTCAAAATGAATTTGAAATTTCAATTTGTCTGGCCACAAAACAATTTCCCACTTTGACACAGTACATTTTAAATTAGGCTAACAGCAGCATTATATGGCTGATGCCTGATTGAGTTTTAAACTGCATCTGAAAATGGAACTGTGAATTGTGTTTATAGACAATCATTTGTCTGAAAGGGTTCCTCAGCCCATTCAATGATTTCCATGACAGACACCATGTCTGTTTTAAATGCAGTGAGCCTCAGCCAGCCTGAGGACCTGGACTCTGGTAACCCTGTGAAGCTGCTAATGTCGATTTTCAGCCTTGTCCTTTGCGCACAGAGATTTCTCCAGATTTTCAGAATTTTTTCAGATGACATTATGTATTGTAGACAATGAAATATTTTGTCTTCATAATATTATGTTTAAGAACATTATTCCAAATCATTCGAAAACATTTGTAGACTTGGTGAATCTCTCTTCCTCTGTATAATGCTCTTTTTTTAATTTCTAATTTTTTATATATACAGTCATGTTACTGATCTATTGCCAACTAATTGCATTAGTTGATAAAAGTCCCTCCAGCTGTTCCTTTGTAGTACCACTTAGTTTCCCAGCCTTTTGTTCCACAATGCGTAAACTTTTGAATGTGTTGCTGCCATCCATCCATCCATCCATTCGCTTCCGCTTATCCTTTCAGGGTCGCGGGGGGCGCTGGAGCCTATCCCAGCTGTCATAGGGCGAGAGGCAGGGTACACCCTGGACAGGTCGCCAGTCTGTCGCAGGGCCAACACACAGGGACAGACAACCATTCGCACTCACATTCATACCTAGTGACAATTTGTGTTGCTGCCATCAAATTCAAAATTAGCTCATATTCTATTTAAAATGATCGATTTTCTCATGTCTACTGTGAATAAAAAACTGGCGTATAAGATTTGTAAATTAAGTTTTTTTTACATTACTTAATTTTTATGTAGAATTCTCAAGGAGTGTTAAATGTTAACAAAATAATCACGATGTTTTGGTAAAAATGGTTACTTGAGATTAGTGCCAAATAATACCATCAGCAGATACTGCTTTAGCCATGAATATAAACATGGGCGCTAATAATTATAAGCTGTGAAAAGTATGCTAATCTTTGCCTGTTTATCCAACTAACAGAACAAATCCCTAGAATTCCTGACATCTGTGAAGCTGTAACAAATGAATGTGCCAAGATCCCAACTTGATTGATCAGGTAATAAAATAACGTTTAAGAGATAAAGATTTATTTTCTTGATAATGACCCGGTAATGCCATAATTCTAGGGATCCTGCCATTTCATGGTAAATATGCATAAAGTGTTCATAAAAAAGTAATCTAAGAGCTGTTTTATTTCATTCATTATAATTATTTACTCGTATCTTAATCAAATTTTCTGCCCAGTGGTTGGAAACTGGTTCTTGAGAGCCAGGAAAGTGAAAAGACATAAAATGGCCTCAAGCGTGTGTGACTGGATGATAAAAGAAGAAAACTGGAAAAAAAAAAGAATAGTAGTTGTAGTTGACGAATGCTTGATGACAAGCTTGCCTAAATCTATAGCATATCCCCACAGAATGATGACAAGCAGAGTGAAACCTATGTAAATTTAAGTCATAAAATAGCATTCTTTACATCTACAGATCAGATTTTTATTCACTCGTTTATATGTTTAGGTACTTTATTAATACACAAACATGCTACCGATGAACACGCTACAAGAAATTCTCCATTTTAACATTTCAAGTCATTTTCTTTCTTTCTTTTTTTAAAAGTAAAGTAGTAGAATAAGTAATGTCAAATTATTAGTTTTGTATCTAAGCTGCTGTAAAGTTAGAATTCAGAGTTCCTATTTATACACACAGCAAAGAGTTAAACTGTATGAAGTTCTATACTAATGCAGTAGGGAAATTTGTTTATTTTGGGGAATATGATGAGAATTATTAAACACAACAGAAAAAAAAATATATATAAAATTATATATAGAAATGCTTGCTTGATTATGGGGAACTGTAGCAATAATGAATATTATAAAGATAATCAGTTAAACCACAATTGAAGAACGTAAAGTTACTTAATAAAAAGTAAATTTAAGTAACTAAAGGCAATATTTAAAAGGGAATTTAATTTAAATGAATATAACTTAGAGAATGAAACACAGGCACCATCTTTAGATACATAGAACACTCACTGCTAATGCTACAACAAACAAAGACACAACAATAACACAACAACATAGACACTATTGACACATACACAAAATAAACAAAATAGTGGATAAATGAATGACTGTAAAAGCAGAACTTAGAGAGAAAATACGCAACTTTTGAGTAAATGTTGAGAAGCAGTAATTGTTCCCTCGAAACACCTGATAAATTGAGTGGTGTTTAAAATTGTGTCTCCAAAAAGAAATGAGGTAATAGTAAGTTCAGTATTTTACTGAGTACAGATTGTTCATACCATTGGGATTAGTATATCTTTAAGAAATATGAGGAAAATACTACATAAGAAAGATTATTAACCATTAAATTTTGTCAGACAAGAAAACATATTTCTTACTAGGAATGTTCATGGGGACTAATTTGGTAGTCATTTAAATAACAGAAAATCTAGTTTAGACTAGATTAGACTAGACTAGGGTTAAACTAGTCTAAAAGACAGAAAAAGATTTAAAACTGATCTCAATTTAAATCAACAAATTTAACCTGTATTGTGTTGATATATTAGGAGCTATATGGAACTGTATAACATTGCAAACACAAACAACGTCTGATTAGTTTAGAGAGTCTTGTTAAACTAAAGCTAAAGCTTTGGAAGATTTAGCTGTTACCTGGAAGGGAGGTCTGTGCTGACAGATTTAAAATGAGGTGAAAAGGTGCTTTCATGCATTATGATCCATATGCTTATCCATGTGTTGGGAACAGAAAATCTATATGACTCTTGTGAGTCATGTAGAGTGTATTAATACATTTCTGCATCTCTAAAACATAAATGAACAGAAATGTTATACAGTCTACTTTTATTCCATTCTTTGCATCTTAAATGCATCCTTCTATGTAACCATGTCTTTCTATATATTTAGCATATATTTAAAAAACAGTCTGTGCATATAATTTCATATAATTTACATCTAATACATCTTGGTTTAATCCTGCTGTCCTATGCCTGCATAGTTTTCTGCTGTAGTACATGGTACAGTATGCCCTCTGATTACCCTTTTTTTTATATCATTTTATGTCCAGGGAGATTCAATTACTGGCTGAATATTGTTGATTTATGTGACCATTCAGCACTGCCTGGATTTAAAATCAGGAGGAAATGCAGAAAATATGCATTCATCAGTGACACTAAATACCATAATGAGGTGAAAGGATAGTCAGGAATAAAATGGTTCCCTCAATGTTGCGCACTATCCTTTTCTAACTATCTAACTTGATGCCCTTGAACTTCTGCTTAGTTTAATAAATTCTAATTAGATTAGAACCAGGGAGTGCATGAAAAGGCAGCGTCTTTTTCTTTGTTGATTAGGGTGGAAAAAAATATATGCATATGGCTACATTTTGTGCACTGAGAAGTTCATTAAAACTGCTTTCACAGAAGAGTAAGAGAAGCGAAAGAAAATGTTTTTGTCATTCAGGCTCACATAGACATCCAATTTTGTTTGTTGTGTGAGAAACACAAAATGGACAAGCGGTTGCCTTCGAGGGAAGCGGATTTCTTTTTAGTGTGACAGCAGTGAATAAGTATTTTATCGATTATAAGTATTGATTAGCTAATGCATGTACTGCCACATTTATCATGAGAATCTGTCAGAATATGAATCAAATTAAATGTAAACATTTGGAGGTAAAAAAAAAATCCCAACAAAGTGGGAGATGTTATATGAACACTGACTGGGATGAATTATTTCCTGTAAATTAACTGCTCCTGGTACCATCAGTGAGTTGACAAAGGGATATGCTTTAAATCACCTTCAATTTTTAAGGCTTACTGCACTTTTAACCAGAGGCAGAAGACCTTAGAGCTTTGACTGCATATCAGACAGGTACATCGACAATAATGTGAACTGGCTGACAATAGGTCAGACAGGCTATTCAGCCAAAGCTATTGGGCGGCTTGGGTGTCATGAGCCTTTAAAACTCCACGTTCCTCTGCAGTGAGTGTGTCACCAGCTCCCTATTTCAGTGCTCTGCAGTGCACAGCTGAATGGACAGCAGCCATTGTGTGCCCAGATAATGCACTTCAATCATCCTTAATGTCATCATAGCCAAAAAGGCCCAGAAGCTCAGTTGAAGAGGCTTTATTTCCCTTCATATCCAAGACCAAAAAACAGGGGCTTTAATCACAAGATTAAGGACTGTGATTGTTTAGCGCTAATTATGCTGACCAGCTGTAGAAAAACCATGTTGTGTGTATAAAAAGGGAAATGTGCAAAAGTGTGACTGTTGCAGATGCAACGTTGCTTGAAGCCTCCAGGTGAAAGGCAGTTAAGCAGTCACGTTAAGGAAAAGCTGATGTAACATAATTTGTTGTGTTCAACATTTTTTTTACATAACACTTAATATTCTGGACATGGCAAGCTGCAGGGAAAGCTCGTGGTGTGGTAATCAATTCCATACAATGGCCAACGGTAAGATGTTGAATGGCTAATTGACCACAGTAATGGTGCATGTCTATGTGGTGGTGGACGATGGAGACGTGCACATTAAAAAACAATTAATTTCCAATACTAATGTCACTCTTGGCTGCCTCTGCTGCTGCATATAACAAGAAGCTGTCACTGAGAAGTCATTTCGTACTCCATCTAGGATTTGATCCAAGGAAGACAAAGTTAGAAGGTCTTTTTGGTGGGCCGAGGTACATTTTGTGTTTACTTTTATCGAGGTTACGTGAGAGTTTAGGCTTCTCTTTAGGTTAATGAGTTTATTTAGCACCTCTCTTTCTTTCTTTGTAAGAAATTAATGTCATGGTCTGGTCATGGACGGATTACATTTTCTGCTTCTAGCCACTGAACCAAATTTCTTTTACTCGTGTTTACACTAAACTATTTCAAGCTTCAAGCTTCAACTTTGTACTTTGCCAGCTCCACACGGCAACAAGACATCATGTTAAAATTTTGTGTAATTTTACCATCCATTCATCGAGACATGTCTGTGTTCAGCCATCACTGATGAATACTGCTTTTGGTTGTGAGGTGGGTTTTTTGTTTTTGGAAAATGTTTGCATAGAGTTTTAATTCATGTCGGTTGTTAGCACTCACTGCAATTATATTAAACTCCAAAATAATCACAAAAAGACAGTAACCTAATTTCCCCTTCAATCCACATGTAAGAGAAAAGCCTGATAATGCAGATATTGTTCTGAAAGCTGTGGGAGACTACACAAACATCTTTGTTGGTGTCACATTTGTTGACAAGGTAAACAAAGCACCTTTTTTTCTACTGATGAAAAAAATGCAGATTTTATCTAGAGTAGTGTGTGTGTGTGTGTGTGTGTGTGTGTGTGTGTGTGTGTGTGTGTGTGTGTGTGTGTGTGTGTGTTATCTCCTATTAGCACTGGCAATACAGCTGTTTGTACATGTGCTGTCTAGTTAAGGAGAAAGTCCAGAGAAGGAGAGATTTGCAAATGAACGGGAATTATCTTTCATTTGTTTACTGCCTGGTCTCTTATCATTTTGTATGAGGTTTATTTCAGAAGCTTCTAGTGGATAATAACCCGGAACCTTCTTCAGGACCCCTCTGAAAACATCAGAAATTAATTATCCTGATTTTTTTTCTAATGTACTCTTCCTTTTCCAATTTCCCTCAAGTGTTTTGGCCTATTGAAATGACAATTATCTCTTAAAAAAACCCAGTCTAATTTCAGCAGCACTATTCAAAATAATTTAAAATCAAGCTAGCACTTATTTACTCTATTAGTTTAGTATTTAGCTTCTCTTTGATCTTTTCTTTGATATGCAATCACAGGTTTCTGGATGCTGGCATTAAACCTGAAATATTTACCCAGCATGATTTAATCATTGTTGTTAAGACTTTTCATGGTTTTTGTGACAGAAAGTAGCAAATGTTACTTATTTAACTTTGCTTTTCTGTTACAAAAAAACTTACAGAGAAAGGCAAGAAAAGACTTTACAGAAGCTAAAATAGGCCAAATTAAAACGTAGCACACAGTAACTTTGTGTTTGTGAATATTATGGCTTTCCAGAGATCATCAAGTGGTTAAATCCCCTGACTCTTGAACTAAATGCTCCTCTTGTCCTGGGACTGAATCCCTACAGAGCTTCCTCTCCTATGTTTCCAATTCTCTGGCTCCCTAAACACTTTATTACAGCCTAAACAGAGAATACAGAAGCACTGCCACCCTTATTTTAAAAAGAAAACTGTACGGAGATGGTAGGAGTTCACCCTTTTCATTTCTCATAAGAAAGGAGAGATTTGCTTAATTTGTGGTTGTTAGTAATAAAGAATTCTGACAAAGAGTTTGTTTTATGTAGTTTGAGGGGTGTTATTTATCCATCTATTTAGAATAAATTCTTATTAATTGCCCATTTTAGTTTAACAAAAGCACAAACATTGCTGTATTTTGTACTAAAATATAGCAGGAGTGTCATATGAACTATAATAAAGCTGGAGCTGTTGGTTATATGGTCTTATTTGAAGAGCTGAATATGAAGAGCTACATTATAATGTCTCCATGCAACCTGTCGGGACAAACAAAAAGTGAAAAATAAAATTCCTACTAAATGAATGAAGCCTAAATTTTGTATGTGCTTCATAATAAAATATTGCAGTCAGGTACAGGCACGCTTTGTTTCAAATCTTGTAATAACTGAGATTGTCTCATGTTTCCCGACTTGGCATCAGAATCCATTAAATGAAAATCCAACTGCGCTGTTGTTATGCCCTGACTTGTCTGAGGACATTTCCGCATCGCTTCTACATCCCTTGTAATTATTTTGGAGAGCGTATTTGGTTTAACATGAGCTTAGCCAATGAGCCAAGACAGGGCATGTTGCAGGCATCTTCCTCATGACTAACTTGCATATGACACAATGTTCCCTGTGCTGATAGATGCAGGGTGGCAGTCTGAAGCAGTGGGTTTTACCACTGCAAAAGGATCCGACGTGATTGGTGCTGTGGAAAAGCTGACAGCATGAATTATGAAAGTCTCATTAGGGCTTGTTGGAAATGATTTATCTTGCTACGAAATATGGTCATCCGACCACATTTGCTTCCATGGTTACAGAGTTCATATTGTGTTTTGCTCATTTAATTTCTTAGGTGTATCATTTTCTGTTTATTAGTGAGGAATTTCCATGAACGGCAAACCATGACTCTATTAAATCGAAGGTCACTACTTGGTATGCCAAGCAAAATGGCTCAGAAAAGGACAAGGTAGGCTCTTTGAAAATTGGCTGCAGTCACAAAGGTGCTAAAAAATGTGTCGTGTTTCTCACTTGACAGATGCATTGCTTGGCATGGTGGCGTTGAGCTTGGCAGTGTGCGTGACTGCCAGGTCATCTACTGTGGTTGTACGTTTCTAAACCGATGCCAGGAGTTGCTGCCATAGTTTTTCAATGTCCCTTAGGTGGTGAATTGTAGTAAAGCATATCTCGGTGAATAATTTTGTAAAATTTACAGCAGCATATTAAGATCATACCCTGCTGCCAGAATAAATACATAAACACATCTCTTGTTTTGAGGTGACTGGCCAAAACAAGAGAATATTTCATGAAATGCTTGAGACTGGTGTCCCAGATTTGAAAGCCATCAGTATTTCTATACAATTCATATAACCTGACTTCCCTTTCTGAAATGGTTTCATTAGTAATCAGCTTCCATCCTTGTTTCTGTCAGTGCACAGTAGTCCTTTCAGTTGTGTCCCTGCAGCAGCCCCACTTTTAGTCATGGCTAGTTCAACGGTGTGGCTTTTTGAAAAGGCTGGTGATTTTGCAAGTTATAAGCTGCAATCTTGGCATTGCTTTCACTTTAAAATGCTCCATAGGCGGATCTATTTTCTGATAGCACCATGCAGCTAAACTGAAAGCACGACATATGCAGTTACCCACACTGTCAAGCACTGGTGCATCTTTGCAAAAAAGATAACTTTAAAATGCATGTCTATATTTTATCTTGTTTCATTTCCCCCCTCTTAAGAGAACCAACGTGCAGTCTACTTGCCAGAGGTTGATTTGCAAGCATTAGTTAACAACCACAATAATGCAGACGGTGCTTTTTGCCTCATTCTTTTAATATAACTCAGCATTTGGACTGTGGAGTCAGCATATAAACTGTGTGGCTTTTGACGGTATACATGTTTGGATCAGTTGAAATAATATAAAAACAGAATGCTGATGCCCATTCCCTGAAGTGTATGGAAAAAGAGGAGGAATGATCTGCTCACGGCACCCAGCAACAGGGCTTCTTGATGCAGTGCTTTGATAACGTCAGAGCTCCATCTAGGTTGCTTTGTGAGGTACTGCTCAATAACCTTGTGATTTAACATTGTGCTGTAAATTATCAATGCAATTTCCACTCATTTGCCTACACATCAGTGATGCAAAATATATCCTCGCTGCTAAGAACAGCCTGCATTCTGAGTGCTTGTCTCACCACACTTGCTCCATTTTTAGGCGACTTCACATGACTTTTCAATGAGGTGCAGTGGCAGTTGCACAGAATTCTAATTTGGCTTCAATCTAAGTCATTAGGAGAGTCAACAGGAAGCAAACAGATGGCAGAAGGAATATGATGGATAATTGTGTGTCTCAGAGGACAATTCGTAATTTGTATCTGATTCCGTGCAACCCCCTCATTTTCTTAATGAAGGACTAATTGAGTTTTTTACATTGGCTCAAGCATATGGTCCCACCAATAGTGAAGGGTTTCTATAATGGTGGTAAGGAGATATCTTGAGGACAACGGAATCAATTTTAAAGACTGTTTCCGGATGGCCTAACATGAGTCAGTTTGGACATGGGAGTCTATTCATGAGCTAAAATATGATGCATCTTCATTACATCATAATCATTGTTATGAGTCATCATCAGTTATCATCACATGTGTTTACTTTTGGACCCTAAAAAGTAGTCTTCCACTGATACTCAGAGAACAAAATGTACTGTCCTGTTTGAGTAAAAATAAAACTTGGTAGTCGAATCTGTACTCTGAATAAATGTATATTTGATGTTTTTATATCATGTTTTTCTTATGTGCTCCACTGTTACACATTATGACTGACTTCCTTGGACTTTTTTGTTGTTTTGTTTGTTTATTAGAACGTTTCTTTCTTTCTTTACTGCAGTATACTCATTGTTAATTAAAGTTATGTTCCTTTTTTGTACAGAACAATCCATAATCCATCAGAAAAGCCTGTGATCATTTTTCTGCATTGATGTTTATGTTTGAATAACAAAGCAGCGAACGGGGCCTTTAGCACAAATAAGACTTTGTTCAGCTATTAATTACAACACAGCTTTTTTTTTAGCACATTTTCATTCTTACCCTTTTTAAAGACAAACGTCTAGGTTTTTAGGATCTTTAAATATATTTCCATTGTAATTCATGACTTGAACATAAGTCCTAAATATCTAAAAAGGTACCTACTACCCAGAAATATGACTACATTTGACCAAAATTTGTCAGCCTCAGTAGCATAGCTGTTGAGTAATGGATCAAAGTCAAGCCTGAGCTTGAGGGGTATTTCTCTTCCTAGTCTGTATGGACCGTTGTCTCTATTTTTTGAGAAATTACACTTTTCAAAGTGCAGCTGTAATGAAGTGCTTCTCATTAAAAGCTGCGTTTGTGACAGTCAGTCAGTCAGGCAGGAATGCATGGAGGGCAGTAAGTGAGGTACCCCTGATAGAAGCTACTCATAGCAACTTTGGAGTAAAGGCTCATTTCATGCAAGGTTAGACACATCCGTCATTGGACATGGGTCTGGCTTTTACTACCTTTCAATGAAATTACACATGGAATGTGTCCACATATTGAAGATGGACCTGGAAACGGAATGTCTACCACTGGACTCTGTGGCTGCTGTGATCACTTTCAGTGTTAAAAATCCACCGTAGGCAGCGAATCAAAGTCGAATGTTGACAAAGGTCATGGATCCAGGGAACTTGTGCTCTCTTTGATAGTGTGCAAAGTCTTTGTTTGTAATGTGTTTTTGATGCAGTCAGTAGTCACACATTAATTAAATCAAGCATGAATATCTTTGTAAATATGCCCACTAATTAAGCTTTAAGCCCCAAAAATCAGGCTCACATGAATAGTTTGCTCTGGGTTTAAAATATAAAAACACCAGGCTATTCTTCTGGTGTAAGCATCATATGTAATAATCTGCAGAGGTTACAGTCCTGTGGTGACAAGGTCGGTGCTTCCATGTCCATAATCTGAGCAGACATTTTGTAACATTTTGACCAAATACATATTTCTCATTATTGTTTTGGCTGCTCCACGGTTGTCGTGGCTGGTTCTGCATGCAGCACTGGCTTTTCTAACAGATGTACCTCTGGAAATCTAACTGGAACAAAGGCGCTATTTTTCTTTCCATTCCAGAGTGGCCACACATATCTCGCAGTAAGATCAACTTGAGACTAGCCACTCAATCATTTCAGCTCCTTAAAGTTGAGAGGAAGGTACTTTTGCTCAAAAAAGCCTAATCTGATTCTCAACCTCTTTATTACTCACCTGATTTGTTGATAATCCCAGACGGGCAAGCAAAATGGCTGCCATTACAAAACTGATGGCACAGCATGGTAATAGAATTTGCTTGCACCTTTTTAAAGGATCCATTTTATTTTTATTTTTTTTGCACTTACTGAAAATAATTGCAGTTTTGATGCTGCATTACTGAATGGAATGCTAATTCTGCTTCTTCAGTTAGCAAATTAGGAGCTTTTAAAAATGTAAAACGCAAGAAGAGTGTGTGCATTAATTTGTCTGAGGTTTTGTGTATGGATTTGGTAAGAACTGTTGATAAATAGATAGCATTCCTTCAGTTATCAGTACTTTTATGCATTAACTATAAACCAAACATATTAAAAAAAGTAGTTAAGGTGTACATTTGCCATGGCCCTGGCCCCATGTTAAAATGTTGTAGACAGAAAAAAGCAAAATGTGGTTATCACTGATTTATTCACCAAGGACTTTGAAGCAAATAGACCTCCTTTAAGCCAAAGGAATTCCTCCACAAAAAATGTTGCCTATTTCTGGAAAGAAATCCCAGTATTTCTCATTCTGAAATTAGGCTAATAGGCACCAAAGTAGTTGTATTGCGTTTCTTGTCCAAAAATTGCATGCTTTGCCAGTGAAGCATTACATCGAGGTTATGTGCAAGAAAAACTAAGTGAACGAATCAGTCACTGCAGGGTAGCAAAGAAAGGTAACAGTGATGGATTTCTCTAAATGGCATTGTCTTTCCTTTGTTGCGGAAGCATGATGGATATCAACAATAAGTATGCTCTTTAGTCCTGACTGAGAGAGAGACATCTCATAAATCTTAAACTTAATTTTCTTTCAAGCACACATTTTAAAAGTTCTAAATACTGGACCAAACTTCAAAATAATTCTGTCTGAAATGGAAGAAATGTTTTCAAGTAATGACATGCTAAATACATCAACTGCGCTCTCTGCCTTGTAACACAGTGAAGACACATTGTTTTGGGGTGTCTTTGACAAATGACAACAGCCTATCCCTCCAGTTATTAAAAATCTGGTTTCTCTCTCATATTCATCCTTACATGGCTACAGGCTTGAATACAATCCCAAGTAGTTCAATTATACCTTATTTCCCTGTACTTTTCTGGTGTCGTGTTTTGACATCTTGCTTCTTTTTTTTTTAATATAAATTCGACCTCAGGCTGTCTAAACACAACATTAGGATTAACATCTTGGCTTTGTGGCATCAAAAGAGGCTCCAATCTCACGGACTTAAAACTGAGATATCTTCTGCGCTAAATCAGCCAGCGCTAATTTGTGTACCAACAGGTTGAGCCTTTTTAATAGCTGCCTGTCCAGACTGATTTAGAAATAATCACTCAAATATCAGCCACAAAATGATGAATCTGTGACTTCGAAGAAAGACTTGTATTTAAAAATGTGTTAAAAATGTGTGTGTGTGTGTGTGTGTACTTGCGCTGTAATAATTGCCATCCAAATATCTTACTGACACCACTCTTAATGACATGCTGCAGTGCCTTTGTTGCACTGTTGATCATCAGCTGCTGATTAGGTGTGACTGGCTGCAAGGCTAATATCACCGCTGAGCTGATCAATGTTTCGCAAAGGCACATAATCAACACCATGAAAAAGTATGATAATCATCGATGATTCATGAAGCCAGCGATGTTGATTGGTATCTAAAAATGACAATACAGATTGTCACAGCCCCTGACACCATATGTCCTTTTTGATACCTGAACTGACACCAAGGTCATTATGCTTTGCACCTTTTTGTTTTTTTAATCATTGCTTGCACTGAATGCTACTGTTGGAAATGGATATTCATTCAAAAAGACGCATCACTTTAAGGGCACCCAGCTAGCCCCACTGAGCCAAGCGGCAAGCGAGTTTTACTGTATGCCGTCGTGTAGATTTTAGTGTTTTCTTCCATTTGTATGAAATAATTAAAAAGCAGCGCACGCTGTTATTTTTAAAAAATTTCCCACAAAGAAGCAGGCATTCAGACTGACTAAATCAGACAGGCCTTTTATTCTGCCAAATGAGGAATTAGTTTATGATTCAAGACACTACAGGGTAGAGCATGAAACACTGTAAAGCAATAACATGTCAGAGTATCTGCAGCAGTTAGCCTTACACGGCTGAACGTTAGATGAACTGCCTGCTGTTTGTCCAATCATCAGTGTACCTGCTCATTCTTTGTACGACAAAGAGTTCACATTGTGCTTTCTACCTAATTTCAGCAAAACAGATGTGGACATGATCAGATCAGACTGAAAGACCTTTGAACAAGCTTCTAAAGCGTGTTACTTTGTGCAGTCACGGTCCTGAAGATCCCAATCAGCATCAAACGGCTGCGATGTTTGTTTCTACCTGGCGGCTTTCCCTCCTTTCATTGTACCCTCTTAATATTCAAATTTTTTATGCGAGCACAAACACAGTGTCCTTGATGCTATACTGGGTAGTGATGTTGTTTGAATCTAGCTGCCCTGATTTCTTTCTTTATTTTTCTTAATCCAATCACGGAACATGTTTGTTGATGTGATTTGGTTAATGCCAACAGTCTGATGCGCGGATTAGACAACTGTCTTTTCTGTACTCAAGTGATTTACCGTATAATTAGTCATAACATTTCTAACTTTCTGTGTAACGTGATCAGATCAGATGACAGATTTCTCCCTCTGTGGCTCACTTTGAGGGAGGTCAGTCTTTCGAGGCTTTCGGCTTGGTGCTGGGATTTAGCAAAACGAGGCTACAAACTCTATTAGGAGAGATCATTTAAGCACTCCTATCAATGGCTGATGCATTGTATTGTCTAATGTACTAACATAAGTTATGTGTAAATCTGTTGTTAATGCATCACCTGCATTGCCTATTTGCGAATGATAAAATCACCTCATTAGGCTCACACTGCCATAAGTAATGCTAGATTTTAATTAAAAACAAGAGTTCAAAAACAATTTGCATGAGCTATTTACAGTATGATACATCTGCTTAAAAGAGCTGATGCAAATTCCTTTCTAATTGCAATATTTCTAGCATCACTTTTCTCGGTGTCGCTTGAAAACACTGTACTCATTGTCTCTTTGTTCCTTTATGGGAAGCAAAGAGGGCATGCATTGTAATGAATACAGCTCAGAATACATTTGTCTAAGCCTCTCAGTCTCCTGGACTTGCCCATCCAAAAATAAATCACACAAAGATGACAAAGTGTTGAGGAAACCGTGGATCAATAGCATGTTATGTCCATGACCCCCCCTCCTCTGTGGCTTTCTGATGGCTTACACATTTTTACTTTCATTTATTTTTCTTTTCTTTTTTGGGTGTGCAGGCGGGTGGGAGGGCGGGCGGGAGGGAGGGAGCTGGTCTAATGAAGTGTTAGTCTTTAAAAACAAACAAACAAACAACAACAAGAAAAAAAACAATGTGAGTTTATCTGCATGTTTGCTATGTGTCTACGCTGTGCTTTCAAGCTCAATTAATACTTCCAACTCACCCGTATAAATTCGTTGCATTGTTCTATGCCATAGAGAAAAGGACAAATTAAATACAACCTTGTGTGGTCTTTGTTTCTAGCCATGTACTGCAGTTGCTTCAAACATCCTGAAAACAGTATGTAATAAGCTTTTTGTTCTCAGAACATCATGTTTAAGCCTAGCTTTCATATGAACCTCTATTCTGTCCCATAGAATATGGAATGATCGGAGAGCATACAGTAAAAAGTCAGCGGCCAAGATCAGTTCATGACACAAAGGCCCTGCAGGAGCAAGCTGAATCTGCTAAATTTATGGCACAAACTGGTAATACAATAGTTATGTTTCTTGACTTTATTTTGTTAACTAAACTTAATTTCATCATGCATGCTCTCTCTTGTACTGCACCTTTTAAGTGGAAATGTTTTGCATTATTATTTTTCCTACTCATTCTCTATTGCTACATATGGACGAGGAAGAAAATTTCCCATTTCTCTAGGAGTATTTACTTTGAATATAGGACATAATTGGGTTTTGTGGGTCTGTTTGTTTTATTGTCACATAGTGAGTTGGCGAGTGGATTACTCATACAGTATATTCGGGGAACATTAATTAAACAGCAGTTTAAAACTACGGCCCAGATGTAGTTAATTATTTCCTCCAAGGCGTGATAAATTAAATGTCATTCGATGAAAAAACCCACCCTTTCGGCCAAATATGAAACACATACTTGGCAAAAGTTGAACTGATAGATGTTGCCCTTAGAGATAAAATGAACCTGTGTGGTTTCAGCAAGTGTAGCGAATTCAAAACTTAAATGATCTAAATTCATTATGGCTTTTACGATCCACCAGTTTTGGCATTTTTTTTTAAAAATAAAATCAGAAAGTAGTAAAACAAGTTAGGTACAAATCCAAGCAAAATCTTTATTTTGCTTTCATTATTTTTTAAGTATCTTTTGCTTTAATGTAGCTAGACAACATTTGTTTTTAGTGGGTGGGTTTAGTTGTAGCTATTATTAAGTTTTTGGTTTTTTTATTTTAAGTTTTGGGAAATGTTTTATTTTTTTCATGTGTTGTTTCGTTTAAATTGCTGTCATTGTTTAAAAACTCCTTTCCTTTCATTGTCATTTTAATTTATGACGCACTGTACATGCATTCGCACCACTACTAACATATACTCATTAACATCTCTTCATTTTCCCCACGCTGTAGGTACGTTGTTTCCCTGTCGAGTTGCATCCGCTGTGCTTTTCTGTTTTCTCATTCTCACACAATTTACTCTCCCTGTACTGCCTCATTTAACAAATTGATCCACCTCTCAGTCTATTTTATGATCTACAAAATTAAGGGCAGGGTTAAGACCCCTATTTGGCTGAATCTATGTGTCCTTGTTACAACATGCTGTGAAACTACTTTAAATTCTGATATGATTTGATGACTTTCAATGACATAAATGTATTCAGAGCTGAAATTGAAAATATTTCGCTTTGTATTGAATTATCCCTCCAATGCATAAAGCCTCAAAGAAAATGAATTCTTCACCTGGATTTTAACATAATCGTAGAGCAATTATTCGGTGACTACACTCATGTGGGAATTTTATTGTCCACTCACTTGTCACCAAATTATTTATTCTTTTTCTTTCATTCTGGCTATCGTGGCTTTGGAAATCACCCCACTGCCTCATCATACTATGCAGCTTTATTTAGCATCTCATGGCTTTTTTGGGGTACCTTTTGTACCATTAAAATTGAAAGGCTCAATGCGGTTTCTTCCTTTTTATCCTTTAAGTTAACTCAGACATCTCCAAGTTAATGTAACAGCTATGGTCCTTTACCTCGCTAATCTGCTATACTTTCTGCTACGTATGATGATTTAATGATGATAAGTCTGCACGCGGAGTTAAGCAACTGCAAATTCTCCCTATAGATTTAAAGGCCTAGCCCATAAAGACAGACTCACATTCACATCCTGTGGCTTAAATACCACAGATTACACGTCCTTCTGGGCATCCACAATTTAAATTTAAGTGTACGGAAAACCTTCTGCTTTGAGCCACTCATGAAAATGGCTGTGATCTGCTGAATAAAATCAGCTAACTTTCTCATTTTCCTCCATCCCTGCGAGTTAACAACTTGAGCTAGACTAAAAAAGATTTTTTTTTGAAGCCATTATCTAAAACACAGAATTTGCTCCAATGTTGTCAAGGAAACTAGATAGTTTGCTGCAGTGCAAGGAAATCCACATTTAAGACCCCTTTCTGAACTAACACCCATTAAATTCCATTTTTATTTTCTCAGATGTTGTCTTTTCTTGCATGCCACCATGAAATTTTGTTTTTGCTTATAGCGAATTTACTTTTTTAAAACATAATATTGAGTTCCACTGAAATGCATGACCTTTTTTTTTTTTCAATGAATTGAAAGCGATAGATGTAACCCTAGTGTCTACTGTTCATTTTTTCCAACCATAGCTGTACCTTTTCTGTGATCTTTGCATGAATTTGGTGTAAAAAGGCAGATTATACAAATTACTCCTACACTGGAGAGCCATTTGTTAATGCTACTACTCCCAGTGATTGCAGCCACAAAAACACTTTTATGCTGCCTGCAAATGGAATCACGAGTCAAAAGAATTAAGCTGCCAATTCAGTATTCATCAAAGATCACATAAAGGTAGAATAGACTGTATGCTAAATTTCTTCTTTAGGACCTGACCTCACCCCACCCCGACGTTACTCATGTTGGCTCCTCCCTCTTTTACTCAAACCTGCCCACATTGCCCCACCCCGCCCAGTATAAGCGGTATAAGCCCCAGGACCATACTACTGCATTTAACTAGTGTCACCCTTCTCCCACACAGGTGAATCAGGTGCAGAGGAGTGGTCCCAGTGGAGCTCATGCTCTGTAACATGCGGTCAAGGGTCGCAGGTGCGAACAAGAACATGTGTCTCACCATACGGAACACACTGCAGCGGCCCTTTAAGAGAATCAAGGGTTTGCAATAACACTGCCCCTTGTCCAGGTAGTGTTAGCCGCAGATTCTTGAATATTAATGTTTTGCACCTTTGTTGTTGATATGGGAGGAAATGTGTTGTTCTGTTTTAACAAATTTCTGAATGTGTCTATATTTCCAAATGTATGCAGTAATAATATAATGAATCTAATGCTTTGTTTCTTTGATGTTATTTTGTGAATGTTGTTTTTCTTTTTTCATTATCATTTTGAGTTTTCCATTTCATATAACTGTGAATCAATTCATCAGCATTGAAATGGTTTAATGACATGTGGATCCACATGGAGCCCGGGGAGCTGTAGATACTGATATATCGTCAGCTTCATTTTCTTGAAGGTCAACTGTGCATTTTAAAATAGCTTTCTTCAAACACCCTTTAAGGCATTTCTTCCTCAATCCATGATGACATGGCAGATGAGTCACTGGCACTCAGGTATCAGCATCAGATTCTTTGCTGGCTGGTGATTGCAGCATGAAAATGTTTGTCAGAATGAATCTGGTAGAACAGCGTGTCACAAGTAACCCCTGTCAATTTTTATTTTTTTCTCCCTCTTTTTTTACTCCCACAAATAAGTTGATTTAGCTTTCGGGTTTAGTCAAAGTATCTGATGGCGATCATAAACACAGTGCATCCGAGACCGCAAACTCCTAAGTAATTATGGCCGATCAAAAACACTGCAAGCTGCATCCTCTGACATTCTGATTAGTGATGTATTATATCCTATTTTAGATAGAGTCTGTCTAAGTGGGAAGTTGGTGGTTTTCAAAAGGGTCATTCCTTTAGTACGCGTCAACACTGAGAGACAGAAAGAGAATGAGTCATCATTATAAAAGAGCATCATTTCAGCCCTGATGTGACTCTTCAATGCCCAGTATTATTCAGTTCAGAAAGCATAAACCCTGCTGAATTATCACTGTGGTTCCAAAACTTTTTTCAAATAACAATGGAGAAAATCACCATAGAACTGTGCCTTGACACTTAGGGGAAAGTAAAGCAATTAGAAATTTACATTTTTAAAAGAGCAACAAGATAGAGATTCTAATTTGCTTTTCTAATTTTCACTTGTTTAATGAGTTTTTAGTTCAGACCGTATCAATGCACTCACTCCTGCTGTGTTGTTAAATTGCTCTGACTATAATACTTGAAAGATGACGGATTTGCTGTTCTCTTACTTATACTTGAAATCTACCACTAGGATCAAAGAAGTTGTTTTAACAGGTCATCCTTAAAATACTTACATAGCACTAACTATACTTAGTTACCGTAGCAAACTGCTACAAAGAACTCCAGCCTGGCATGGGGCCACATGAAACACAGAGTATACATCTAATATTCTGTAAGGCAGACATATCGATTAGCTTTCTTTGCTCTCTGTGCTATGCCAAGCTTAGAAGAACACCTCCAAAATACATTATGCCTAAAGACACATCACTTCCAGTCAAAAGAAACCTTACCTTATAGTTGCCATGACTGAAAACAGCAACATCGTCTGTGAACGGCGTCCTGAGCTCTGCATCTTGGGATCAAGCATGCTGTTAGAAATCCTGGGCCTACATAAGTTGTGATGCCATACACAACATGATGGAATATGCCAAAATACAGCAACACATCTGCTGTATGAAATATCCCCTGGGTTGTAAAATGCTAGTCCTTTCACAAGCCAAGCAACAAAAACCCATGGCATTTTTCTGTTGAATCTTATTCGCTTTATTCTTAGTAGCACAGTCTACAGGAATTCTGATATCTGACATTTCTTCAGTTCAGGGTTTTCTACAGCACTAACATTCAGTGCATATTTAAGGTTACTGTTAGATTCTTAAACTGTAGCACACAATAAGATATTCATCAGAATAACATTTTTCCTTACATATAAGATAAAACCAGGAGGAAAGTACATATGTCTAAAATCTGATTCCATCCTGAATAAAAGTTGGCATCCTCTGTTTTTTGTAAACACTAATATTATTTCACCATCAGACATTTCACAATGTGAGGTTTGGTAAAATCATAAAGAGCTATACCTTTGACATTAAACCCCTCTGGCTTTCTGTTACTTAAGTTCAGTTAGCCGGCAAGCTTTGCAATGTAAATCCACAGGAAGGCTCTTTGATGCCATCCCTTTGAACACGAGAAGGAAGCATAAACTGTGCTACCTATCTGCATTGCTATGAAGTGTCACCCAAGGTAACAGGTTTATCTTCTTTTTTTTCTTTTTTTGTGTTGTCAATTTTTTTTTAGGAAGGATTATATTCTAAGTAAAGCTAGCTACATCATCAGGTCGGGGTTAATAATTTAAAGTTAGGTTGTTTAATGTCGCTCATACACTCCATAGCTGTCGCTAGCTGCTAGGTTTCCTGGTTTGGTTTGCAGGATATATTCACCTATGTTTAGCATGGGCACTGAGGACAATTACAATGGAATAAAAAATGAAGTGTGTAAAAATAGAAAAATAAGTGGAGAATAAGTAAAACACAGGTCAAAAACCTACACTTTAGAATCAGTACAAATATGTCAAGATTTTACATGCATGATAATGTATAAAATCTTGTTTAGACATTTTGGTTGACAGGTCTTTTTCTATGAAAAAACCCTCTGAATTTAACTGAATTACAGTGTGACAGATGCAAATCTACTCCACTACAGAAGCATTGATTGGGTTATCTGAAGCTACTTCAAACCACTCTGTATCAAAAGAGAAGGCACTCAGAAACAAAATAATAAATACTGTATGGTGACTACAGTTGGGTAAAAGGAGCTAGCTAGCAAGTTAAAAAGGTTAAACTTCACTGGAAAGCAATGAGAAGGCCACCCAAATCCCAGCTTACCTCAAATTAATGAAAACATTCTTGGCAAATGCAGTTGCTTTGTCCATCATCTTGTAGTGGTCCAGGAATTTCACCTCTAGCAGACCAATAGCATTGCTCATGGACATCCCTGTAAATCATGGCTGCAGTTCAGAGAAAAAGTACACAAAGGGACAGAATCCTATTCCATCTTTGCTAGCTGTGGTGACTGCAAGCTTTGAACTCGAATATTTCAAAGTAAAGGCTTCAGTCACCATGGGCCACTTAGCTAAGAGCATCAAAGTAGCGCCTAGAGGCACGGGCCGGGACAGACGGTAGCTTGCCTCATGGCGGACCATAGGCTTGATCCCAAGATCCAACTACTCTGCAACTGATCCCGAGATCTAAAAATTTGTACTGCGGGGACTTTAAGCTTCTGCACAAGCTGTGGACAGCGACCCTTCTGAAGAGGATTTATCAAGCCCCAGCGGCCACTGTACAGCAGTCAGACATACATTACTAAGGTCTTAAGTCCTGTTTGTAGTCAAAAGATGATAAGACCACCAGATATGCTGTGTTTACAACAAACCTCTATTAATTGTGCGCATGCTAATTTGCAAGTGCAAGACATGAGAAATTCCTCCCACACTTCTGAAAATGTAGAGCCTAATCACGGCCACAGCACCGTCCATCTGCTGCAGGTTTCTGTTTAACATTTGCTTATTTAAAACATTGGAAGACACACTGAAGCTGAACGCTCATTTTCAATAGCCATCAGAGCTCACCAGAGCCTATACTGCAATGTCATATAGTATTATTTTTTAATATTATGATTTACTTTTGAAAGTGGCCACCTTTCCATTTCTCTCATGCAGAAAATAATCAAGTTAGGTAAGGGTGATATATTAGAGCATAAATATAAGTTTGAAGATTTATAGATAAAAACAGACATCGACTTTTTGGTAACAAACACAGTTTCAGTATTTTCTGGGTTTTATGCAATGCACTTAAAGTTAATGCTGGGCCTTAACTCTGTCAGTAAATGTACTTCAGTGCTGGCATCAAGCTGCCAACAGTTGCATCAGAAACTAATATCAGGGGTTAAACTTTTACATTTTGAAAGCAGTGTGTTCATCACTCCATATCTCTGTGTACATTTAGGAGCACTGCCAAGACAAGACAGGAGGTGTCTTACTTCTGTCTGCCTCTCAGATTTCCACATTTCCCTCTCCAAAGTAAAACTATGAGCCAATAGCAAATATTCTCCGCAGTTTTATGAAGACTCACCATCTGTCAACTAGAACCCAGTTAAGCTTACACACAAACCAAGATGCCAGAGGAATGCTGCCTTTTGCCAGCTATTGTTTTAAATTAATTGAAAAAAAAAGCAATTATAGTTTAAAAGTTGCACTTTTGTCAAGAAACATTGTGTTACATTAGAAATATCTATATTTAGAAGCATGTTTCCGTGGAATAAATGATCTGAATAGATAGATCGGAGGGTATTAGAGCATTCGTTTATGTCAAACTCACGGTTGACGTTGAATGCTAGATAGATAATCTCACTGATGTTGGCTTTAATGAGCAGCGGTGACAAAATGTTGTTCAAAAACAACATGCCACAGATTTATAATTCAAAAGGAAACAACATAACCTCCGCAACATCATAATGTTCAATACATTTTCCTTTTTTTAATTTATCCGTCTTTCCTGATATGTAGTCTAAATATTGCACACTTACTCTGAGGACTGGAAGCAGGCTATAGATTGTCTGTTTTGTGCATTACCATGATCAGTATGTTAGTGCAATGACAGCTGTCCAGAACCATTGTCAGCCCACATTATCTTGAAGGTCCCCTGCTATTAGATTCTCAGTCAACCAAGAAGATTCAACAGACTGTGACATTGTTAGACCTGCTGTTCCTGATGGTTACCTTGGTTTAGATAGTCTGGACTCTTATTGTTGGTGTTCTGCACGTCGAAACTCCCTTGTCAGAGATTGACATTTTTATTGTGTTCTACCTGTGCTACTGTATGGCACGTTGTTAGAGGAGCAGCATTTGCTGTTATTGTGATAAATGTTTGGAGGAGACTGCAGCTTATGGCTGAGCTAGAGAATAGCCCCCACAATGTCTGTGTGCTCTGTGTTTTACTTACATTACTCTGTTGCTAATTCTTTTGATTGATTTTGTTTCATTTATGGCTCAGCGCAGTTCGGTGAGGCCTTTGTTTATGCTGTATCAGAGACAGAGACATTGATTAGGCCTGACGCCTTTTCTGTGCCCGCAGTACACGGTGTGTGGGAGGAGTGGTCACCGTGGAGCCTGTGCTCATTCACATGTGGCAGAGGTCACCGCACTAGGACTAGGATGTGCTCTCCTCCCCAGCATGGAGGCAGGGCTTGTGATGGACCTGAGACCCAGACTAAACTTTGCAACATAGCCCTTTGCCCAGGTATCATCTGTCTGCTCGCTTAATCTGTTAGAAATCATTTTATTAACAGTTATGAGTAAAGCATGGACTCGTTTAAAAGATCAGTTCTGTAAAATGCAATACACCTCACATATATTAGTCAGTGCAATATTTTAAAGGTAAGTAAAAAAAGAAAAGGGAATGGATGCAGACTCTGAGCTTACACAATAAAGCGGTTTAGGTAACCCTGTTGAGAAGGAATACTGTAATACTGACGTCAAAATCACTTACTCGCAGTTGCCTGTGAATGGTAAGCAGATTAGTGATGATGAGTTTCTCCACACAGTAAATGTTAGCTTTGCTGTCCTAGCAGACTCAGTGAAAACAACTCAATTTCAGATGCTTTCCCTCTTCCCTGACAAGAAGGTAGCGGCACTGTGTGCTTTGAACCTCTTAATAATATGAATCTTAATATGAAGCTACTCTTCCAATATCTGTTTTTTTTTATGTCTTATTCTCTTTTGTCTCTGACTTTATTGGGAAATTCTAGTTGAAAAAACAAACAAAAAACAAAGCAGACACCCGACTGAAAGTCTGAGTCTTCAAATTTGACAAGTTGCCCTGTAAATTTTTGCATTTCACATAACATCTGTTTTATTGGCTTTCAGTATGAGAGAGAATAGTGATCTGAATATTTCCTCCCATTTCTGTCTGCCCTCCTTTTCCCTTCACTTGGGACATGCTTGTTGGGTTGTGGTTGGTGCCTCAGTGGACGGACAGTGGCAGGAGTGGAGCTCTTGGAGCGATTGCTCGGTGACCTGTGCCAATGGCACACAGCAGAGGACCAGGCAGTGCTCAGCAGCCGCCCATGGGGGATCTGAGTGTCGCGGTCACTGGGCAGAAAGCAGAGAGTGCCATAATCCTGACTGCACAGGTAAAAAATCCTGAGCCTCTTAATTCCATATCCGCTTTGATGTCTAAATTTGAAAACAACGATTCTAAACAGGGAAGAGAGAGAGAGACAAAAAAAAAAGCCAGCCCGTCCCATATTGTCATCATCATTATTACAGTCATTACCATGTAGCACAATCTATCGCCTTTAACTGAGCTATCTTACGCTCCCTGATGCGTACAGAGAAGCCCTGTAGCAAGAATCAAATCGGCATTGTAAGAATCAAGAGTAATGTTCAAGACCGTGCTCTATCAATTGGATTTGAAAAATCCAGTTAGATATACTGTATGCCTTTCACATAATTCTGGGTTAGCAGCCCGAACTGTCTGTCAACATCATAGATGCATTAGAGGCTCAAAGATGTCTGCTTAGAGGTCTCAATCAGGCTTTGAATTGTCTGATCATGTGAAGGGTCTGAGCACTCTCATAATCTCCTGATGCAAATGTAGCTGCAAAAACAGCTAGGTTTCTAGTCTGTAGCTCGCCGATATGTGTGTGTGGAGCATGGTTTCCTCTTTAGTTTTCAAAGTCATTACAAATGTTGTTTCAATAATCAGCCAGCCCTGTGGTCTGCCGGACCCCTAAAACAGAGGCAAATGCTTGCGAATGCGTATTTTTAATTTGTGCTTATGATAATGAAGAAGGTGATGCTGTTGTTTGCCGTTACAGTGAGAGAATGCATTATACAGTTTATTCATTTAATGAGGCCTATCTATTTAGCAAGTCCTACTTGTTTCCAAGGTGAGAGATCAATCATTAGTGAGAAACACAGCCACTATTTAACAAGTCAGCACAATGTCCATTAGTGCTGGAGGCACTGCTTTGACAAAGAGTTCAAGGCAAAAGCATCATTTTTTCTTTTTAGAACTAGCTAAATGCATGTTTGGCTAGTTCCTAGAAATTCTGGTATTTTTTTAATGTAACTGAATAGATTAAAGTCTTTAAAAAAAGCCTAATAACTACAATAAATGCCTGTGCAGGTTTTTGAATCAATGCTATGTGTTTTCAAATGAAAACAATTTCTTCAGAACTGCTGGAACAATGAGCTCTTTGAAACACATGAGCATGCATCTGTTTGAAGAATCAGCTGCTTCATGTGCAGGCAAAGAAATCACTATTCACTGGGATTTGATCAATGTCTTGCAGATAGTTTCAGCCAACAGGTCATCGTGGTTTTTCCTGGTTTTTCTTGCTTCCAGTAGCAATCCCGACAGAGGTTAGTTGTAGGACATGATAAATGCCCGTATAAGTGAAGAAGGGGTAAGTGGAGGTTAGAATGAGCGGTGTGTGTTTCCTGCTCACACGGTGTTGTACCTTTCCATTCAGAAGGGCGTGTGATTTACTACATCGCTGAAGGGGAGCATCTGTTTTTTTGTCTAACGCAGAGTTTAACAGTGTTCATTACAAGGGCATAAATCGTACCTCTGGGTTTGGAAACGTCAGCATAAATGTGTGTGTGTGTGTGTGGTTTTATTTGTTTTTTTAATATCGTCAAAACGATGTGAATAATCATTTTCTTTAGCCATAAAATACACACACCCCTGATTATTACAGGTGATATTGTTCATTTGTGAAATACTGCCAAGAAATTACGTTTTCAAACTAAAAGCATGAGTAGCAAAATATATATAAGCTAAAGATATCACACACTAAATAAAGACATTTTTATAGCTGTTTCTTTTTAGTTGATCTTCTGCTGTTTTTTTTTTTAAGTAGTTGTTGTATTTGTAATAGTGTCGGTTTCTAACTAGAAATGATTCCATTTTAGCTAATGGCCAGTGGAATCCTTGGGGTCCGTGGAGTGGCTGCTCAAAGTCTTGCGACGGTGGATGGCAGAGGCGTGCTCGGGTGTGTCAGGGGGCAGCGGTGACTGGGCAACAGTGTGATGGGAGCGGAGAAGAAGTCAGAAAGTGCAGTGACCAGCGGTGTCCAGGTGAGTCAGAGCATAATAAGACTTAAGTCTGAGTGGCCACAGAGAAGCTGAATGAAAGTGAGGAGATAATTATCTCTGTGCACTGACTGACATGTCTTGTTATAAGAGATCAGTTAAAACTGAGTCTGAAGAGGGGGTGCAGATTAGCAGAGGTGGATGACTGAAATAAATGAAGAAATTGAAATCATGGTGACGGACATACCGAGAAATTGAAGTATCATCAAAGCTTAAAGTACGGTTTTCAAAATAATCTCCTTTGAAGTAGAGTCTTAAACATGAAGTCACGTAATACTTCTATTCTCTGAAGTAAAGGAAGCAGTGTTCCACAAAAACGTTAAAAACGTTTTTTCCATTATTATAATTAAGAAGTACCTTCCCTCATAAAGACTGAGGCATGTGAAGAGGGTAAATTTTATTATAATCCATGAATGCATTCTCAGACTCTCTGAAACTATACAGCTTTGATCTCCTATATTTCCATACCTCTTAATATGCAGCATGAAGAAATTGTTGCATCATATTGGAAAGACTAAAAAGCTTTTAGCATTGATGTAGTAATGTTTGTATCACTTTGCTCTCCAGCACCTTATGAAATTTGTCCTGAGGACTATGCAGTGTCAATGGTGTGGAGACGAACCCCTTCAGGAGAACTCGCCTTCAATAGATGTCCCCCTAATGCCACAGGTGAGGACAGAAGCTACATCATATATTTGTGTATTTTCTTTTTTTAAAATATGAGACTTAGTTGTGTTGCTTTATAGCAACAATGTTCCTGGTTTGAACCGCTTGTGGAGTTTGCACGGTCTCCTTTGGCTCTGACTTCTACTCACAGTCCAAAGACATGCATGTTAGGTGAGCTGGTGTTTCTAAATTGGCTGTAGGTGTGAATGAGAGAGTGTGTGGTTGTCTGACTTTGCATTGGCCTGTTCAGGGCATGCTTCTCGCTCAAAGTTAGCCAAGTAAGGCTCCCCTGGATAAGTGGTTAAGAAAATGGATGGATGTAGTAAATGGTGAAAATAAAAGCCGAGTTGCCTCAGGTCTTCTTTCAGTTTGACACTGAACATTTCATTGTTGGCAGCAGTTCCAACACTAGTAAACAAGCTTTAATCTGTGATGTTAGATCTCCTTTTTGATTTCACAGGGAAAATATTGTGGGATTTATAGAATTTAGGTTCATTTTGTGATGATATTGCCACCCACCTCGGCATGGTCAGGAAGTCAAACGCACGGCAAACTCGGGTTGCCTGGAGCAATGTGCATTGATTTGACTTGCAAACAAGTGGCAGTGCAAATTCAAGCAAGCGAACTAATGAAAAAATAATTATTAAACTGTAAGCACTACTGGCAAATGAATGGAACTTGTCTGCAGAGACACAACCCTTGATTTACTTATTTTTTCCACTCAAATTTTCTGGAAATTTAAGATAGCAATCCTGCATGACAAAAAGGTGCAAAAAGACAGACGAAATTACAAATTTTATATTGTACAAATAAGCATTTTACTAAAAAAAAAAAAAAAGAATACACTGCAATAAAGCTTCTGCTGTAATCACTTTGAATGACATTTTGTAATTAGATTTTCATTTTATTATCACTAGTTTAATTGTCCTTATAGAATGAAGCTTTATTGGTAAGTGTACTCATCTTGTTAAAATCCTATTACTTATCCTCATTCCCCCAAGGGAAAAAAACATATTGGATTCCATCCAATTTAAAATAACAAGACAAGACTTTTCATACATGTATCAGCGCAATTTTGCCACTTCATAAGGTGCAATGCTTGCTGGCCCTAAATGTCGAAGTTCGCCTGCACACTCTCCGGATAGTTGATAAAAGCTCTTCTTTCCATTTCCACATGCGGTGATGTAATTTATGACTGCACCGTCAATACACTGCCTGTGCACTGGATGGGGAAAAAAACGTGATTCTGAGGGCATTGTTAAAGAAAAGCACACTGATGTCTGTTTTCAGACAATAAGCAGAGGCTTTAATGCGTGCATGGAGAGGAGAGCAATTGAAGTTCTGTAACAGATTGAGACTAACTCTGAGCTATTGAAAAGAAGAAAAAGGAGGGGGAAGCTGGGAGAGGATAAAAAAGGGATGCGGCCTCTGATAAATCTGCTGTGATACAGGTTACCTTTGCTCTTGCTGAAGGTCAGTTTGCTAACAGCAGACAGACATCGGCGCAGTGGAGGGCTGTCGTGTGTAGAAAGTTGCATGTGGGTTTGACACAGTAAGCTGTTGCAAAATGCAAAACAGTCTGGCGTTCCTAAAATTACATTTCGTCCCCGACCATAAAATGGCTAACTTGCAAACTAGATGTAGTAGCAAACACACTGTCATTCACAGATGGCTCACCTGCGGCAAAGTTACGCAGAGTAAGATTTAGTAGCATGACATTAGCTTTCTGGCTTGACATTAGTTTTATGGCTAATAACTGTTTGGCACCACTAAGCTATTTCCAGCTTGCGGTGAGGGATTGTGTGTATGTGTGTGTGTGTGTTTATTTGTGTGATGTTGGAAATGCGACACCTTTCTGACCTTTACTAAGAATTTCATTTACACCAAGCGTTGTCTTTATGTGCTAAGTTCGGGTCAGACAAGGCGAGGCTCTTTATTCTGCTTTAATGAGCTTTCTTATATTCGCGTGAGCTGCGACACAGAAGATTAATTCAGACCACGTGTTATTTTCTTACATGCAGCTAATTTGGATGCAGTTTCAGATGTGAGCACGCTGTCGCTGCTGCCTGTACTAGGTCAGCACTCTGGGCTGAGTTCTTTGTAACTGCCAGTGTTGGTGGACTTCAAGTTCAAGTCTTCAAGTTCAAGATGTGCTATTGGTACCGTATGTGCAGTACATCTTGAACCCAAAGTGATGTTATCAGGGATGCTATTTCACTTTGCCAAAGAACTGGGTTATACTATAACAGTCTCATAATAAAAAGGTAAAAATCCAGCTAGCAGACATATTTCATGTTTAAGTATAGTGCATCCTCCCTGTCAAAGCTGGCACAGAGGACTGGGAAAAAGATGGTGATAGACAATAGGTCAGGGCAGGTCAAGTTTATCTCTAAAGCCATTAATCACAGTTCTAGAGTCAGCAGGTTTCGGGGAGCATACATTAAGAAACCATAAATGAAAACAACTCTTCAAAACCTTTGCCCTGGAATTAGATCAAGGTCAGACTCAAACCTTTAGTGAATTTCCTCACTGATAGTCTCATCCTTCCTGGACAGCCTGATACGAAATGGCAGAGGTAAACAAAGATGAAATATTGATCAGAGAAGGTAACTGAAATGTCTGAAGTGGGCAACACGAATGCAGTGTGACGGCACGGGTGAAACATCCGAATGTGTTAGGGGGCTTCAGCACCTACTCACCCATAGCGCCTGTCGTCATCAAGGTCATCACAGAAAGAGCGCTGGGTGCAGGGGCGTCCGCACCGACTTGGTCATCGGCGATGACAACTGCCACCGGAGGCAAGAATGGGGGGAAAAGCGAGACACGTATGGCACATGAATTTGTTCGCAGTGTAGCAGCCAAGCAAAAAATGTCCCCAAACTGGTAAACATGCGAGCTACATTTACATCTACTTTTAGATGCAGAGTGTGCTGAAGCACAATGAAAACTGTAAGATTTTGAGCTTCCATTGCCCATTTATCATAGTCTGGTCCTTCATTAAATAAAGGTGTATGGTTTAATTTGTTTCAGAACAAAAGCAATTTAACAATTAGGTACAACAACAAGGTATTATTAATGACACAAGATCAGCTACAGCATTAAAGCCATCTGCCAAATCTTGTATAGGTCCACCTCGTGCTAGAAAAACAGCTCTGACCCAGTGACGTTTGCACACAGAACCCTGGAAGCATCATTTAGTGCACGTGATACCGGCAGTAGATCTTTTGAGTACCATGGGTTACTTATTAGGCTTGTTTAGGCTTGTTCCCAAGCATATTCAGAGCGAGTGGGAGGCCGGGCCAGTGCCTTGGGCTCTTTGTTGTGAGCAGATTTTGCAGTACAGCGTTGAGCATTGTCCTGCCGAGGAAGGCAGCTGATGCCGGGGAGTGCCGTTGCCACGGGGGTGTGTGCTTGGCCTGAAACAACGTTTAGATAGGTTGTAGCGTCAAAGGAACACCCACATGAATGCCAGGACCCTAAGTTTCCAAGCAAAACATTGCATTTGTATGAATGGATCGGCGTTATTTGCTAAACCTGCCAGTGGCTGCTCGGTGCAATAAATCCTTTGAGTTTGATTTATATGCCGTTTCTATTCCCGCTAAGACCTGAAGGTACTAGTTACTTTGGCGGAAGATGTTTTGCATTCAAAAGTTCATGTACTGTTATTTATGTGCCCGTGTAATGAGAGCCCCAAATCTCAATTATCAATTGAAGTTCAAGTCATCCAACTGAAAGTGGGAGCAATTAAAGCAGCAACACCACAGGCTATTAAACAAACTCTTCACAGGTTAATGCAGAGAAAATTATTCAGCCGTCTCCAGCAAATAAATTAGACACCACCCTTCACTGGGGAAGGTATTCATTTTTTTATTTGTTAGTTCTACCTTTTCATAATATTAATGGCAGCCATTTCAATCCAAGACGTTTTACTTGTCATATATTCCAGAAACATTTTTTTTAAAGAATGTAAGGGATTTTTTTGTTCTTTTTCACCACCGGATGGTAACCACAGAAATGTTGTTCAAAGCCTCTTTTTAACATTGTCTCGTTTCCAACTCCTCAGCTGGTAAACACTGTTTTAGTATTCCGTCTCGGTGAGGATCACTTGAATAAAAATTCTCTTTTAATGGCACCCAAGTCGAGAGCGCTGTCAAACCAGACAGCAACAGGTCAGCGCCTCAGTGGAGTGCAGCCTTGGTTTTGATCAAGCACATCTCCACTGACCTATATTTCATACTCAACTTACTCCACGTACATCACTGATGATGCAAGGACAGATGACAGATTGGGGCAGAATTACAGCGAAGGCCTCGAGTTTGTGTCTCTAACCCTATTTGATCCCACTAGCAACCCGTTTCAAAGCCAAGGCAGATTGATATCTAATTATATATCTGTACAATATAAACTTCATTTAAAAATAGATCAGTTTGGGAGAAATTCAGTTCACAAAACTGGCAAAAGAAAGACTTACAAATGAATCAGTGTCTATCTCTCAACACTGACCATTCATTAAGCTTCTTTTACTCTTGTTTTGCTGTTTGCATACGGTGGCTTCAGGAGTGCATCTTTCCTGAGCAAGTAAGGTGTGCTTATGGACATATTTATATAAAGTGCAAGTCTGCTATTAGGTTTTATTTTTGCACACTTATAAACCACAATCGAGAGCTCCCCTTTTTCAAACTTAAAATTAGGTTATTTAAATAAAAGACGAGCTCCAGTGCAGGGATTTTACATTAAAATGATTTTGGCCTTGGGTAATTTGTGTCTTTGAGGACTGCTGAAATCACATTAAAATTGCAACATCATACAGTATATTAATAATATAAACACAGGCTACCGGTGACCAAAACATTACCTCTCTTGCTGTTTAACTCCTGCTTCGTGTCTATACGTGGACAAAATTCACATCACTGAGCAACCTCAATGCTTATCAATTTCAAGCAGTTCTTGAATTTGACCTCTTCTTATTGCTCTGTGCCTTTTTGGCAATTCCCACTCAAAGAACCCAACCTTTCTCAGCTTACAGTGACCTTTTGGAATGTCAGAGCCAAAACACTGAAGTGAATGCCTAATTTCTAGGTCTCAAACCATCATAAAACAGACTTTTTACTATCTTTTTGATAAAAATTCAGAGCGAGCATTCTTTTGATTGCTGGCATCCTTAACAGTAGATAGAGTGGTAGAGATTGTGAAGCAAAACTCTAAACCACCCAGGTGAAACCCGCTTTGAGGGACACAGAGGCTCAGCCCAGTGTAAAGCACTGGGCCTCTCCTGCTGCCCCCTGGGTTGTCTCATGGTGATGCATGGTTGCTCCCGGCACACAGCGAGCGTGCACTCTCGGCTTCAGTGGATATCACCAAGTAGTAGCTGTGGAGAAGGTGGGCGTGTGTGTGTGTGTGTGGGGGGGGGGGTGTTTGTGATTTCTCTTTGTCTGTGTGTGTTAGTGTGCGAAAGTCAGAGAGCGAGCACGGAGGAGAACAAGAGATAGTGAAGGTTTTATGTGAAGCCCGGATGCCAGGGGAAATGTTTTGTGCTGTGGGAGTTTTCCTCAGGATGTCAAGCACCTGTTTTGGAGCGGTGGGGTGATGTGTGAAGTGCACTCCACCAGGTCGACAGCTGGGAAGGTGTGATGTTGGACCCCTATGTAGGCCGTGTGGGTGGATATTGGGTAGTTCTGCTATTTCAGGATTACTGTTTAAATGCCTGACAGCTATCACAGCTGAGTTGCTGCATGTTTGAATAAGCGACTACAAGTTGTATTAGCCGGGCACGCAGAGCATATATTAAAAGGCACGGGACTGTGTCGTTTGGCATAATATTAAACCATTTCTGTTCAAATACTGTAATACTTTCCTTCCATAAACCTTTCTTTATTGCCTTCTCTAACGAGCGGGTTACATCAAATTTTGATGGTGAATGACGGACAAAGAGGAAAAGATAAGACTCTCATTAAAAGTATTAATATTATTCTCTTTCCTTTTTGTCTCTCTCCCCTCCTCTCATATCCAACTAATCCCACTCTACCCCTTCAATCTGCCTTTCTTTGCCCCACCGTTGGTCTTAACTCCACCTACCCCCCCACCTCTTCTGCGCCTGCTCATCTTCTCATCCCTCCCTCGCCAATCCTCCTCTCCAAATCTGTCGCTGTCTCCTTCCTCCTCTACAGGCACCACTAGTCGACGCTGCTCTTTGGATCACCGCGGTATGGCCTTCTGGGAGCAGCCCAGCTATGCTCGATGCATAACAAATGAATTCAGATACTTGCAGCAATCAGTAGGTGCAAAGTCAGCTCCCTCTCACAGCCTCTGTTTCCAATGCACCATAAATTACCTCCCCAGTGTCCCCCTCCCAATTCTCATCACAATGTAGCCAAAAAGATTAACCACTTCCAATAGAGGAGCAAATTTAAGCACACATTTTTTTCCTTTTTTTCCCTCCCTGATGTCCTTCAGCTGCTGAATTTAGAGTTCCAGGCATGTTCTCGTCTGTGTTTCTAAATAAATTACAATATTGATGATATCGCGGTTACAATATATGTTGCTCCTCGGTTACTCGTCACTTGCACTTTGCTATGTTTTGGTAAATAGGATCCACTGCAACAACTTGCAATATTTTGTTCATTTAAAATAAGACTTGCAGCATGAAGAAAAAAGTAAATAAGTAAATAAATAAATAACAGTTAGGGAAACTCAGTGAAACGGTATTTTCAGTTTAATAGAATCATATCTTTCCCTCAAGAGAACCTTTTGTGAATTCTCTCTTTTTTTCTTTCTTTTGTCGTCTGATGAGACTTTTTAATCACACAAAAAGCAGTTTTCATTGAAGCCCGAGTGCATTTTATTGCACCATTTCGAGTACTTTTGCTTTAGTAGGTTTGCCTTCAGCCTGAAAACACAGAAGCGATTCCACTAGAATAGGTAATTTTGGTAACCCTCCATCACTGTTAAAAATAAAATAATTCAGAAGAGCTGAGATAGCACATATAGCGCTGCACCTGTGAACGTGTATTTATGGACGTAAACCCTGTGCAATGATGTGAGATGTCATTTCACTCTGCAATTTCTGCCTAAATGTGTGTCTTCTGCTCCAGTTAACTCTTTTATTCGTATTGGCTCATTTCAAAACATCCGCGAGGCAGAATACATTTCAGGCCTGGCGTAGATATAAGTGTCACATAAAGGGCCTTAGAGAGTAGAGTCTTTCTTCCTGATTTTTTGCACCCCATTTAATCTAAATGTGTAGCTTAGCGTGTATCTTGCGAACTCAACAGAGGACACCGATGCCCCAAGTTCTGTCCTCTCCTGTTTTTGGAGGTTCAGGGGCACCTTGCCAAGGGCCAGAGGATGCTGGCGGGGGATGGGATGTCCCAGGTCACAAAAAACCTGCTGGATCTCACCCAGAGGAGGAACTTCTATGCTGGTGACCTCCTGTCTTCAGTAGAGATCCTTCGCAATGTGACAGAGACCTTCAAGAGAGCCAGCTATGAGCCGTCATCCGATGACGTGCAAGTAAGTGGACGCTGGCTTCATTTGAACATGTGGACATGAATCTTTGTGAAGTATGCAAGGATGCCATGCCGTTACTTAGGTAACATAAATGTTTTATCATTTTGGGTACCAGAGCTATAATGTGTAATGTGAGAAAAATGAATTCTATTGTGTGTGAAATAGCACAAACACCCAGGGCTCTATTGTATCAGGAGATCTACTCCACATCCTAAGCTGTTTCATCTCATCATGTTGGGCTTGACTGCAGTCTTGATCCTCTTTATGTCAATAGGATGATGGAGATTATAGCAAAAGCCCCACCTCCATCACCAATAAGACAATTTATGCTCCCAGGGCTGTGCCAATTTCAAAGCCACCCTTCACAGGCCTCTTTATTCTGTCCAGCATGCATACATGTTAGGTTTTTTTATATATATATGTGGTTGTTTTGCTGCGTGTGCATGTGTGAATGGTTGTGCTATATATGTGTGCAATTTTTTTTTGCTAATTGAGAATAAAATAATTGTTATTATGTGATGCCAAAAGCATACTGTAACAGCATACTACTGTAGTTTATTCGTGAGGTTTCAGGTTTTGTCTGTGTTTGTTACTTCTGGATAAAGTCATGAGTAACAGCTCCAGGAAATTAGAAAAATGCGAGACTTGTCCATCAGCTCTTTGCTGTATAGAAATAGTAATAATTTCTCCTTTATTAGCAGGAAAGTTCAGTTATTTAAATACCAGCCACACAGTTCTCTGCTTACTGATAAGCTCGGTCAGATATTAAATCTGAAATATAGCCGTAGTGTTTGGCATTGTGCTGTTTTCTAGGTTTCAGGTAACTCAAAGCACATAAAGAAAGGCAAAAACAAACAAGCTGTCCTACTTAGGTGATTACAAAACTCTGATCTAATTCAATTAAAAAAAAGAAAAATTCAACTCAATTAATCATGCACCTCCGAAGTGTGGTGATATTTGGACTACAAACTGTCAGAGATGCTCTTTTCTTTAGTTTTCTGTTGGTTTAGTCCACTTTTATCAACAGTTTCCTCTTGATGTAAGGCGCATGGTCCTTTTAATATTCTGCAAAACCCCAAATGTTTTGTCCATGGATGGATACAAAGATGCCATTCATCCGTTTTCCTACCGTAGAAAACCTATGAAATGAGGAAAATGTCCTATCTCTGGTTATTAGGAGCGTGTGTGGGCAGACAGGAGAGCAGTCAGCCAGCCCAACCCCTCCGTGTGTCTCTGCGCTAATGCAGTGTTAAAGTGGGCACATTACCACCAGAGGGAGCATAAGCATTCAAGTAGAAAACAAGATAGCCTGTGTCAAGAGAGAGAGCCACTCCCTCAGGCATATTGTAGACCAAACGAAATAACAAGGCTAAAGATCAGACAGGGGTCCTATTACGACTGCAGGCATGCACCCCAAGCAGTCCCGCTCTCCACTGCTGAAGAAGACAATCCACACAGCTGCTCAAACATTCCCTTTCATCTTTTTTTTTTCTGATTGCAGCTTGTGCTTTTCTCCTGTAGCATTAAGTGTTTGCTGCAAGCTGCAGGAGGTCCAAGGTGTGTTGCTGTCAGAGCTCAAGCACAAATTCCATCATTTCTCCTATCGTTTACCATCACGGTTTCAGTGGCAGATTTCCTGGTGCTATTGAGCCCTGCGGGAGAAAATCATTATGCCCCTACAGAAATCTCTTATTTTTCGCTATCGTAAATGTTAGTATATTATCCATAACAGTAGGTTTTTGGAGTGCATGGTGTTTATGTCATGATTTGAGAAAAGCGTCTAGCTGCAGTGCCTGTTATGCTGGTGTGTGGGAGTGTTATGCATTTTCCCTTTCATCATCTCCACAGAACTTCTTTCAAATCATCAGCAACCTCCTGGAGGAGGAAAATAAGGAGAAATGGGAAGACGCGCAAAAGGTAAGCATGTGGCAGTACACCTAGTAAATAATTCAGGTTGCTGCATGAACACTGTTTGCCTCAAACTTCGACTCAAAGCTTGTTTCTCCATCTGAATAGCACAGATTAAGGCAAGTCAGGTGGATTTAGGATTATGTTACACTTACACATATGGTAGTGAGGTAATTTAGCAGGTGTGACATCTGGCCTCATTTAGAAAAAAACTAGTTCCTCCGAGCTCCACTTGGTGGCAGCAGCACCGCCATAGACATTGTCCAACCATCAACACTGCAGGACTCATTCCTTCTGCATTGTTTCACCCAGCTGATGCCGATGAAAGCAACCAGTGTGATTAGGACCTTACTCAGGTCAGTTTTACCATAAAAAAATGAACATTTCAGCAGCAGTCTCCCCTCTTGATATTTATCATATAGTAAAGGTGGATGGCGAAAAATTGTTTCAATATCCTTTAGAAATTGAGAAGCAACATACTGCAACACAGCGGCAATGGTGTGTATGTCAAAATTTAAGTGCCGAAAAGTACCCATTCACAAGACTTGTTTATTCACGAAGATTGGATTCTAGCATCGTCCTGGTTTAGACACATCTCTCAGTTTGAGAGGTGGCAGGTCTTGTTTTCAAAACCGCCACTGGTGTCTGAGACAGCCTGAACCCTGAAATCACACACATCCAGACTCTGACAGAGATGCCATCTGTGATGACTGCGAGTCTGCAAAGGGCATCTGCTCTGTTGTCACCTTCACAGGTAAATTGGGTGTCACCTGCACTGACACATGAGTGAGGTGATGCCTTAAAATGACTTTTTTGTCTTACTTTCTCCACACCTGACTTCAGCTGATGCTATAAGGGGACACAGGCAGTTCAAATATTGCTCAGAGTGCCAGTCCTGGCTGTCTACACAAGGAGTAATTAGGTGTTTACTTACTGGAGCTTTAATTTGGCAGGGCCCCTAAAGGGATGATGTCGGTGAGAGAAGCTCACAAACTAGCAATTTCATCAGCGAGTATGCGTAAGAGATAAGGACAGACAGATCCGAGGAAGTATAGATAAATAAATATAATAAATATATTGTCTCCATGATTTAACACCCAGAAGAAATGTGCGACACTGTTAAATATTCCCGCAGTTATTAATGTGCATGTCTGAGATGTGCTGCTTTAGTTACATCATTATAAAAAGTGAACATGGCCAAGCTGCATCGCCTTACACAGTTTTTCTCACTTGTTGGGTTTCTTGCATTAATGAGTGTTCTCGGCTCAGCTTCCACAGCACCCACACACCAAAAACACGTACATGAAACACCTCACTATTGGGCTTAACTGGCTGTAAAGTTGGCTTTTTGCACTGATCACTATATATTCACCTCCTGCCTCTGTTACCATGGCAAGGAAAGGAACAGCTCTGTCTGCAGAACCTCTGCTGCAGCCATTTCCCTGCACTGCCTTCACGTCTCGCGGTTGCCATGGAGACCAGCAGAATGAGCATTACTGCACTCTGCGTCAGACATGCCGGAAGGGGCGACATGATGTGCTTTTCTCCCCCACTATGGCTTTCACTCTGCTGTGTCAGAGGCTCTCGACTTCAGCACCGCTGATCCGTTATCCCGGCTTAGCCGCGGCACATGAAGAGGCATGTGCACACACACACAAGGTGCTACAGAGGAGGGAAATACCTGCCTCAGGTGTTTGTTGAATATCAACTTAGAGTGAGGTGCTAATTGCTAAATGCCACTCAAAGGCTTCTCTAATTGCCTGACATCACCACTGTGTGCTTACACACTTATTTACGCCCCACGATTACATGAGTCTTGTGCAGAACTGAAAAATGGTTTTGCAGTACAGCACGATATATCCCATTAGATGTGAGACATCGCCAGTAGATGGGCAGCCAGTAGATGGGCAGCCAGGACAGTAATCCAATCTTTTGAAGGTCAATTATTGGATTAACGTGCCTTTGATTTATTGACTTTGGGGAAAAGAGCTGAGTGGACCAGCAGTGTTACCGCTTGTGCTATAGAGCTGTCCATGGTTCTGAATTCATGCCCCTTCACTCTTATGTGAGTGCTGATGTCCATGGAGCAACACATGAACTGAGGCAATCACCCTTGACTTGGCAGTGCTTTTCCAGAAACAGGCCAGCCACCAAATGTGCTGGCACAGCTGGTGGTTACAGCTCTGATGCTGATGTTATTTAATCACTGGAGAACTATTTAAATTAAAACTGTCCCCTTGTCTTTATTATCTTGTCCAGATCTACCCCGGAGCAGTGGAGCTCATGCAGGTCATAGAAGATTTCATCCACATTGTTGGACTGGGCATGAAGGATTTCCACAATGCCTATTTGATGACTGGAAACTTAGGTAAGAATCGACCCACTTTGCCTTCGGGCCCACAGCCGCTGAGATCGTTTTACCATTTGTTTTGGCTTGATATGGACACATAATCCCTGTGCTCCTCTGACTCCTTGTGTCAATTTCCCCACCATCATTAATTTAGGATAAATGCTGGGCAGTTGGGGTGGGGGAGTAAAATTACTGCAAATCAATAATGTTGATTAAAAGTGATCTTGCGGTCTTAATGTGCTAAATTCCAATGAAAACATTTAACATTCAATCCAATATCAGTAGCTTACAGCACGGGAAAACCTGCAAGAGTAGTGCCTTCACTAGAATAAATACAGACAATACTTCAAAATAACAACCACGGGTACACATTTTATTGATGCTCAAGTACATTTTAAAACACTGGGGATTTTATAACGTAGTTCAGTAAGAGCAGCACTGCTTTCTTGATATTATAAAGCCTCTCACTAATTACAGACTCTATGTATAGGTTCAAAGTTTTTGGTCAATAATCACATCAAATATTTATGTTATTCTGAAGATGAAATGGTTCGGTTTGACGCTGCACTGAACTGTAGTTCTGTGAGTAAGACTTGATTAGCAGAACATACCCTATAGCGTGTTTTGCAGTTGTACAGCCGCATGAAAAAAATTAATTAAAAGTAAATAAATAAAAGATTGCTTGTCAGTTCCTTGTGAGATTAGCAGTCATGGAAAAAATACAGTAGGAGGGTCTGATAAAAGGCTGTAAAATTGGAAGTGAAATTACAAGTTTTCTTTGCAGCTGTAATGAGCTTTTCTGCAACGCTGATTTTTGTCGAGATTATGACTTGAAAAACAAAACAAAAAAACCAAAGTGCTGCTGTGGGTTCTTTTAGCTTCGGTCGCGCAGCCTCTCGGATGATCTGAGGTCTCTGTGGCATTTAATTTTTTACTCAGCCACAAATGGTGTCTTACTGGAATGGAAGAGTAGACCGGTGGTCTTCATTTATTCATGCAAGTGAATGTGAGTGTGCACAGCTGTGCCATTAGGCCATTCCTCTTAAGAGGAACAGAGATGTTTCATCCTTGTATTCTTTACAATAGCTAACATTCAGCTCACTTCGAGCACACTTGCTCTCTGTGTTTCTTTATGGTATGTGATTTCCATAATGATGAATCGGTAGTCTCCAAGAATAGCATACCAAACATGGTTCAATGAATGCACACATCAAAGTACCATTATGAAACACTGTGAGAGTCAAATTAACTAATGGATTTAGACTTGGAAATAAGGTTTGAATGCATTTCACATTGCCAATCATTAATGACTTCTTTCACAGATGTGAGAATATTTCTGTGCTGTTCTCCTACTTTATACTTTATACTTATTTCAATTTGTCTTAATGGCCGTCATCCAAACTCATTGCCAGTGCCTTCTCCTTATGCTCAAAAAAGCATTAACACATGACCCCTGCTTTATACACAAAATGGAATCTGCTCTGTGAAACTGACTCTAAATTGACGGTTAAGTGTTTTATCCACATTCATACAAGTTCCTTGAGCAGTTTAATGCATTTCATAGCTGGGCTTGAATTTAAACTATTTGACTCTTATTACATTAGTCAGCTGTATCACTGTCCTGGCCTCCACTCAAACCTGCTGGACTGTGGACTAAACCGTGTCCATCTGTCAGATGTGATATGACAGGAAATATTTTTGGTAAGCGTGGAGCAATGATGCAACTCACCGCTGTTTCTCAGTCTAATAAAGCACTGAGTGGCATAATCAGGGCACCATATTCAAAACATTCTGAAGTTTTTCTCCCACATGTCCATAGAAAGAAGATATATTGATTTCATGCAACAAGAAATGCAAGAAACTGAAATAATGGAATAATTCCAACACGGTCAACAACATCTTCTTGCTTATTATCATCCGAGTTATTATATTTTGTTTGGGTTTTTTTCTTAATTTATGTATATGCACGCTCATTGTAAAGATTACCTTTATTTTGAAATAACAACAGCGTTACTCGGTGTGAGATCAAAAGGCAAGTAATTAAAAATAAAACTTGTGTTGAGAGGAACTTGATTGTTTTGACTGAAGGAGGAACAGCTACACTAAAAGTGTGCCCACATAAAGTGCAAAGAACACTTGTCGGTAAAACGCTCATTTGAATAATCCCATCATTTTCTGTTAGAAATCTTAAGGAGCATGAGTGAACCTCTTAATAAGAGTATGTGAATGTTGGAAGCATCATTATTATGTAGAGTGCTAAAGCAGCTTTTCTTTTGGAAAAAGTGAGCACAAAGGCTCGGCAGAGAGGGGGGGCATTTGGCTTTTGAGCAATTATTTGGAGATATAACATTAATGAGTTGCCTCTGGCTAGAATCAACTTGACTGGCTGCTGGTGGTGGTAAAATACAGGGGCCTAGCTGGGAGAAATTATTATGCCAGAATGGACTCTCTGATTTAATTTTTTCTTTTTTTTCTAATGTCAAAATTAATTACCGCTCCTATAAAATGTTTTCGCATTTGCCACTGCAGAGCTGTTTTCAAAAAACAATCAAGATATGATTCGATACCACATGATTAATACATCAGACTTTCTAATTATCCCATCCGTGGCCAGTGCACCGGCACAGCCAGCCAATGGCAGTGATTTCAGCTCACACACACAGTGCCTTAGCAACCACGTGGCCCTTTTTGATTAAAGAAATGGAAAGTTTTGTGTCTCCATCAGTGAAAGCCAAGTGGAGAGCATCTGGCTGAGTAAGATATTGCGGCATCATTTCGTCACTAATTTATGGCAGCCTCTTGACACCTAGATAAATACTGGCTGTCACCACTGTATCGTCCTGTGTCCTCCTACTTTTAGTCAAATAACCTTGATTGGAAAAGGCTGTCCACTGCAGCAACTTGTTCTCCCTCCTTGCAAGCTAACAGTTGGAGGACAAAGTGAAGCTTGGGACATGCAAAAAAAAATTTAACACAGTCTTGAAGGTGGACTGCATTACGCTCTATTGTCTTTTTTTTTCTGGTTGTCTACTGTGAGGCTGCGTGTCATGGTCGAGAGAATATTTTGACAGTAATAGTGATTAATTTCCACTGCACACACAATAGCTGGAAATGCTCATTAATTTCTTTGCAGGATGTTTATGTTGTCTGACTTCAATGGTTTACTTAACGCTGAACCTCTCATGAACGCATTCAGACGTAATGAGCGATGCTATAAATCTCTCTTATGAAAATGAACCATACAGAATACTCTTAGTGCAATGAATCGCTGTTCAGAGGCGTCGCTGTCCGTAATTACTGCTTTATTTGTGCTGCGTAGCCCCATCAGGCGGATTCAAAGCCCCATTTACCTGCAGAATTACCCAGAACTCTGAGAGACAGTCTTCCCAGCACCATGTTGTGTTTCACAGTGTGCCCTGTGACTAAAACCACAAACACGAATAAACATGCACGACGACTGCTGCTCCCGACATCTGGTGCTACGAACGGGCCTCTTTGCAAAAACGGCAGGTCTTGTGGTGCTCTGTGATTTCAGAATCAGAATACTTTATTGATTTCATGCCCGCTGCAGGATCATCCCAAACACCTAGATGCACCTTCACTGTCACTGATTTCACTCACACATGGAGTCTCGCCAGGATTCAAATTGTACTATTGGCACAGTACAATGAACAATAGAGCTTCTGCATCAATGGTAGGATTAGCCTCAGATTCCCCTTGCTGAAGCACTACCTGACTGGGACTGGATGTGATACCAGGTAGAGAACAGTACAGCTTTATCCTCCTCTTGTAATGCTAAGGCCCTTTCTGTTGATCCTGGGTATTTTCCTTGTCACAGCCTTAGTGCACTGACTGGCCTTTTATGGCACCTCAGCAGGGAGGTGCCATAAAAGGAAAGCGTGATTAAGGTGATTACCTTTCTAGTACTTGTCAGGTGCCAGTTGTAGCTTTGGGTTTGTATTTTGCAGCAAATGAATGCGTCAAAAGCCCAGTTGGCCTGGTATGGCTGACAGATGACCTGCATATTTGCATAATGATTCAGTTTCATGTAAAATCTACCTATTAATTTGTGAGAGAATGCAGACTCTGCATGTTGAACTCGAATCAAAGGACTGCCCTTGTGTTTACTTTTGAATGACAGTGGTGCAGACTGCATGGTTATGTTCATAATTTCATTTAATATGCAATGTTCAAGCAATGCTAATAATCTATATTTCCTCGTTTTTCTGTAGTTGCCAGCATCCAGAGGCTTCCAGCAGTGTCTGTGATGACTGACATTAACTTCCCCATGAAGGGCCGTAAAGGCATGGTTGACTGGGCCAGAAACTCTGAAGATAAAGTGGTCATCCCAAAGGGCCTCTTTGTTTCCCAGTCAGCAGGTATGGGACTATATCACCGAGTCATCTGACTGCTAGTCAAATACATCTTTCTTCAAGAATCAGAGGCACATAAACAGTCTCCACGTGCAAGCTCCATCTGTCTTAGAATATATATTCAGTATATACATACATATATTCTGTCAAGCTTCAGAATTACAACCTGCAGCAACACATCTTAAATGTGCAGGGAAACTGTAGTAGATTCGCAGGATTAATGCTTCATGGATACACAATGATTGATTCACTGGCCACTGTTGAAAATTGGAAAATATATGTCTTCACATCTCAGCAGAAGTGGAATGATTTTAGCTGAGTTGGAGTGTCTGACAAGTTACTAGACTTTCAAGCAGACACATCTGTCTTCTGAAGAATGGTTTTTCCCTTTAATGTTTATGCTTCACCACTCCTTGTTTAGAAAAAGTGAAATAATGGTACAAGCCTCCGAACAGAGCCAGTTTGCTTGCCTGTGCTTGTTCAGTTGCAAGAGTTTTCCATCAGCTCAGCATTTGTAGCAACAATGCCAGTTGCCACTCTATACTGCAATCCAGAGCCAGGCAATTTGGTTGATTGGTGTAATCAGTCTTATCCGAAATATATCAATGATAGCAAAACAAGGAATTGATCAGGATGCCACGTGCTTGACCCAAACCAATTCTGCAGTGGATTCTGGCACTTCTCTTGCTGGACAAACAAAATCAGGTGTTAGTTAATGTGATTTGTTTGGAAATAAAAGCACACCTTCAGGTTTCAGTGGGCATTTATGTAAATGATTGTATATTTAATGAGCTAACACCTAATTTGCATATATAAAATGAACTTTAGAAAACTATATACACAACTACATTTTTTTAAATTCAGAATCTAATTTATACATCTGTTTGCCCTGCAAAATATGCTTAAAATGTTTGGGTTTTTTGTGGCTGATGACAGTGTTTCTTTACTTAAAAATTCGCAAAGCATCATCATTTGCAGTAGTAATAAAAAAAGGGAAATCTATCTGACATGACATCAAAGCTTCATTTCCTCCTTCAGATATGGAGGGATCGCCTGTCTTCATTTTGGGAACCGTTCTCTACAAGACTCTTGGACTCATGCTACCTTCACCAAAGTAAGGGCAACATTTCTCATTGTCTGCGTTTTCTGGTCTGCTAGCAGGAGGAAATATGAGACAGATTTAATCCTTTGGAAGCTGCACAGGTGTCCATTTTTATTCACAGTAGCAGATCAAGTCTGAAAAACATGCTGTGCCTTTGTCGCTCCAGTGTCCCTGAAAGTTCCACTTAATACATTGAATAGAAATCTTATTTTGTCCTTCTTACAAGCAAATACTTGCATTTTGCTGCTGTTCTTTTTTTTTTTTTAGAGCTCTGTGTCACTGTAGCATGCAGTATGTAGTTAATTAAGGATGACATTAGTGTCTGGAAAAGCAGTGGGATGTCCCAAACAAACACCTGGTGTCAGACACCAATCAACAAGTCCCTGGCAGCAACGTCCCAAGGACAAACCGGTCATTCCAGCACCGTTCGGGCCAGCTGTCACAGAGAGAGCAGCAGCCCTGTGGGTAAATGCAGAGAGGAGGTTATAATGGGACACTGAATTGTTTCCTCTGCAGACAAACATGAGGATAAGCTGATCAAATGGCAACTCTGAAAAGAGAAATACCAGGCAATGTGGCTTTTAGTGTACTCGTAATTAGAGAGGCATCTATGTGTCATGTGTTTATTACATTTTAAAATAAGTACGGGAAACAGACATATGCAAAAGTCAGATGACAAATTTGAATTATTTGCTGCTCATCATTATGGACCTGCTGCATTTTCAGCTCTTCTTTTCTTCGTGTGCATGACAATTCTTCTCCCTGGGGGAAAGTACATACTGATTTTTATCTTCATTTCAAAATATAATATGTTCTGTCAACTATACCAAAGCTGGATATCCCATTGAAACATGACTATGATGCTAGCCTGTAAAAGCATATAACACAAAGCATCTTCAGGTGAGCTTTGTAGACTGTGTTTTCTAGTTTCTTTTCTTTTCTTTTTTCTTTACATAATTACTGCCAAATCATCCTGTATAGCATATCTGATGTCTAATGGGCAGCTCTTGTAGTCCTCCTTTACTGACTTTAATATTGAGGTTAGTATTCAGTGCAAGCAGCATTAGAGAAAATATGCTGCCTGACACTGAAACTTGAATTTGAAGAACTCGCACTCTGAAATGTAGATCATTAGATTAGCAGGCAGAGAGGAGCTTTAAATTCAAAAATATATGCACAATATCTTCCCTAAAACACCAAATCAGGTTTTAATACCAGCATGGCCCTTAAGCCTCACTGACTCTAAAGTTATACCTAATCCTTTAGTATTAACAGTAATTTTTCAGACATTATAAAAATGCTAGAATCTAGAGCGTTGGAAATGATGATGCATGATGTTATTCCTAATGAGGGATTCACTGTAACTCGTTTGTGTCTGTTTGCGTAGGTATTTGGCTACACAGGATGAAGGATTATGGCCATGCCACCTACTCAGACGTGTTTGTGTGCAGTCCTCCAAACAACCAACAGCATGTGGCCCAACAGGGGTTACACTATGCGTAGTTTGAATGTTGATTAGTTGAAAAGCGGGCCTGAACAGGAAACTGAGCTTTAGCACACTAGAATTTCACTCATCAAAACTGAAGCACAGACTTGTAGGATGGTCTGATTAGTGAGAGAATCTATTAAACCTACACAAACAGCTCACACATTCAGTGCAGGGATCCAGTTTAATTATGTCACCCAGTCAGCCCCAGCTGCCTGTGTGGGACAGCTGTCAATCAGTGCAGCCACATCCCAAATTCAACTATGGTGGATGAGTTAGAAAAAGAAAAAGAAGAAAAATCACCCCACCCAGCATTGTTAGGAGAGGAGAAACTGATTTGTTTGTTTGTTTTGTTTTTAATAACAGCTTCTAAATATTATTTTTAGTGCTGTAAAATTAGACAGACTCCCTTTTAGATCCATACTCCAGTGGCACTTAGGGGAAATGCAGTTTCTGCACATCAGTGTCTTCATTTTTCTGCTCTGGGGGTTGACCCTCAGTGTAAATTCATGCACCGTGCTAACACAGCTAAACTTAAAAATAAGCCACACTGATGAACAACACTGAAATGTTAATTGACAAGGACATCTAAGAAGCATTTAGTAAAAAGATCACAACACATATGTGTAAATATGGCTACCTATGCACAAACATAGTTACACATACAGCAATTATTATCATCCATGTTTGTAAAAAGATTTATTATAAATTATTATAATTCTTTTGGTTTTTTGACTTGATCTTCTCCCGGTGAATGCGATGTTAAGCTCTTTTTTTCCCCGTTTGTTTCACATGCCATGTTTATTGTGAAATTTTGTTCGAGTCTTGACTAAATGCAGAATGACACATTTGAATAATTAATTTTGTAATTTTCTCACATCTCTGTTTGATTCAGGAACCACACAGTTGTGAACTCCAAGGTCATAGCTGTGACTGTGAGACCCGAGCCCAAGGCCACTGAGTCCCACCTGGAGATTGAACTGGCTCACTTGGCAAATGTAAGCACAGTAACTAAAATGTTCATACACAAATGCACAGTAAATACTATATATAGTTTGGATCTATAGTTTATTGACCTTCATGTTCCTTTGTTAACACTACACAAAGAGTTTTTGTTTGCTGGCTGAGTGTTCTACAAAGACCACAGCACGTATCATCTCCCATTAGCTGACACACAATGGCGGTTAATTGGCTCGATAATTAATTTGTGTCGGGAGAGAGCACTACGTTCAGATAATTACAAGGACAATCCCTTTTTATGATCCAGACCTTTTTATTCATCTTTGAGATAAAGTGCATGTAAGTCTGAACGTGTCAGCAAATTTGTGCATGCGTGTGTGTGTCTGTGGTAGTGGAGTTCAAAGCTTTTTTGTGTGATCTATGAAACACGTTTTCAAAAAAGCTAAATAAAAGGACAAACGTGCACTTGATTTATAATAATGATGATGGTGGTGATGAAAATGATGATGAGTTATCATCATAATTTACCAAACATTTTGTCCTTTTCCTGCCTTCCAGGGAACAATGAACCCTTACTGTGCGCTGTGGGACAGCACCATACTGTAAGTGGGCATGCACTTTCACTTCTTTTCACTTTTTTTGTTGTTATAGGTATTCATTGTTTTCTGTGTGTGTTTTTTTGGGATAATTTCCATGTTCAAAATCAGGGTGATACATTTTTCTGGGTAAACCATTACAACATTATTGGAACTGCAAAGAAACTGCATTAAACCTCATTCAGAGCGAACAACACGGTAGGCCAGTTGTAAGTCATATGAGTTTAATGCTTGGCTGTAAAACTCACACGTGTTGATTTAAACCTGTGTTCATACTGACTTTGAGTCAATGATGGCGAGGTCCTGAAGTTGCAGAGTTCTTGTTTAGTGAATGTCATCATGACTCCATCAAGTTTTCTATCAGAACCCAACACGAATCAAACAAATATGAGTTACTAATACTAATGAGTTAGAAAATAGCCCGTCTCACAGCAGTTGAGACATTTATATCTATACCAGTCCTTTACAAAATAGTTTGAGTGCATACAAAACTAAAAGGCAGCATGTATAGGCTTCAGCAGACTTCTTAAAGATATTCATTTTACAGTAAGTGCTGATAAAAGTCACTGCCTAAGGTGCCGTAGCATCAGTCAAAAATACTGCAGAATTATATAACGTATCAGGAGGGAAACTCCCACAAATTATGAGGACACAAAACACAACCGCTTTACCTAAACGAAACACAGCAGCTCATATAGAATGCTTAATTTTATGGTGTAGAAATGTGACACTCCATAAGAATACAACAAATATTACATTTATGTAAAGCCAATGACTTGAGTAACATTACATTTTGCACTTTTGCTTATCTGAATAAGTTGTTTGCTGCTTGATGCATAGTCCTCCAAACTGTGTCTGTGTTTGAGATTGTTGTGCCATTTGTGTTGATTTGATGTCACCTTCTCTGCAGCAAACAGAACAGTCCCGTGATTTCCCATGTTGGATCATTTCCACTCAAAAGTGGAATTTTTTTCGTACTTTACAATAAGACTTGTTCACGGTGTCAGTACGTGTTAATTAGCCTCAAAAAGACATCATGAATGATTGCCCCTGAGGTAGTGTAGAAGGCCAGGTAGACTGCCTCACGGCTGGAAAGAAAAGAAGCATCACATAACAGGTGGGGGGCCAGGGCAAAAGAGGTCAGATGGATGGCCTGAGGGCTGGAAATCTGCTGAGCTAGAGAGTTTAGAGGGTGGCTGCAAGGCTAGGGAGAAAAAAAAAGATGGTTGGAAGAGTTGTGATTGGTGGGCAGTAGTTTTGATCCAGGACAGGTAGACAACTGGGATGCAAATACTTCTGAAGTGGCAGCAAATTAAATATCAGTGAGTCTTACAGTGGCAGACACCAGTCTTAAGACCTGGAGCAATTGGGGTAGTGCCCAGTAGTCATGGCGCAGAGAAGACAGGCTATTGAATATTTGAGGGATGGACATTTCACTGGGTGTTGGCAGGGGCGGCTGATGGATGGTTGGGGTGGCCGATTGAACAGCTTAGGCGGCTACACAAGCAATTACCTGATGAAGAATTCCAGTGCTGGACATCAAAAAGAAAGAGAGAGAGAAAGAACTCTGGTGGCTGTTGGGGCAAATGGCAAGGCAGGATCCAAAGAAAGATTTGCTCCTGGGTGGTTCAATAAAACTTGATAAACCTAAAAATGAAACAGGGTTGGATACTGCAAACAGCAGGCAAGTCAACTCAAACTGCATGAGGGATTTACAGGCAACAATGTCTGCAATGGATATCATCGAGTGGGCGCAAGCCAGCATTTCACATAATGAAGAAAGAAAACATTTGGTGTACTACAATAAGGTTGTAGTTTTGTCTGCATTTGTCTGCATGTGTTATAGGAAAAACAAGACTTTTCCTCCTTCTGTCGCATTTCGGCTGCACAGCCATCGTTTGCGTCATCCACTTGGGCGATACATGTGTCTTTTAAGCTCAACAAAAATACCAGGATTATTATAGAAAACTACTCAAGCTTACCTGAAATCAGTGGAAGAGAAATCGTATTTTTTAGAACTTCAACATGGACAGCGGTATTGTTTTTTCTAAAATAAGAATACTAACACTATGGATGGATCATGTTTTGTAGAACTTTTGTTCAGTTTGTTGTTTATTTTTATTTTTTACCTGTAACAGGATGGAAATGTATTTACTAGAAATATGTTTGATTCCAGTTTCACTTTTAATTGTGTACAACCTAACAGCAATAGTGGATGAACAGATCTCTGGCAAAGGCATATAAAAGCTTGTTACTTTCACTGTGAAATAGCATCTGAATTGTGCGCGGTCTGTCCTCTATCACAGTATTTGAGGGCAGCTGGTCTATTTTTGAACAGCAATGATACAACTGGGACAACTCAGCTACATTCTCTCTGTCTGACTTTCACAAACCTAGTGTTAACTATCTGATTTTTTCCCCCCCATACTACATTAGGTAATTTTAATCATAGCACCACTGAATGACTCCATGGTATGATAATCATTTTTCAAACATTTGGCTCTTTCTATTATCCAATAGGATCCACTCTTAGGACTCATTGAGGGGATGATGTGCCATCTGTCAGCCATGTTGGTTCAAACCAAATGAGAGTGCTCATGTTGACAATTAGCAGAGAGAAAACATTTGCAAGTGGAGAGCTATGGTCCACGTGCAGGTTATGTGAACACTGAGCTGGACTTTAACATAAACTACACGATCAAAGTATTTTTAAACAAATGTGAACAAATCTTTCAGAATAGGCTTTATTTATATAAGACTTACAAATAATGAAATGTTGAAATTGACTATAACTAACTTCCAATGTAATATTAAAGTAGTGACCATAATATTAAACTGCTTGAAAACAGTGAGGGCTCAATTCACATCATTATTATGGAGGCCTATAGGTGAATCTGCTGCAGTTGGCTAGCTTTGAAAACGACAGAGAAATATAAACAAACACCACACACTGAGTTCTAAAATAGCCAATATCTTTTTTAAATTTACTCTTCCGGTCTCCAGGTCCACAGCACTGAGTGTAAACATATCAGATGCATACACTTTTATTACTTTTTCAAATGTCAATATTTTTTTTTCTTTTTTTCTTTCAAATAACCTCGAAATTACCAATATCCCACCACTGTGCCAAGGGAACAATAAAAAGTGCAACCCAGTGACTTCAGATCAGTTAACATCCCTGTTGTGGTCAAAAATAAATATTTAGGGAGAATTAATCTGCCTGACAACTCACTTCACCTTATCCCTAGCTTTCATAAATAACATTTTAACTATATATATATTAATCCATCTTAGAATATCTTAGAAGTGATATGACACTGTGAGTCTACCATAAGGTTATTTTACAGTTCTGACTTGTCTCTTTCTAATGCTACGATATAAAAACAAACTAGTTGTAAAACTAGGCGGTTTTCTTCCTTACTGCCCCCAAACTTGTAGAAAAAATAAAAATGCAGAATGACGTTCCAAGCTAGTTCTGGCCTTTTGACGTTGCCTTGCAATTAACTGCTTTTAAAAATCCTCTGATGCTTGGGAAGCAGTGCATGGAAAGCCATATGAGTGTCTTTTTGACATTTTAATCGCAGATGCTTCAGGACCCTTTCTCGGATTATCAAACAGAGTCTCGTGGAAGCTAAACATCAAACGGCTGAGAACATTTGCAGATCCTTAAATAAGGATTCACAAGTCAGCATCTTGGCCCTTCATTAAGACATCTTTAAAACAGAGAATTTCACTGCCTTTTATTTCACCCTCAAGGTTATTTTCTTGTTTAATGTGTTTACTCTAAGCAAGACAATGAAGTACGAAATTATTGTTATTTAAATATTAAATAATGACTTTCTAGTCAAATATATTGATGGATAAAGTCTTTTTTCCTAGCATGCAAAGACACGTGTTTGACACAAGTTTCGAATAAAACAAAAATAAAGTATAGCAAGGACTCGAGCAGTAAAACGTGTTTTAAACAATTATGTGTAAAAACAAAACAAAACCGCCGATTACAACGGAAAGCGCTTTCAAGTCACGTCTTTAGCTTTTACTGAAAATTATGCACCTCATTAGATTTATCTGGCATTTCTAAGTGCTGCACAATTCTTAGCAAGAATTTACCGGGAGCACTCCACTTCCTGAGAAATTAAACCTTTTTAATCATTTAGATGTTAACGTGTGAAAGCAGCTGTCACTGCTTCGAGTTCTACAAACATCTGGAGAAGCTGAATTTGAGCCAAAAAGGCTGCACCCTACACTCTCCAACTGCTCCAAATCCTATGAATCAAGAGAAACCTCTGCAACAGCAACATTTGCTTTCCATTTGGACATTTAAAAAAAACCCCAGCAGCTTCATGGCGGTGTGTTTAAGTGTTGAATCAAAATGTATCTACTACAGCAACAAAGAAGATGCCGCCATCCACAAGTTTGTCTGTGTGGTTCAGTGGTAGTCGTTTACTCCATGAGCTGGGTGGAAGCTGGGACGGAGTTCATGCAACCACGCCTAACCTAGTTTTTGAATATAACATTAAATCTGTGACAAGTCAAACAGTAACATTACTGCTAAGAGAGAACTTACATTTACTAATAAATTTGATAAGCATTGCTTTCATTTTAGTTGTGCCTGGTTTCATGTGAATAATGCTGTATCTGTTCACTTCAGTCATGTCCACGGTCAACTCTGCCTGCAGCATAATGCCATGTAAAACTCAAAATCACGTCTCACTTTATCTTTCAGCTAATGCGGTATTTGATTTTAGGTTTGGGGGTTTTTTGGGGGGTATTTTGTCTTTGTTGTTGTTGTTTTGAAGAACTCTCCAATGGTTTCCCCTGTTTGACGTCAATCTTATTTGACATTTTCATATCTGTGATCAGCAGCTGTCAAGCTTTTTCACAGCATAGGACCACAAAGAGACACATTCGCTCCATAGACTCGCACTTCATCAGATTTAGTCTCAGGGACCCATGTGGAAAGATTTATGTCAATTTCCGAGGGCTGCTTTTGAGTGGAAACTGTTGACAGTGCAGATGTAGAGACAATAATGGTGAAAGCGCCTTTATGTCTGGTGGCTGAAATCAAAAGGATGGCACCAGGCGAGAAGTGACAGTATGAGTGATGTTTAATAATTCTAATTGTAAGCTTTAGTCAAACAAGGGCTGATAGTGGACTGATAACGACTCTTAACTATGAATTAATTCACAGTAAAAGGTATTTTTGCATTTGTGCATGGGCCAGAGGTTGGGGTAATGCACATGTACACACAGTGAAGTATGGCATGCAATACTAATGCACCAGCCCCTTGCAGGCGATAATTATCTGATACTTTATGCATGCAGGAATTCTATCTGACTCCATTATTATTTAACTTAGATAATAGATGTATTTTTATATTCGTATAGATGACCAAAGAAAACTTGTGTACTTTCAATTATGGCTGTCTGAACTTACAGTTCGCAACACAATTTAAATTTACCAGTCACATAAAGTTTAAATATTGGTATTTAATACCAAACATTGGACAGTAGATGCAGTGCAGTACAGTGCAGACAGTAGTGGATGCACTAAAGGTCAACTAAACTGAGGATAACAGGCAGGCCATTAAGCCAAGCTCAGCCGGATATGCTGGTAGATCACCTGATAACAGCTCATCTCAGTTCAAATGATACCCTTTTAGGCATCCAATTGTCAAATCTCATAGGGAGGTCTCATTGGCTGCACAGAGTTGCTGCATCTTCAAACCACTTTGCACCACCACCCCTCCACCTTCATGCTGTCTCTGACTTAATCAGTTTTCTGTCTGTCACTCATGCATGCTGTTTTGTACTGAGTGCTTTCCATCAATCCATGCACTTTTTTAACCACGTATCCAGTTTAGGACCACAGGGATGTCTGGAGCCTATCCTAGCAGGCAAATGACAAAAGGTGGGGTAGACCCTGGACAGGTTGTGACTCCCAGAAGAACCAGACTGACAAATAAAAATGTTTGCTAATGAAAAAAAAATCTCTCTGTTACTACAGTGACCCTAATGAACTGTAGTGATGCTTGTCCCTTGGTGTATTTTATTAAACAGATACACGATACATTTCATTTGTATGCACCTGTAGGGCTAGTCACACCCTCACTAATAAATACAGGTGTCACGTTATCTTGTTTGTCTGCCTCGTTTTGAAGGGTCTTGTCCCACTCAGGGAATGTTAGGGATTAATCCGATTTCCCTGATACACAAGAATATGCGCTCATTTTTCTTTTCTCTTCACTCAGTTAACACACACAATGTGGCCCACAGGCTGATATAAATTGCCCATCATCAAGAGATCCAAGATGGATGGAATCATTTCCCAGCATTGCCCCCTCCCTCCTCTGCCTGCCATTGTGTGTCAGTCTTTCAAGACTTTATAAAATTGCCTTAAGTGCATAGCCTAAGGCACACTTTAAGCTCCCATCTCGGTGTCTGCCTAATCTAATGTGGGCATGCAAGGAATTTAAAGGTTTTTGCATCCCTATAGAAACATACGGTTAGCCTTGCTTATGTGCAGTGTGACAAGTGAGGTTAAACAACTGCAGCTATGGTCATGTAGCGTATACAGCAGCGCCACCATGTTGGCTTAAAAATAATGATACAGATTTACTGTTTGACTTATGCTGTAAGTATAATGTCTAAACATGTGGGTAAGGTGTACATTTAGTAACAGGATGTGTAGAGGGGCTCAGTCTTTCAAAGTTAAGTTGTGGTTTAGCAAGACTCAAAGGTTTAAATACTGAATGTGCTTAAAACTTTGTGAGCTTTCTTTGTAACTCTTGCTGTCACTTATCTTGCGGCTTGACACCGAACTGCGTAAAAACCGGAGCCCCATCAAGTTCTGTCAGAAATTTTAAGTCCTGTAAGTTTTGATGTAAAGTTGTCAATAGATCACTGCGTGGATATAAAGTGGTCAGCAGTTGGTGTGTGATGAATGTCATGTCATCAGTCTTACTGTGGTCAAAAATGTCACTTTCTCTTGGGGATGTTTTATATTCTTGGGCCACCGAGCCCCAATAAGGTCAGGCAACACATCAAACGTGGCATACATAAATCCCCAGGCAGGGATTGTTCTCCTGTCAGCTTCCCCCCGGCACAGAGGATAAGCAAACATCTAACAAGTCAAAAGTTAGAAACAGATCATGCCAAGGATTGAGTTTTCACCAGGGGAGAGATGGATTCATCCCAAAGTTACAAAGCATCACACATTGTGTCAATCTGTCACGTCAAAAGAAAGCCTGCATTGGAAAGTAGGTTGTATTAGATCGTGACAATCAGTTTGAGTATGTAATAGCACCCTACTTGTTACCTTATGGTACCTCATCACTCTCCTACAGGAATTACCCAAAGTGCTGAAAAGTGTGCACTATTGTTATAAAATATGTGCACAGCAGTTTTGTCACGTTAAAAGATTCTTTTCTAACCTTTACTCTGCAGCTGTGCAAAGATGTACTGACTACAGTGTTGTGAAGAAGTGTTTTCCTTTCCTGATTTCTTAGTTTTGCATATTTGTCACACTTACATGTTTATCTTGTAATATTAGATAAAGATAACCTGAGTAAATACAATGTTTTTAAATCATGATTTCATGTATTAAGGGGAAAAAAGCTATTTGAACCTACCTGGCACTGTTAAAAAAAACAATTGCCACATCTCCCCAACCCCACTCCCTTTGTTAAATCATTAATTTAATGGAATTTACCACAATTTTTGGAAAGCTGAGTTGAATTTAAGCAGCCACACCCAGACCTTCTGAATCAAGAAGTCACTTTAGAACCTCTCTGACAAAGTGAAGTAGGTTAAAAGATCTCAAAAAGCAACACATCATGCCATGAGCTAAAGGAACTTAAGAACAAATAAGAAAACAAGTCACATCAACCTTGGAAGGGTTCCTAAGGCATTGGGACTTCATCAAACGATGGTGAGAGTCATTTTCCACAAAAAGAGAGAACTAGGAACAGTGTTGAGGCTTCCAAGGAGTGTTCGGACTATCAAAATCACTCCAAGAGTGCATCAATGACTCATACACGAGGTCCAAAACAACGCAGAAAAGCATCTAAAGAACTGCAGGCCTCACTTGCCTCAATTAAGGTCAGCATTTATGATTCAACAATAAAAAAGAGACTGGGCGAAGGTGGCATCCACAGGAGAGCTCCAAGGAGAAAACCACTGCTGACGATCCCCAAAACTTCTGGAGAAATAATCTGTGGATTGAAAAGACAACAGTCAAGTATGGTGATGGTGGTAATGTGGTATGTGATGGTAATGTGATGGTCTGAGGCTGCTTTGTTGTGTCAGGACATGAATGACTTGTTGTAATTGATGGATCGATGAATTCTGCTCTCTACTAGAAATCCTGAAGGAGAATGCCCAGCCACAAGTTTGTTCCCTGAAACTCAAGTACACTTGGATTATAGAGCATGATAATGATCTGAATATCAAATGCTTGATTGCGGTTGTTGCTGCCAAGGGTGGCACAACTAGATATTAGATTTAGGAGGTAATTATATTTTCGCACAGGGCCAGTTTGGTTTGAATAGCATTTTTTCCCCCTTAATAAATAAAATTATCATTGAAAACTGCATTTTGTTCTTGCTTAAGTGTCCTTTGTCTAATGTTAAAATTTGTTTGATGATCTTAAACATTTAAGTGTGACAAATAAGCAAAAAGAAAGTCGTGGTGATATTGCGTACAGTTTCTCACTGGGTTCATATAGCTGTAAATAGATTTGCACTTGCTTAAACCAACATTAATCTTAATGTTGAAACTGGAACATCTGGAGAGCCACACACCTGTACAGACAAAAAAAAATGATGGAAAGTCCAACATGCAATTTCAACATTGAACTACTTCTGCAATCATCAGCAGTGCGGTATCATAAAATCCTTCTCAGCTATCATATGACTCCTATTCCAGGGCTAAACTTGCTCCATATTTCACCCACAGGTGCTTCTTTGGTGACTTGTAGACATGTTGTTTATTTGCTTCAAACGTTCATTTTGCACCAGTTTTGAAGAAATTAATGTTTCTGATATGACCAATTCGTAGAGGTTCTGCTGTATGTATAAATACATATAGTTTAATTTATTTATAAACTGTGATTCAAATTTATAACTAAACTTTTTTAAGAACTGCTGATGCTAGCTTAATGAGTGGGTCATTCGCTTTTTTCTCTTTTATCCTTTCTTTCTTTTTCTTTTGGTTTTTGTCTTAATTGGTTTATGCTTTTTGTTTTAGCATGCAGTCTGCTGAAAAGCACATATCAGTTGTGTACACAGAATGGTCACAGCCCAGTTAAGAAGAGAAGCAAAAGGGGGAGGATATCCGTTTATCGTTTCATTGCTGTGCACACACAAACAACCCACAGTGTCGGTTGGCCCTGGCTGGAAATTTGCAACTGGCTCCATGGTCTCTTCCAGGAATAATAAATATTTCTGCCACATTGATCAAATGACAAAGCAGGATTAGCTCGCACAGCAGCCACTGCCCGCTTAAACAAATCAAAAGCCAGTACGTCTTATATTGTCTTGAATCACTAGTATGCATCTTTTTCCCTTTTTTTCTTCTTCTTGGCTTTATAAAATTAGTAGTAGGGTGAGCAGAGCGCCTTGCAGGACAACAGGTGTTTGCTAGTGACGGCACGAAGCTAAAAGTCAGGTTGGGTGTTGCGGCAAAGGCTGTGTTCAGAATAAAGCCTCGGTGATATTTAATCAGCAAGGATGGTATTTCTGAAGGCACAAAATGAGTCGGGGGTGAATGACAAATGGAAGAGAGACGCTCCTTTCATTTCACCTACTAGTGGTGTGAAGTGGGGACTGGCTGCAACCATTTGCGCTGCCTCCGCGGGGTGGTATTAGTTCTGCGGTGTTTTTTTAGGGGAGCGCTTCACGCCGGGGAGCGACAACTTTCGTGTAAAATGACTTTCAGGAATGACCCAAAAGCATCCTTTATTCCCGTCATATCACTAGACTCGAAGCCGAATAAGCAAACCTTGCGACGGCGTGCGTTTATTTTTTCACTGCATCTGCCTCCCCCCCTCACACCAGCAGAGAGGAACAGAGTATCAATCTGATGCTGTCCACCGTTTCCAGGGTGAAAATCCCCCTAAGGAAGCATTCAAAAGCTGCTAATTAAAACAGCTGAGGGGGGGAAAAATCAGCCGAAAGTGGGGGGGGTAAAAAAGGACAGGATAACCGGGGGGGGGGGAAGAGGATTATAGTCGTTTGGAAAAGATCTCTAGAAGAATATAAAGCACGCAGAGAGGCAAACAGGTAAATATAAAGGCTTTTAACTTGTGCGTGAAGAGGAAATAACGCTGTTTTCTGTATCACTCGACTCGTTGGTATTTATCTGCGTATAGCGAATCAATCAGCACCGGTCTGCTTGGACAGCTCCGTGCGTCCTCCCCCTCCTCCGTCTCTGCCTCTCTATCTGCTCCAGCTGAAATGCTGCTCGTAGCCACACCAGAGCCGTGTCGATTAGTCTGTTCGCTTTTTTTCTTCTTCTTTCTCTCTATGAAACAATCTCTCCAGCTCTCGAGTCATATTAGTAATAATTAAATAAAAACGCCGAAGCGATGTCGAGAAGTCCTGTGAAGTCGTGTCACCGCTGGAATTAAACCTCTAATTGCCTCTGCCTCCTCCTTGCAGGAACGATTCTTGGGGAGCCTGGTCCACAAAAGGATGTAAAACGGTGCTTACAGATGCATCCCATACAAAATGCTTATGTGATCGTGTATCTACCTTCGCCATTTTGGCTCAGCAACCAAGAGAAATAGTAAGTAGGCTATTGATTTGCTATTCGATGTGGGTTTCATGAGCTCATGTAAAGGAGAAAGGCTCCCTGTTCGTGTGTGTATGTGTGTGTGTCTGTGTGTGTGCTGGTGAGAATGAAAATTGAATCTTCGTGTGTGCTAATCCTGTTAAATAGTAATACAGTGGTAAAGGGGAGATTGTGGGGGGGAGTATTTTCTAGTTTGGGCATAGACTTAGATAGATAGATTGTGTATGGGCATGCAGAGGGGGAGGGTGTGTGCGTGCTGGTGCTTGTCTTTAAGTGTCTCCTCATCAATCATGTTAGGGAAGAGATAAAGATAAAGTTCACCTTTTTTGGGTGCTGTTTTCTTTACTGACCTGTCCACAAAAAAAGCTGACAAATTCTTGCAGGTGAGATCTTTAAATTGTGTTTTGAGCACAATTGTGTGTTGCAATTAGACTGGGGTAAAGGAAGCAGGAGCCTGTAATTTCCTGAAAAGATAAAGTAATTAAATCTGAGAACATGCAGTACTTACACTGTGGCCTTCCTCTCTGTCAGGCCTAAATCATACAGCATCATTTTTCTTGCAGCAAAGTGCTTATTTTGTCTAGCTTTGATTTACTGAATATGGTTTATAATATGGGAAACCGCATTAGTGTATGTGAAGGAAGCCTCAGTGGCTGGCCCGCGATTGGCCAGCCTCCTTGACTTCCAAGTGTGACTGAGAAAACACAGCATAAAACAAAAACATTGGTTATAATTACTTCCACTGTTTATTCTCCTGCAACATGATCTCCTGGAAAGTTTTATGCAAGTATCTAAACAAGCTTCAAGCCCACACATGCAACTAAAACCTCAATGTAAATTAAGTCGCACTGTGGATTATTCATATTGTTGGTGGTGGTTGTTTTGATTGCTTCCCTCTCTGGCCAATAATAAAGATTTACTGTCCTGCATGAACCACATCCAGCCTCCCACTGACTGGTTCGTCTTGCTCTGTCATCCCTACAGACCATGGAGTACTCAGGGGTCCCATCTGTGACATTGATAGTTGGCTGTGGCTTGTCTTGCCTCGCCTTGATCACATTGGCAGTGATCTACGCAGTGCTATGGCGGTAACTGCAACGCTTTAAGTGCATACATTTCAACCAAACAATAATAATAATTCTCAGTTGTTATGTGATGTTTCATAATCTGGTGAAAGTTCTGGTAAAACTTAAAGTCTGGTTAATTCTCTTCCCTTGTTTTTTTTTAGATATATCCGCTCTGAGCGATCCATCATCCTGCTCAACTTCTGCTTATCTATAGTCTGCTCAAACATATTGATCCTTGTTGGGCAAACACAGACCCACAATGTGGTAAGTGCAATTTAAGGATTTATTGGGCACAGATTCCAAAGTGTGGAGGTGCATGGGTTAGAAAGATCCAAATGACACCACGCTCACCTACACCAGCTTTAACACAGCTCAGCCTTCTTAATTTTCATTCTGGCATTTCTTTGAGCTCAACAGGTAATAGTTTACCATGCAGAATTATGCAGAGCTGTGCATATTATCACGTAGAATGTAATGAGGTATTGAGGATGAAAAGATATGCTACAAATGCTCCATCATATTCACCTGTTCCCAGTCAGCTGGAGAAGTGTTAGTCAAATTTGCTCATCTTTAAGGCAGAGATTTGAATCAATAATCAGTCCCATTCTTCATCTGCCAACTCTTATCTTCAAAATAGCACCTTTTGAACTCCAGATTTCTTTAAAGAATATCTTTTTTAAAGAATCTAGTAGTTAGCATTTTGCTGTGTTCAAGTAAATTACTCGTTTTCTTTTAGGTCTCACAGAAGCCTTTTATATTCATTCCAAATGGAAAATAATGTGTGTCTAATGCCTCCTTAAGATGCAGACCTACTCTGCCTTGGCTTAGAACCATACATATTACTCTGGTGAAACTTGAGACAACCCCCAATCTGTTGGCACTGAAACTACAGTGATATTCAGACACAGTTAAAAGTGCAAAGCAATAAAAGAATTAACATAAAAGACTGTCGGGACCTTCTATATATTATAGAGTTCCTTAAAAAGTCAAGACAGGTTGGCAGCAAGTAGTGTAAGAGCAGAAAGGCAGACATTTTGCACACCAGCACACATGGTGCATGGGTCAAACGCAGGAAATTAGCATTCTGTCCTGCTAAGACTGAATGTGGATTTGGCATTGCTGCAGTGACTCAAAAGCATCGCGGAGAGATAGCAAATCTTTTTTTTTCTTCAGATATCAACAAGAGCTGAATTTCTGATCAAGTCACGGCAGGATTCGAAAACCCAGCTGCTGCTGGAGAAGCGCTTCCAGTAAAATGCGTCGTTTCCTTCCTCCTGCTTTGTCACTGGCCAGCGAACAAGTAGCTAATGTAAAAGATTGTTTGGCAAAAAAGTAGTTAGGATTTACAAGCTGCCCACACAGATGCCCTTCTCGGTCATTTGGCAGCACTACAGTGTGACACATTGTCTGATTACAGGCATTTTATTGTGTAACCACTTCCTCGGTATATCTTTACCTTTTGCGAGACACACATGGCTTTTTGTCCCTCATCTCATTATTCCTCAGTGTTTCTCGTATTCGCTTCCATTTTGTTTTTGTTTGTTTGTTTGTTTGTTTTGTTTTTTCAGCTCATTAATAAGGCACATCTGGATATTCTCATATCGCAGCAGTCAAAGATTTTAGAATCTAAATCACAGACAAAAATCCCTTTAAAATGCTTGTAAAAATGAAAGAAATGTGTCAAAAGAGTTAGGGGGTCTTTTGTCATTAGAAGTATTGCTGGTGCTGTATAACACGAGTACTGACTTGCCACTCTTACCTTCTAGTACTTTAGGACCAGATGGGCCAACTAGTGGTTCTTACTACTCATAAATCAAAATACTGCTTGTTAATTTTCCCGAGTTCATCGAAAATGGAAACATGGACAACAAATGAATAAGGAAACTAATCTAATAAGAATCAACAAGATAAATTATGGACAAAAATGTGCTAGTTGTTAGCATCGTGACGCGAACCCGAGCTGGTTCATTACAAACAGTCTCGTAAAATAACAAAAACAGCATCCGCACATAACAAGTTCATCTGTGTCCCTGCTGGCCCTCGCATCTCTGGCACACTGTAGTAGCCAAGACGCTGAATCCACAAAGCTTCAGGGCATTTTTTAAAGCTGAGCTGATTTGAAGCCCTGTCAGATTTAATCAGGGCTTCAGCCATCTCCTGTCTTGATTGTAAGGACCACCACTTAACATGGAATACTCACTCGGCTCGCCTCTAATAGGATGTCTGTCTATGAAATCTGTAAAGAGATTAGGTGTTTTTCCCCCCCGAAAATCCACTGACATACTGAAGATGTAATTTCAGCATCTGTTAGACTGACTCAACAAGCTACCTTGTCAGACTCACGGGGATCAAAATAAGCAGTGCTGACAGATTTGTTTGGAACGGACCAACACTGTTATTAATACTGAACTTTGAAGCTACACAAATCTGGATCAAGGTTGTTGGTGTAATTGAACCCACAGAATTGTAACCTGGCTTTGAAATTCCTCTTAGTTTCACTGAAATTTTCAGCAGCTTTAAACTTATTGTTTTGTCTGGTTCAGTTTTTATGATCTGTTTTATCCATTAGTAAACAGGTGTTTTTGTATAAAGCAGAAGCAAGTGGCTGCTGAGCTAAACTATAGATTCTGCTTTCAGTAAGTGACTAGAAAAACCACCCAAAGATTCATTACTTGCAGATTTTGCCTCATTCTTACATTAGCAGATTTAGAATTTTGAGCCAAGCACACTATTATCAAACTGCTGTTGTGGCTTCTGTGCATAAATTATCTTTACTTCTAAAGCAAGCACACAAAAAGCACAAATGTGCTTATTTACCATGGCCTCGAGAACCAAAACTAGATTTAATTGGGGACCTCAAAACTCAGCTAGCTGAGTACTGTCGTCAAGAGTAGTAAAATGTATTTATTCAAGTGCAGCTGCGCTGTAGATAAAACTTCCCAAACAATGCAATTATTACTAGTGTCCCTTTGCTCTGTATTGAACACTCTGTTGTAACAATATTTGAGAAAATGCTCATCTGTTTGATCAGACACTCTGTAGAAGCCGGTGTTTGAGTGATAGGCCACCAAGAGGAGAAAACAGTCCCTGTGTGGGTTTAATTGCCATGCTGCCTGACACAGCCTCACTTGTTTTTCCTCCATCTCCTGTAAGAAGTGCACATAATTGGCTCCACTGTTTGTGGATTCCGAGTTGCTCATCATCTAATAGAAATCATCTTTTTGCTATGGAGGTGTCCTCTGGGAGCAGGAAGACAGTGAATCACCTTTGCCTGTGTATGCTTTTCCTTTGTCCTCTGTTTCTGTTGATCCTGGTTTATAGAAAGACAAACAAAGACAAGCAGGAGCTGTTGGCTTTGCCTGGGAAGATGCAATTAGAGAGTCTTGGAGCTAGAGAGGCCGTTCCACTAAAATGCTCTTACTATGAAATACATAAGGCAGATGGGGTCAAGGTGTCATAAGTCTTCTGAAATGAGAACCAGTTTATAGCTTTATCTTCATTTTAAACCTCCTGATGTTACAAGTTATCACAAGTGAATTGCTGGCAGTCACTCCCTTTGTGACATTACAGTGTTTATACACTTTGATCTACGACAGCATTGCAGATGCTTGCCTGGCTTATTTGATGTTTGCTTTGAGAGGGGATTTTTTTCTAAACTCCTACTGCCTGTTCCCACTGTCACAGGCAAGTCAGAGGCATTTCAGCAGAGTTAGGGAGGTTTTCCTTACATATAGATATCGGATAGGTGACAGATTTTGATATGAAATGGCCATTGCATGTCCTCTGAAAGTTTCAGGTGGATTGTAAAGATGGTTGTAATGATGAAGAGCCAGACAGAGATTTTTTGTTTTTTTAATGGTGGTTATAGTCCTTTATTGATGCTGCTTAGCAACAGCAGCAACTTAGTTGGGCTCCACACTGAATTAGTGCTCTGTGATTTAGGGTTAAAGTCAACCCTCCATGAAGTGATTCACTCATCACCCACTGGTCATTAGTAGCCATTTAAGGCTCACAGTCCTTATGTCACCCTGCTTTTGTATATTGCTCACCTTGCAGTGTGCCAGTCAACTTATTCTTCGCACCCATTGATTGTTACTTACCTCAGAGTTGAAGTTACTGTAACTTGGTTCATGGTCACTTTACATCAATAGCAATTATTTCCTTTCATGTCTTCAATTTGCTGAGTTTTATTGCAATCCACATTTGCTTTTTGCCATATTATTGCTTGTCTCTTAATGTGTGTACAGCCCTTTGAGAAATGTTGACACCACTTAAAAGGAATACAGTTAAAGATGGTCATCTACCTTGATGCTTCCTTTAAGGTGTTTATCAAGCATTAGTTAATGTTACCAATGCACTTATGTGAGTCTGCATGCATGAAAGCATTGAATGTTGATGATTCATCTTCAGCATTTGATGATGAAGGCCTCACAAGGCCTCACAAGCCACAATCTCTGATTTGTGGCCCGTCACGCAGCGACAAGTGTCAGGTGTCAGTCTGTAGCTTCATGTGACCGGATTCCTGTGAAAATCACTTGTAGGCTTGTGCTCCTTCACCTGAGACGGAAACATATGTTTAGGGTTCAGGACTGGAAATTGCCACAATGACTGTCCCCTGTTAATACAAAGCCTAAGTCGCCGCTGTTACCAGGCAACATTACATGATCCTGAATACAGATCATAAAAGTCAGTGTGACATCATCAGTGCTGCATAGCAACAGTAACCAGGAGATTCAAAGCCAATGACAGTCGGTAGTCTTTGCCGCTGATCTAAAGGCACTCTGAGGATACTGTTGTGGTTTCTCGGGGGCTGATTTCACGTTGTCAGCACCTCATCATAAACAGCATCGCTGAGAAAGCAGCACTTTGTTTAGAATCTTTCTTTGTGTTGCGTGAACTGACGCCAACACTGACGCTAACAGGAGCGTGACAGCGAGGTCAAGAATGGTGACAGGCACACATTATCACTGTACTTTTACTCTTTCTGTGCAGCAACATGAAGGAAACCATGAAATGAGACCACCCCTCATCCATCCATTCTCTTCCATTTATCCTTATCAGGGTCACAGGGGGCAGAAGCCTAACTCAGCCATCATAGGGCGAGAGGCAGAGTACATTTCAGATAAGTCACCATCACAGGACCAACTCATAGAGGCAGACAACCATTCAAACTCACATTATTCCTCATCCAAATGACCTTAAATTCAACACTGCACTTACTCGGATCCTCAGCAGTGCACGTCAAGTTTGAAGTAGACAGGATAAACAGATAGATCCCTGAGATGTGCAGCATTATTTTGACAGAGTAGTTAAAAATAATGGAATTGGAAGAATGAAGCTTTTTTGCCATTTACTACCATTAAAACATGCATAATATATGCACTTAGTCATCGTTTATTAAACATAATCAAGGGTCCATGCACCAAATATTCGACATACAATAACTGCAACACACAATAGCACATAGTTTCAGCACACTACAGGCTTCATCTCCTTAGGATGAGGTGCACGGAAGTGGGATTTGGTTCATCCTCTTCAATCCAGTTCAAGGTTTCACTTTAACTAAATTGATGTCACACAGAGTAGAAAGTGACTAAATCAACATGCTGCTCATTCCTACATACTTGGCAGGAATCCTCTGATTATGTTGGAGAGAATAACTGGATGTACTGTTTAGAGCCTTGGGAGTGTTATATATTGAGATAAAGTAGGCAGAAGTAGAATTGTTATCGGGATGAGTTCACTTCAGGTTCATGTGAGGCACATCCACAGACCAGGAAGTAGAAGTAGCCATTTTCTGGCTGTAGTGGCAAAGTCAATACATTTTTTTCAGCGTTCCTCTGCGGTTCAACAACTCTTTGCCACTACCACTTTTGTTGTTTGGAGTTTTTTAACGTCCTCCACCCAAGCACCCACTGTGTAACGCACTGGGGCGCTTGCTGCTTGATTCAGAAGGAGGGTGCTTCAGTCAAAATAACCACCAGCCTCCTCCTCCTACAGTGATTCAGTACAGTTGGGAAGATAAAAGCAATGTTATATAGTCCAGTTCAGATTGTTCTACAGCATTTTAAATAATGTTGTAGGTCTCTGCTGCGAAAACACAGTGAGTAATCTATTTCTTCAGGTTTCATTAAAATTTAGAGTTTTAACCTGACAGTGTATGACTTTGAGTATTCTCATAAAACCAGTTAATGAACCTATAAATAATGGAAATAACCAAATATTGAATATTAATTGGACCCTGAAAACAATTTAATCAGCAACAGTAGTGTGAACAAGTAATAACATAATAGAAAGTTATGTATGAATAATATGTCACTGCTCTTTTTTACTTTGTGGCTTTGAAGGTAGAAGTGTCAGAGACCTTTTAGTCAGAGTTTAGGCAGGACACATTAATTCTTCAAATGTCCTGTCCTCATCTTAAACTGTCACTGCTGAACAGGCTTGAAGCATACCCCATCACCACCTACCCTTACCTCAGCGTCTATTAGCTCTGCGATGTTTTAATGTTGGTCCCTTCCTCGGTTCCTCTGTTTCCATGGATACCGACACAGTGTACTCAGCATCTCAGAGCATTTGCCTTTTTAAAGGGCAACGTGAACTCTGGGTTTCAGCCTCGTTTCTGTATAGCTGCCTTCCTTCAACCGATGCCATCGTAATATCCTCATAGTGTGGCTTCCTCTCTCTTCAAATGCACAGCTTTCATTTTGGAGGACTAATGAGGCTGGACGGCACAGGCATCCAAGTGAACCATGAAGCATAGTGGTTGCATATGACCCGTTTCCAGGAAACAAGGCAGGCTCTATTTTCAGCACCTTGGACAGCACATGAGCAACAGCAACGCTAGAATTAGCTTTGGGTGCAAGTCTACAAGCTGTCTAGCTACTGTATGGTTTCCCATTTCCCTTTTGTCTCCTTCACAAAATCAGGATGTGAAATTGCTGGAGGTTTTTTTGGTCACGTACTCCATCCAGTAATGATCACTGCCAGTAACAATCACAGTGCATGCTAACATGTGGATATAGGTTACTAAATTTTAAAAAATCCATATTGAAAGGTCAGAATTTGTCAAAAGTGGGCAGACTCCCACATACATGCCTTTTCTTAATCTCAGTTTATCAAAGATTTATAGCGCAGCATGTTTGTGATTTCTAAAACGGCACCTGTAATTACCACACGAGCAGGTGGCAATGCGTCATGGGAGTGTGATGTGTTATGATTGTTGTGGGTTTCTTTCTTCTTTCTTTTTTTTCCCTGTTGCTTCGATACTACCGTCTGCAGCATTAGCCACAAGTGTATTGAATCCACCTAAACCTCACAAAAACAAAATAGTTTTCCTTCACCATTTATAGTAACATAAATACTATACGTGTTTACGGATTTTGAAGCTTTTAAAGTTGCAGTTGGATTGCTTTGTTTCCAGTTAGACTCTGTGGAAAAAGCAAAAGTTTCCAGAAATGATTGTCACACTTGCAGGTACATTTAGGCTGACATTTTTGCACTTAATGAAATGTGTAAATGAACACACTGCTGATTATTTAACAGTTGGAACCTGCCAAAACTGACTAATATTCTACTTCGGTGCTTTGGATTATTTTGCTACATTAGCAAAGCATTATTTTACCAGCAGCTCTTCTTTGCAACCAGTAATGAAATTCCTTTAACTTCCTTAATCCACAGTGACTGCTGAATTAAAAAAATATCCAAAAGCATTTAAGTATCTAAGAAAATGACAAATACATACTGCACCTGAATGCATCCTACATGAATTTTCCACTTGAATGCACATTTATGTAATTAATATCCCTCGTGGGTGTAGTTTAACAGAATTTCCCACTTCCCGGGAATAAGGTAATGCAGGATTATTGTCTCGCATAAACCCCGTGAGCACTACAGGGGATAGATGGATTTAGTGCGCCTTTCACAGTGGGGATGAAAAAGTGTATGGGAGATCTCACAGCATGGTGTATACTCCCCCGGACGAGATGATGCACTTCAATCTTTTGCGTCTTTGTACAGTATTACTCAGTTTACCAAATCTTCACAGTGCAAACAATCTGAGCAAAAAGAAAAAAAGCTTAATCTCTTCTCGCTCACAAATGTCAGCATGTAATGACAAGATTCTCAAGGATACTTCTTCATTTCTAATCCTCTTCTAAACGATCCCATTTGGAGCGTGGGACAAAGATGGACAAACTAATGAAGATGAAAAGTGGCATCAATCCAATGTGCTGCCTCCGACACATGCGTTCTCTAACGTTTAAGCAGTGTTGTGGGTTTGTTGCCCCTTCTGTCTGTGTAAAACAGTTGACCTTGGTTCACATGGCTCCAGGTTGGATCGTCTGCATACTAATGAGGTTTAGTGTGGAGGAATGCTACGCTGTGTTTTTTTGTGTTGGCTAGACTGGCTTTGATCTAAACTACTATCGCTGACTCTGTTGGTGCAAGGCAGACTTTCCCTGAGCTGCACAGGATACTAATGGATGGTCTGTGTTGTTCATATGGCCGGAATGATTCAAGGAAATGAGGGATTATCAATAGAATTGATGCATCTCCGTAGGAAGCCTGTTGCTTCAAAGGAATCTATATTTATTAGCTGTTAGTAAACTGCATTTCTTTTAAATATGAAGCTCTGCCTCTGTCTGACATGTTTTGTTCTCCATCCAATAGAGCGTCTGCATCATGACAACAGCCTTCCTGCACTTCTTCTTCCTGGCGTCGTTCTGCTGGGTCCTAACAGAGGCCTGGCAGTCCTACATGGCAGTGACAGGAAAGGTTCGGACCAGGCTCATCCGTAAGCGCTTTCTGTGTCTGGGTTGGGGTAAGTAAAGCAGCATGTTTCTCTAAACCTCTCCATTATCTCCCATCATCCCAGCAGCTGCCATTTTCTCACAATATCTCTGGCCGCGGTGTCTTTCCAAGTAACTGCACCGTCTTTTCCTATTCATCCTCTCCGTGGGGCTGCTAGATCCTCATCCTGTCAGGCGCTTTTGTTGTGATGCTTTTTCCAGTCAAGCTCTCTAAGGGCTGGGTAAATGGACCAGTCATGAGCAATGTGGGGGGGAAGGACAGACTGGTGCAGCTCTTCAATTGCAGGTTACAATGACCTTATGTCTGATAAAGAGGGTCTGAGCCAGGCATTCACACTGCAGCAGAATACATTTCATCTGAAACCCTCTGATGTACAGTTTAGAAGAAGGAAATGTTTGCAGAGGCAAAATGCACTGAATGCAACTAGTACAGCATATGTATCATCTTTCTTTACAGATTTTAATCATAAGCACCATACAAATATCAATAAATACACGCGGCATCAAAACTTACAAGATTTCCCTTCATTTGATAACTGCCAGTATCAATCCCTGTCCAAACAGCCTTTTCTTACAAAAATCTCTCCTAAAAAAAAAAAAAATCAATTTGATTATGAAAGAGCCCACACTCATTCTTCTTGTTACCTAGCAACAAACAAGGCTCTCTTAGTCATTGCAGTGCCATGGCTTGCAAAAAAAATGGACAAAGCCTGTTCTGCAATCACACAGATTTCTAAAAAAGTACTAATATACATTTTGACAAATAAATGAGATTGTGTCGTCCCACAGTGATGTTGCATTGCAGTACAGATTACTCTATTCGTTTACTCATGCCACAACAAGAACATAATTCTTTAATCCTCTACAGATTACGACCTTATTCAAACAAAACACTGATCTAAAAGAGACAAGCAGCACAGAGTGCCTGTGGTCTCTTAATTCACCTGTTTGAAGCGCAGTGTCTCCACCAGATTGTTGCCTGCGCTGTGATTTACGACATGCTTGCGAACACCCAGCACTCTATACCTCTCCGGCACTGCAGAGAAGCACTGGATGGCAACGGGGTCTTCGGCTCGTGCCTCCAGGAAACTGATTACATCAATAGCACCTGCTTGCGCTGCTTGGAGAGGGATAGTGTTAATATTCCAAGTACATAGTAGCAAGAACCGAATCAATTACACCAATCTATAATGAGGAGACGTACAGCCAAATCCCTTCTTGTAAAAGGTGTGGAAGGTGGAGACGTGTTGTACAGTACAGTGATGAAATTTCTGGACATGATGCACTGCTGCCCTTTTGTCGAAGCCGCGTACAGTCTGTTCTTTTCTGCCACTTAAAGAAATAAATTGAATTGCCCATACTTGATCATATACTCTCAGATGTCTGTATAGTCTCATACTGTGGCTTCTAATGAAATCAATCGGGTTGCACTTTCCTTAATGACTGGAAGGCACAGTTGACTTCTTCTCCCTTGAAGTGGGTTTATGCTCTCAGCTCTAACAAGCTACTAGAACTGCTCAAATAACTATTGATTGTTTTCTCCTTTGAAGGATTACCAGCTTTAGTTGTTGCGGTTTCGATGGGATTTACCAAAACAAAGGGCTATGGGACACCCTTATAGTAAGTTTTTTTTCCTCTCTTTCTAACTGTGTTTAGTATTCAGTGGGCACATCGTAGGTTCGTCTGTAAAATCTAAGGGTAATGATTGCACGCATCTGCAGTCGCTTAGTTATCCTAAATAGTATCATAAACAAAGTCCCAAGAAGCCAATCAAATTTCAAAATAGCACAGCAAGACCCCAATTCTATGTGAGTTGTATCCCTGCTGGATACCAAATGCATAAACACTGCTTAAAATCTCTTTAGAATCTTATTACCCCGTGAAACTTTGGATATGGAGTTACAACATATGGCACTTCTCCCCTGACAATTGTGGAAAACACAACTGTATGCTGGTGTGCACCATTAACTTGGATGTTAATGCCTTAGTGGGAGTTAACTGTGTTTTTTCCTCTGCTTTTCCTGCAGCTGTTGGCTGTCTTTGGAGGGCGGGCTCCTGTACGCCTTTGTTGGACCTGCAGCTGCTGTTGTTCTGGTATGTCTCAGCCACCACTGTCTGTTTTTTGTTTTGTTGGGGTTGGGTTTTTTTGCTTTTCTGTATAATGTAATGTAAAGGAAATGTACATTAAAGGAAAAACAGCCAGCACTAGCAGCAACAAATTCTTCAATAAACATGACTTTGCAGTGCTTGTGAATTGTTCTGGTTGCACTCAAAGACCAGCACTCACACGAGCCACGCGATTCTAGCGGTGGCATGGTGTGAATATGGTACAACTGTGCTGTGCTGAAACCCGACACAAAAAATGATGCTTTGAAAATGTTTGACTTGAGGAACCAACTGTGGTTTCAAAGTCAAAGTAATGAGCGTCCCATCAGGCAATGTGCTCGAGTAACCCCCTTTCATTTACCATAATGGCCCTCCATGAAGCTGTGAGGTTATTAAGTATTTATGCATTAGATTTGTCCAAAATCTAATATACTGGGGTATTTTAATCATTTTGTATTTACATAGCTGTACAGAGAAAATTACACAAAGAATGTGATTATGCAAATCACTAAGTCTGTGTCAGAGGGACGGACGATTCGGAATGTGTAATAATATTGTTCACTGTCAAATTCCTGTTCTCTGCTGGGATTTGAAATGAAGCGATTTCAGATATATGTATTTTTTAAGTGACTAAACCTCTTGTTTGAGCGCAAAGACTCGGAAGTCTCGCCGCTCCGTGGTTATTATTTGCAGCGAATCTCAGAGGAACACAAGCTAATCTCTGCAAAAAAACAAAACAAAAAAAAAAAGCAGAAACAACCATCTGCAGTGAGAATGCACGCCACACCGTGCTGCTGTTATCACTATATCGATAGTCAGATGTCTCACAGTAACAGAGCTTGTTGGATAAAAACTTCCCCGAATGTATTTGCATAAATACTTAATGAGTTCTTCTCACAGTTATGGGGGATTTTAAATAGACTACAGTGCACTGTTTTAAACAATGGTCCAGCCAGCGAGTGTAAAGCTCCCTCACTTCTCTGCTAATAATAGGAGAAGGTGCCTTTGAGGAGACGAGTGCTTCTTGTCAGGCAGATCCTTTCTTAAGGCTGTTGTGCCGGGGCTGAGTGTGCGGGGCATGTCTCTTCCATTGGCTGAAATGTCACAGAGAAGAGCAAATAATAGAAGCTACAGGTCAAAGTTAATGCAGATGGAAAATGACACTAACCATTGGCTACTTAAGGAGAATGTCATGCTGGGAAATTAAAAACATTGCTCTTAAAATCCTCTCGTTGTGGATGATTTATTGAAAACAAATATTCCTGTTCTCCTTTCTCGTGACAGGTCAACATGGTGATTGGCATTTTGGTGTTTAACAAACTAGTGTCCAGAGATGGTATACTGGACAAGAAGCTGAAGCACCGAGCAGGGTATGACAGCACATCCTTGTTAGTACCTGCTTTTTCTTTTCTTCTCTTAAAATCATGCAAAAATATACATACAGTGTGCTTTGAGTTGTTGTACATATGGAGATTTAGACCTCCTTTTTTCTGCCATTGAAAGGAAATTACAGGCATAAACATAAAGAGGTCAGATCTCTCTCGGGAGCGACATGGTTTCGTATTTCTTTGGCAGAATCAGTCCAAGATGAAAAAACCACACACACACGCACACACATTGGCTGCTTCTGTTGTAGATAATATGACGGTGGGAGATTTTAAAGTGGAGTTAGTGGCTCTCAGCGTTGTTTGTCATGATGTTGTCTCTATGTCCCACAGACAGATGAGTGAGCCGCATACAGGATTAACTCTCAAGTGTGCCAAATGTGGCGTTGTATCAACAACTGCTTTATCAGCAACTACAGCTAGCAATGCAATGTAAGTGCCTGTCAGTGTCTGTGAATCAATAAGGCGGTGCTGCGGGGAGTCTCTGTATGTACAGCATGTCCACCTCTGCAGTTCTGATCATCTCGCTGCCCACTGCAATGCAAATTTACGTTTCAGTGTTGAAACGGTTGAGATTTGAGATTTTAGTCAGCACTGTAGACTGTATATATCACCACCAGTTTGCCTGCCTTTATTTCTTCTACACGGTGCTCCTTCTTTTCTCTCAGGGCGTCCTTGTGGAGTTCCTGTGTCGTGCTGCCTCTGCTGGCTTTGACCTGGATGTCTGCGGTACTTGCCATAACGGACAAGCGCTCCATCCTCTTTCAGATCCTCTTTGCTGTCTTTGACTCGCTGCAGGGTTTTGTCATTGTGATGGTGCACTGTATCCTACGGAGAGAGGTAGAGGATGATTTCATTTCCTCCCCCTCTTCACCTGTGATCTCTTTTAACTGCCTGTATGTCAGCAGATTATGCTCCTGCAAATGCTATTAACTATTAATTGCTTTCGAATCCTAAACTCACTAACAGCCTAAAGCAACAGTTCTTTCCCTGTAGGATTTTGCATATTTAAAAAGAAATGTTTAAAGGATATCACAGACATAATAAGCTGTATTTTTAACATATTCCCTAACACTTATTCCCTCTTGTGCATAGGTCCAGGATGCTTTTAGATGTCGGCTCAGAAACTGCCAAGATCCAATCAGCGGTGATGCAACAGGAACTTTCCCTAATGGGCATGCTCAGATAATGGTAGGCACAGTTACCCCGCTGTTATCTGCAGCCGTTAGATCCTCTGTAATTTGAGCAATGTTCCCTGGTTATTTATAATACATGGGCACACCCCTTTGTTCTCTACTAACCTTAATTTGTCTTTTATTACTATCCTATTTTTTTTTTTAGGTTTCTATGACCTCTTTCTATAGGTTAATAATTTTGCATGGTGTGCTTTTATAAAGCTCAGATTATATGCGGTGAAGACACTTGGCCCCTTGATAAATGGTATTAGTTTCCTTTGGTCTTCTTAGCCCCTGAGCTCAGTCTTTTATTTCTATTTGATTGAACTTACTGGCCATATTTGCCGTCCATCCGTCTCATTTCCTCTCACTGGGTAATAGAGGACTGTTCCCTCTATGACCTTTGACTGGGACGCCAGTCTCTTCATCTAGCATGACGATGCCACCGGCACATTGAAGCAATGATCTGCCATTAGTATTGTAATACCATCCAGAGTGAAACAGTTTTCACAATAGCAGAATGGTGTCAGGCCCTCTCGTTCAATGCGATCATTAGCAGCAAGCACAAAATGCTCCCCAGCTGCTGCAGCCAATTTTTTTTTTTCAGCCACACACATTTTGCTGAAATATTATTGGGATTCTTTTCATGTATCATAACAATAGAATAGCATTGATCTCACTTTTGTAGCTGGTTTCTTTTTTAAAATATGCTTTTTATTTTTAGAAATATTGAACATTTCACTGTCCTTCACTTACAGACGGACTTTGAGAAGGATGTGGACATCGCCTGCCGATCAGGTAAAGAACACACACTCTCTGATTAACTAGATTCCTCTTGGCTTGCATGTTGAAAAAAACAAAAAAACAAAGAGGTTAGACAGTAAAAAATAGCTCAGGTTATATAACAACCAACAATCCCCACAGGAGTTTTTTCACAGTTACAAAAACACTGACTTTAATCTGAGAACAAAACAGTATAAAGAGAGCTGTTGGAGTTTTCACTGTAATTTCCAGCGTCACTGTAATAGATAACTGCAGTAAATTGAAATAGCGGCAGCTTTCCTCATCTTTCGGCAGTTCCATTTGCAATTATGTCTTTTCATTAACGTCGTGATACCATCTAAGGATAGGTACGTAGGTCCTTCGTGTCTAATTGTGGGAGGATTTTCTTTCTAAGTTATCTCACTGGGGAGATACAATGTTTTCTGATTCCTCTGTCGCGCTCTTTTGTATTTTTGGGCCACAGTAGTTTTATGATTTAATAAAACTGAGGAGAATAAAAGAGACTGTGCAAGTTATCTCGCGTTAGAAACCTGCACAGGCTTGAAACCTCTCCTTTTCCCACTCCCTTCCACATCCTAAATGTGGAGGGAGCAACCAAGCTGGCCATTATTCAGAGCTCTCTGAAACGGCACTTGTTAAGTAACAAAAAGGGGCTCCCTGGCTCTTCTGGCCTGCCCTACTTCATTCTGTGCTCGTCTAAAGCTAAAGTGGGCATACCTGATACAAAAAGGAAGAAAAGACAGGTGTCATTTATAAATTATGACCTGATATGGACCGAAGTGGAGCTGCAGTCTGAGAGAAATGCACTTAACGGACCACTCTGCGGGCTCACGGTGTTAAAGCTGGTTGTTTACAAGCTTGGGTTATTGTCAGCAGCAGAAGTAATATTCTGCAGCGTCACACTACAGAACACGGGGTAAACTTAGATCAAAGGACTTCTTCAGAGCGAATACCACACTGTTTTCCCCATGTCCACACTGAGCATTAAATTAGCCTCGAACAGAGAGGGGAGTATTGCGCTTGTTTGCTATTCTTGTAATGTCCTTGCAGGCCTTTTGTGAGCAGATAATATAATTCCTAGGCAAAGATTAAAATACACACAGGGGAGGATTCAGTGTTTCCTATAACCAGAGGGTATTTTGGAATAGATATCTGCTCCTTGGTAGAATATTTTTCACAGGACAAGTTCACCAGCAATTACTAAGTTTGGATTAGGATGTGAAATGCTGTACTCTGAATGGCGGAGGGAGTTTCAGGGATGGATGAAACTATATGAGCCCATTTACAGTAATATCCTCGAGAGACAGCAGTGTCTGCTGTTGTGTCCCTTTGTATTTGGGCGTGATGTCACACTCGGTGCATATTCACAGTTATTTATCCCGTACTTTATTCCCTCTGTACTGCATATTCCGCCGAGAGTTCTTTCGCATTGATTTGAATCCCCTTGTTCTTTCAGTCACATGCTGAAAAATATAAAACAGAGTCTGACACCCATTACTGAGAAATTCCAACTAATCCTTGTATCACCCTGCCCCGCAGCACTCCACAAAGACATGGGCTCTTGTCGCGCCGCCACCATAACAGGCACCCTCTCCCGCATTTCCCTCAATGATGAGGAGGACGAGAAGGCCCCCGAGGGCCTCAACTACTCCACACTGCCTGGCAACATCATCTCCAAAGTGATTATCCAGCAGCCTTCCGCTCTGCACATGCCGATGGGAATGGGCGAGCTGAAAGAGCAGTGCATGGTGGACACCACCGCCGACATTCGCCGCACCGTTTACCTTTGCACCGACGACGCCCTGCGCCAGAGCGACCAAGACATGGGCATCCACGACAAGGAGGGCCATCCCATGCAGAGTCAGATGATGGAGACAGACTACATAGTCATGCCCCGTGCCTCCGCAGCCGTGTCGGGGTCGGGTAACGTGCCCACCCTCCTGAAAGACGACACCAAGATGAACATCACTATGGATACACTGCCACACGAGAGGCTAATGCATTACAAGATGAGCCCTGACTTCAATATCAACCCGTCAGGCATGGACCACATGAATGTGAACCTGGAGCAGCAGTATCCGAGCGCTCCAGAGCAGATGCAAAACCTGCCCTTTGAACCTCGCACGGCTGTTAAGAACTTCCTCGCTGAAATGGAGGAATCCACGGGGCTTTCTAGGAGTGAGACAGGGTCAACAATATCTATGAGCTCTCTGGAGGTACATATGCTCATGTGGATGAAGCACAGAAGATTCAGTTGCACTTTAACACTTTTATGTTAAAATACTCCAAACATCTGTATTGGGGCCCATGGCTGCTTCATAATACTTTCCGATTTTCTGTTTACAGAGAAGAAAGTCACGTTACTCCGATCTGGACTTTGAGGTATGTAAAACCATAATGTTTCCTTCCTTGGTACATGCATCTAGCTTTTTATGCAGAGAAAGGCCATTTTTGCAGTTGTGTTTGTCATTTGATTTACTAGTTCTTGTTGTGCCTCTTAAGCTTATTGGAGTTACACAGCCTTGACTCAGTGAGATTTATTGGCACGCTGTGTAGTTAAGGTAAAAGCAAGGCTGTCAACTGACAAACAGGGCAACAGTTCTCATCTACATTTTGTCCTCCTCCATCTCCTACATCCATTAGCTATATGTTGATTTCCAAAATGTATGCTTTTAAAGTCATTTGCACATTTCACATCTGATTTTTACCACTGGTTTCAGCAGTGATTTTATTGGCTTGCAAACACATAGTCAAACCCCCTTTGGCAGGTTATTGCATTTCCTTTGCAATGTTAAATCAGGCTTTGCTGCATATATATTGTAAACTCTGTCAAAATCAAGGAAACATGGCATCTAGTTTGGCTTGGGGTGTGTTTTCTTTTAGCTTGGGCTTAAATGGAAAATTAGTGCCAAGGTTTGATTACGAGGGTTTCCCTGACACCAACAAAACTAAGAGTGTAGGTTATTCAGCGTTTCAGTGTCCTCTAACCCTAACTTTAATTACAGTGCTGTTTCCTTTATTTTGGCAGTCACTTGTGTATATGCAGTGACAGGTAGATTTGTTTCAAACCTGGCCTATAAGTAAACTACCATGACACTAACAAATTGAGCAGAGCTGGAGGGGGTGGGGAGGAAGATGCATTTCCATTATTGGCTGTCAATACCAAAAGAAAAACCCTTGCTATTGCAGAAAGTCATGCACACCAGGAAAAGACACATGGAGCTGTTCCAGGAACTGAATCAGAAATTTCAAACCCTGGACCGATTTCGAGACATACCAAATATGGGCAGCATGGTGAGTAACAGGAAACCAGGGGGGTGGCGGTCAGCCAGTGAAACAGAGCAACATCCAAATACTCTATTTAGATACCCGGTGCAGGACACATAGTGTGTGATTGTGCAAATGAGTGGTTATGTAGCTAAAGTACATGCAGAAGTGAACCGTCCAGTAAAGCAGCGGGCCTGCCAGCAGCTGGCGAAGGCTGAGTGACGGGGGCCGACCCTTAAAAGCATTGAAGCATTTTTTCCACGAGGCCAGGGGAAAAAGGACCTTTGGTTTTCTTGGCGCAGTAGAGTGCATCCATTCCAATGCAAGGCCATGAATGCACTTTTATTTACATGCACATTTATCTACTTAGCAACACCATCATTTTTTCCATAAATGCATGGCAGATTATTTAATCTATCAGCATCGTATACAACTTTGACCTTAATGCCGTTGCACTCCTCTGGCGGCTGTGTGTGTGTGGGGGGGGGAAACGTTCCTTTATCACGCTCGGTCCAGAAGTCAGGCTGCTTCTATGAATTAGTCCTGACCTCGCTGCAAATCAAAAGTCTTACCATCTGTCTTCGCACCTGACTACAGCTGCAGACTGTGAGGATATAAGGCTTCACGCGTCTGCCTCACGCAAGCAGCATTTAATGTTTATACTGAAAGCACAAATTGGGTTGGTGACCAAACACATCTGATAAAAGGATATGTCAGTACCTTTGGTCGCATATAATCCCTTTTCAATCAGCCCTACAGTACAATGTAATTCAAGGCCTGTTGCTTAGTTACCAATACAGGATCTTTTGTATAGAAAACTACAGCACATTCTCACTCCCCCATTTTTTCTTTTTCTCTCTCTTTTTCTTTTTTTTTTTTTTTTTTTTACCTAAATGAATCTACTGCAGAGCTGGCTGCAGACATTAGTATCCATTTTATATTCCCTGACTGGGAGCAGCTTCTCTCCTTTATTTGCAATAGCATCTTTGGGACTCTCAGTAAGAGCACATTCAGATGAATGGCTCACATATGGAGCCCATATAATAAAGCAGTTTTAGAACTTTGGGAAAACACAGTTCTGCTATGACTCCATGATAATAGCGTAAGCATGTTCACCTTTAATACACTACCATTATCTTTTGTTATTTGATGCTTTCCACAGCATTAATCCATTATTTTCAATTAGAAGTGGGTTCATATATGAGTTCAGATAATGCCCTTTTGAGTGAACTGACTTTCAACTATGTAAAAGACAGAAAATGGTTTAGCTGCAGAGGATATCATGCCACTAACATCACACCCCACCGGCCATGTTCACAGGACAAGGCAATGCCAAACAAGAACCCATGGGAGAGCTACAATCCAGCCTGTGAGTACCAGAACTACGCCACTATGAATGTACTAGAATCTGACACCAAGGACTCACTGGAGATGACGCCTGCAGAGTGGGAAAAGTGTGTCAACTTACCCTTAGATGTCCAGGAGGGAGACTTCCAAACAGAGGTCTAGAGGGCGGAGAAGGTGAAATGCAAACTAGGAAATGAGGAGAAAAGGGGATGTAATTTGCACTGAACAAAGCAACAGACTTTTCTAACAGCCTTGGCATACATATCTGGATAATACGAGTGTGGCAGGGACATTATGTGCCAATACAATATAAGGACTGGTGAGAGAGAAAAAAAGAAGAAAAAAAAGGGATAAAAACATCAGTGTTACTTTTTGTATTCTCACTAGTGTACTTAGTGTGGGGCAGCCTGGTGTACAATATTTACCATCATGTGTTTCGAATTATCTTTTGAGGAATTGGCGAAAAGAAAGCGGATTAAAAAAAAAAGGTAAACCTCACAAAGCAAAGACATGCCATGTGGTCCCAGCTTCATCGGGTCTAGTTTTGATTTCCTAAAACTAGACCCGGGAGCACAATGTATATATTTATGCAGGTTTTTAAAAAGTTTATAACAGTCTGTTTGGCCATTACTACACTTTTTACTTTATAATATAAAACATGGGAGGCAAAGAGGATTTTTTCTGTCATATTAAAATGAATGTTTGTCAAGCTACATTCTTCATTGCTTTAAATGCAATAAAGATAATACTCACTTTTATATAAATAATATATTTCACAACTTTATTACTGCAGAATCTGCTTGAAGGATCCCAGCAAGCTCTCTCATCTGCAGCTCTGTATAAAATATTTAAAAACAAAATGTTGTATGGTGTAAATAAACTTTTGTCTACATATGTTTTACTTGTGCCAATTTATTTTAATGAGAAAAAAAATGCCAACCTGATCAAAAAGTTATAGCGAAAAATGTTAACATTTGAAAAGGAATGTAAATAAAAGAGGAAATATGTTCGTACTGCTTCAGAGGTTGTGTCAAGTTTATGGCGTTGGGTGGCTGTGACATGCTTGGTTAAGAGATTAAGATTCGTGCTATAAATTGCTTTTGTTCAATATCCAATTTACTCCCGGCTTGATGTGAACTGTCAAAAAAAGTGCCTCGTGTAACACTGCTGTGGAAGGTTTGACATGGAAAGTTTCCTGCCTCGGCTCATAAACTCATATGAAATTTCTGCATTTGGATAGGAAACATTTAAAGCCTTAATATGGCTCTGTGCCTCCAGAAGGTTCGGCTAATAACGTCTGTTTTCTCAGACAGACAGGCCCAGACAGAGCACTAATGGGGAGAGGCTGTGAGGGCTCAGGGAAAATCTTGTTTGCTCTGTCTGGTGGTGAGTGCCGTACAGCTGAATGAATGGCGTGAGAGCTCCAGTATGTGCCCACCCCCGAACCCAGTCGCCACCTCATCCCCTCCCGGGAAACAGGAGTCCAGCAAAGAGGAGGAGGAGGAGGAAGTGTCAGTGAAGAGCAAGGACCGGAGGCGAAAAAGGGGGGTCCGTCCATTAAACACGAAGATTCGTCTGCGGTTTGATGTCGTCCCAACATAAATTAAGATGATTAAGAGCAGAGCTTGGTCTAGACGTTAATATCTAAATTTACAGTGCATTTCAATTTAGACTACCAGACATAATTAGGTTAATTATATACAGTACTCCAGCCTGTTGCCGGTGCTGTAAGAGTTTTTTTATTCCCTATTAATGAAGCAGCATCCATTACAGTGCTTTTAAACATATTGCCATCTCCCCCTTGCCTGTGCAGGAGGCCCTATTTTTCACACAACGCCCTAAATGCATATACAATAAGTGCATAGCTTGTGGGTTCAAGTATTGAGAGTTCATCACAAAACAGTTTTACAGCCAGAGTGCATTTGTAACCAATATAAAAAAGGCACACTAGATTGTACCATGTTGTTTTATTTAAAGGCCATTTCTGGACTGAATACAGTACTGTACAAAAGTTTTAAACTGCCCCTTATTTCTTTAGATCCAAGGAGCCAGGCTTTCTTGTCATTTTTTAAAGTGGTTTTGAGTGATAGTTCTCCAGGCTTTCTGAAGGTCTTTTTTTCATTCTTTTGTTTTTTTGTGAAGCCACTTAACACTGACCTATGAATCATTCAAGCATATAAAAGCATATTCAAGGGGTGAACCAGTGTTGTGTCTACATAACAGACAATTTAGCAAATCTTCAGACACTTTGTTACTAACTGTCACAAAAAGACATCAATTCTTCCAGTTTTTAGCTGACTATGAAACATGGCAACAAAGTGAATCCAAAGAGCTATTAAAGCAAAACCTGGTAAATCTCGGCATGGTGTGTAGTGTGTCCTTAACAAAATTTGAGGAAACTGTATAGAACAAAAGTAGCAGGCCTAAAATCTACAGCAGATGAACAATATCTCAAAGTCAGCCAAAAAGAAAAAAACCAAAATAAAAACCAGAAAAGACCTGACACTGGACCTGAGAGATGCTTCTGGCCCGTTAGTTGATTCAGCTAGTCTTCACTGAAGCCTCATTAGAAATGCTTTTACTGGAATGGTGCATAATCCTTAAGTAATTCTTATCACTCCATGATACTGATGATGGATGATGGAGTGATGAATCCAAATTTGAAATTTTTGGTTCAAATCATCATCAGCATGTACAGACAAGGTCAGGCAAGAGGTACAAATGGTAAATGGCCTGTATTTATATAGCGCTTTACTAGTCCCTAAGGACCCCAAAGCGCTTTACATATCCAGTCATCCACCCATTCACGCATACATTCACACAACCATATCTACAGCCATCTGTAAAACATGGAGGCTAATGGATGAAATTATACACAGAAAAGTACAGTCAGATTTTGATCCACCATGCAAAAACATCTGGAAACACCTTTGTTTGTCAGCATATCAATGATCACAAACACAATGCTGGATAGAAAACACACACAATGGAAAACTATCAGTCATGGATTGGCCTCCCCAGAACTTGGACCTCAACATTACTGAAGCAGAGTGGGATCATTTTCACAGAAAATGCAAACTTCTAAAGAAGAGAGCACATTTGAATGTCTTTTAAGAAGGCTGGAGAACTATTCTTGAAGACTACTTAAAGAAATGACAAGAATACTTGCTTTAGAGAGTTCAGGCTGTCATGCAAATATTGACTTTGACTTTTATGGTTAGAATTGTACTGACTCTGTTATTGCCTTATATACTGTATTTCCATGTATGTTTTAACTTCCAGAGTTAATGAGGTGTTCTAAAGATGGCAAGTTTGTGTTTGTGTTGGTCCTCTTTTTATTTATTTTTAATAGTACTACTGGGTGAATAATCTCAGTGTCAAGAATCGTCAAAGAGGAGTTTTAAAATAACAAAAATACAGCAGCTTTAATGCAAATCACTTAGAGATTTCCCCGATTAACAATATTACCATCTGTATTGAAATATCAAATTTTCAAAAACAAACCCCTCTATTTGTATATGCAGTCCCCAATTTTAACAAGAGGACCATCACATGCTGCCTGTGCGTCACACAAAGCATTTTGTGTTTAAACACTAATACAAGAACAGCTTCTAATGTCATTTAATGAGAAATTACTTCATTCTCTGTGAAGCGTTGCTTTGGCAGAGATTCTCTTTGGCTCAGTTAATGAAAGTAATATGGGTAAGAACGTGATGATGACTTCTAATATTTCACACTTGGACAGTCATTTTGTGAGAATCCTGCAGGGTATTTTGATTTTTTTTTTTATACACGAGCTTCACATTGATTCCTGCTCACACTCCGTGTCTCTGGAAGTGGAAAGTGATGTTATTTAGTTGTTTTTAAATCAAGCTGATATATGTTGACCTGCTGGATGTTCTTAGTTCGATAGTGAGTGGCAGGTCCCACAGGCCCGTGAGAGCACTGAGGTTAACCTGCTTTGGGGCTACAAACACTGAATCAACATAATTACATTGATCCTGTGTCACTTTGCTCTCTGGAGGCATCGCTGAGGGGAAAGGCAAACTGCTCGTCTATCAAGGGCCTTTCAGAGGAGTTAGAGCCCAGAGGAAAGACTTGGGGCCACACAAAAAAAAGGAAAAAAAGTGAAAAATACATCCAGGCAAAAGTTATGAAGGACAAAATCAAAATGAAAAATGGTGCAATGTTTGGACAGTTGTGATATTTAAACATACAGGTCTGTGTGTTGTTTACTTTTCAATGAGCCAATACAGTGATTTGAAAAAAAGGAACTCTACACCCCATGGAAATCATTGGTTATTCTTGAAATATATAAATATTGCATAACTGAACAGAAACACTAACATTTTGCCCACCACACTTTACAGAGGATTTCAGGTTATTCTTCTAAAATGTTAAATGATACTGTGGCCACACTGATTTGTCAATCCACAATCCATATTCCAAAAGTTCTGCTCTTTGCCTGTTTGTGTCAAACTCTTGTTTTAAGTTTCTTTCAGATGGCAAAGTGTTTCTTCCTGGTCTCTTATGCAGGGGAAATTTGTGAAGTGTCGTCCTGCTTGGAGACGCATGCCCTTTGAAACCTACAATTTCAGGAGATGTCTGAAAATTCTGTGATGATTTCTCTCTTTTTTTGGTTTCTTGGTAGCCAAGAGTCTTTTCTGAAGACTTCTTAAAGGAAGTGAGCTTCAGGAATAGTTCTGAAGGCTGCTGTGAAAACAGCAGATGGTTTGCTCTTGGGTTGAATTTGCTGGTGCAGTCAGTCCTGGACGAATTTGAAATCCACACACTTTGTAGGTTATCTTTATAATAGAGAAATGAGTGGTTTGAAATGATTTGAGGGTATTTTTTAAAAGCCAAGCAAAGGTTTGTCCAACATCTTGGGTTGCAAAAAGGCCACCGGGACCCAGAGCAGACCTGTTAGTCTCTAAGGAGATTATGATCATAATCTGGAATACCTGGCTGTAATTTTACAGATTTGAAGGTATTTTAATTTTTAAAAAACATTTCTGTGTTATCATGTCGTTATTTAGAAACTTGGCATTGTTACTTTAGCTCGGGCACCACATATAGTGGGGCAAAAAAGTATTTAGTCAGCCACCGATTGTGCAAGTTCCCCCACCTAAAATGATGACAGAGGTCAGTAATTTGCACCAGAGGTACACTTCAACTGTGAGAGACAGAATGTGAAAAAAAAATCCATGAATCCACATGGTAGGATTTGTAAAGAATTTATTCGTAAATCAGGGTGGAAAATAAGTATTTGGTCAATAACAAAAATACAACTCAATACTTTGTAACATAACCTTTGTTGGCAATAACAGAGGTCAAACGTTTACTATAGGTCTTTACCAGGTTTGCACACACAGTAGCTGGTATTTTGGCCCATTCCTCCATGCAGATCTTCTCGAGAGCAGTGATGTTTTGGGGCTGTCGCCGAGCAACACGGACTTTCAACTCCCGCCACAGATTTTCTATGGGGTTGAGGTCTGGAGACTGGCTAGGCCACTCCAGGACTTTCAAATGCTTCTTACGGAGCCACTCCTTTGTTGCCCGGGCGGTGTGTTTTGGATCATTGTCATGTTGGAAGACCCAGCCTCATTTCATCTTCAAAGTTCTCACTGATGGAAGGAGGTTTTGGCTCAAAATCTCACGATACATGGCCCCATTCATTCTGTCCTTAACACGGATCAGTCGTCCTGTCCCCTTGGCAGAAAAACAGCCCCATAGCATGATGTTTCCACCCCCATGCTTCACAGTACACTGAAAAAAATATGTTGTTGGATTTACTTAATTCAATGGTGGACATTTGTTGCACACAGATGTTTTGCTTTGGCAGCAACTTAAACAATTGAGTTAAATTAACACAATTTATTCATGTTCAATAAACTTGTGCAATTTGTGTTGATAAAATGTGACTTAAACATGTTTTGATGAAGTAATTTGAGCTCTTGGAATATTTTAATCCTTCACAATTTTCTCACGTTATCCCAACACGATTCAATAACTTTTACCCAATACTACTTGGTCACTTAAATACTACATGTTATCTTCAAATTACATTTTGCTATTATATTCTAGTATCAAATACACAATTTTCAAATGGAGGCCTTATAACAGATTGTATTGTTCTCTTCCAAGATGGTTGCTGGCATCCACCAGTAACCTTTCAAAACAAAATGTCTAATTTCACTGCAGTAGGTAAAGAATTAAACTGACATTACTCCTCTACTGAATCTATATAAATCAACAGTTAAATAATGTCAGTTCTTCCGTGTTCTCTGGAATCAATCACAGCAAAGAAATTGGACTGTTTCTTTTGAAAAATGTTGGGAAAGAACAAATCAAAACATTCTATTTAAGGCCTCTAACGTCAAGATTCAGTTAAACAACAATTATGACTAAACAATTTGAGGTAATGTTAGTTTCCATTAACATTAAATTAGGTTACTGAATTGGCAAACACCTTCCTATTAACACTACCCATTTTACCCCAATAACTAAAGAAATTAGCACTTGCAGGTCAAAACCTTTATTCAAGAGACGCAAAAATAACATTGATACAGTGACTGTCAAAAATTACAGCACTGATCATACTGTGACATCTTGGTTCAAAACAGCACACTTAGAAATATTCAACGTTCTTTACTTCAACTGAATGAAACTGAAAATACCATTTCACACGACCCATATGGGATATTTAGACTGTATAACTGTTCACGCTACATCTCTTCACTAGTAAAAGAAAGAAAAAATACAAAGAGAAATTTAAAAATGCTGCCAAACAGACAAACAGAACTTGTACAGAGCAAAAGGAAAAACAAACAACAACAAAAAACGGCTCGTCCTCATGGCAGTTGCAGAGTATATAAAAATGAACCCTGCGATCCGTTCCTGGAATTGAGCTTCAAAAATGCAGCAGAACAAGTGTGAGATTTAAATGTCCTCTCACCTAGAGCTGGTCACCTCACATGCATAACAGTGAGCTTCGTTGCAGGAGCAGTTTTGTCTTAGTTGTGAGCTTTTCTTGAGAGCTGAGTTGCATCCAACTCCATTACCACCCATTGAATCACCTCAAAAGTGTGGCAGAGTTGTGATGGGTAACTCATGTTGAAGGAATAAAAAAGGTCCAAACAGCATGGCTACTGCAAAGGTCACGTTATCCAGATCTTGAAGAACAACATCAGAAAAGTCATTGCCTGCCGCATCCTCTGGAGACAGATGTTCATTGTGGTTTTCTCAATCTGTGCAGTGGCCTCAGTCAAGTCCTGGTTAAACACAAAACATTTCTTTAAGATTCCTTTTTAAACTCATCTCTTTTGAATCTACCAGTTCTAATGTTAGAGTAATTTAAACCAATGCAAGCAACATAGTAAATAGCTATAGCCAAAGAGTGGCCTGCCATGCTGCCATTCATGGTCTAACAGAGTTTCTAAGAGAGGGTGAAAAACATAATAATTTCAAATGCTTTACATTAGTTTTTGTTAGAAAGACACCGGCCCATCAGAAATCCAGGTTATGTCACTCAGAAGATGTTAGAATTTAGACTTTCAGCCCCACAATTTGGTTAGCTGTTGGTCATTTTTTCAAACAAAAACTAATATAAATATTGGTGGGATTTTCCTTTGTTCATTAGAATGACAAATTTAAAGTTTTTTCACACTGATGTGACCCCTAATACAGGGGTGGGGATGGGGCCTCAAGGGCCGGCGGCCGAGTTCACTACCAGGCCTCATGTGAACTTCAAATTATTAAAGAGGACTACTGGTCCTAACCAGTCCAATGAGGATCAAGTGGATAACTAAATGCATTTTTAAATGTTGCAAAGCCACAATCTACTCATAAAACACTCACCATGAACTCCTGCACCAAGATGTTGCAATTGTCTTTCACACAGATGCGGAGCACTTTGATGAGGGACTCTGAGCATTAATGTCATCCTTGACTATTATAACAAAGAAAACAGAGATTTGTGAACTTTTCAGTAGCACAGAAGAAAATGATCCCAGACAAAAACTATTGACTTTTTAAACCAGTCAACATGCAACACCAGCATCTACAAAGCAATATCAAAAGTTCCTGTTTGACATCAACTTTATGGATATATAGTTTCCAGAACATTTATTTTTAAAAAAAGAATTTTTTCTCAGTGGGCCAGTAAATGCATGACGAAAATTATGGCATCCTTTTAGTGGAATCATTACTCACAGGTAATAGTTGACTGTTTCAATGGATGTAGCATAAAAATCTTTTACTGACCTAATGCAATACATATACACTTTGTAGTTAAAGAATTTTAAAGTTCTTACTGTCATTATGGCAGCTACATCCTTTAGCTTTGTGCCCTGTTCCCCCGATCACTTTGCAAACACTTTCAGCAGACTGTCAGAGAAAAACTCAGCTCCGTCAGAAACCTTGACTGTAAAGGCATGGTTGGGATGCACTGGAATGCTGCATTTTATCTGAAATGACATAAAATTATTTTGAAATAACAGCAGGCACTGTGCTTGGTTAATCAGTAATGTTTTGTTGAATAAAAACTGTGTTTCCAGATCTTATGGGATTAAAAAAAATCCAAAGATGTTTGTTTCTGATTTGCAACCCAACAACCCACAAGTTACAACCTCATTTCAGTTCAAGTGTGCATTAATGCGAGTCCAGTAATCACCTTTCTGGCAATACATACAGGTATAAGTTAAACCTATGGCAGATTTTGTGTAAATAATCATTCTGTACATTCGATAATCTTTAATCCTACAACTGTTTACAACTTGCATAGTTCCCATTTCTGTATAGCTGTATATCCCAGATTCTGTAAAGTTATTTATTTCATATTCTGTATAGTTTTTCATATTTATATCCTGTTCATATCCTGTACATAGCTTGTACTCACTACAGCCTGTACATACTTATAGTTATAGAATATTCACAACATACTTCATACCGTGTACATTATAACACACCATAATAGACCCATTTCTGTAATATACTCACATATCTATATTATTGCTAATATATATTGTAATATATCTATATCACTAAAGCACTTCTGGATGGATGCAAACTGCATTTCGTTGCCCTGTACCTGTGCATGTGCAATGACAATAAAGTTGAATTCTATTCTATTCTATTTTGGATCTCTCAGTTGTATTAATAGGGTGAGTATGCATGCACCTAATAATTATAAAAAACCTATTATAATTAAGTTACAGAAACGAAAATAGAATATACTTTCTTACCATAACACCTTGAACCCACAATCCATCAGCTGACTCCTGGTGAAATGCAGAATAGAGGTCATCTCTCAATGTGCAGCAAAAAAAACAAAAACAAAAACAAAAGGACAGCAGGTGAGGGCAGGAGGGGTAGGGATGTAAGCTAGCATAATGCCGCTGATGATATTAGCTAAAGCTGTTCAATGTCCAAAATCTCACTAACACCACGGTGCAGTAAATACACAATGTAACTGAAGAGTCAGTTGACAAATCTATTCACACAGAAAACCAAATTATGTTATGAGTGCCTCGTAATTAGGTTTAATGTGATATTACGGCTCTTGTGCCAAAGACAAATTCAAATGAAAAAGCGCCAATTCTTTGACAACAGATAAAACAGCAAATAAGCTAACGGCTCTTTTTTAGCATGTTACATGGCGACACTCTAGACGTTTAACTACATTTGGCTGAAATATGGTAAAAATGAATTCAAAAAATCAAGACATACCAAAAACGTAGAGTTGGCTGCTCGACTTGACTGAGATGGATGCCTTTTTTAAACCACGATCCAAAGCCCGCGAGATGAAATCACGCGTGGTTTCACGAGATTTAACGTTGCTATCTTATTGACTTACTTCACCTGAACATGATATGAACAATTTAATACACCCTTTCTGCATATCATGTAGTTTTTACACTATATAGTTACATTTAACTTTAAAACATGAGGCAATTGTGTTAAATACATGCAAGATGCTTACATAAATCCAAGAGATGGCCAGTCCCTTTTTTTCAGTGTAGGTATGGTGTTCTTGGGATGCAACTCAGTATTCTTCTTCCTCCAAACACGACGAGTTGAGTTTATACCAAAAAGTTCTACTTTGGTTTCATCTGACCACATGACATTCTCCCAATCCTCTGCTGTATCATCCATGTGCTCTCTGGCAAACTTCAGACGGGCCTGGACATGCACTGGCTTCAGCAGCGGAACACGTCTGGCACTGCGGGATTTGATTCCCTGCCGTTGTAGTGTGTTACTGATGGTGACCTTTGTTACTTTGGTCCCAGCTCTCTGCAGGTCATTCACCAGGTCCCCCCGTGTGGTTCTGGGATCTTTGCTCACCGTTCTCATGATCATTTTGACCCCACGGGATGAGATCTTGCGTGGAGCCCCAGATCGAGGGAGATTATCAGTGGTCTTGTATGTCTTCCATTTTCTGATGATTGCTCCCACAGTTGATTTTTTCACACCAAGCTGCTTGCCTATTGTAGATTCACTCTTCCCAGTCTGGTGCAGGTCTACAATACTTTTCCTGGTGTCCTTCGAAAGCTCTTTGGTCTTGGCCATGGCGGAGTTTGGAGTCTGACTGTTTGAGGCTGTGGACAGGTGTCTTTTATACAGATGATGAGTTCAAACAGGTGCCATTCATACAGGTAACGAGTGGGGGACAGAAAAGCTTCTTACAGAAGACGTTACAGGTCTGTGAGAGCCAGAGATTTTCCTTGTTTGAGGTGACCAAATACTTATTTTCCACCCTGATTTACGAATAAATTCTTTACAAATCCTACCATGTGAATTCATGGATTTTTTTTTCACATTCTGTCTCTCACAGTTGAAGTGTACCTCTGGTGCAAATTACTGACCTCTGTCATCATTTTAAATGGGAGAACTTGCACAATCGGTGGCTGACTAAATACTTTTTTGCCCCACTGTATACAGTGCTGTCTTGAGTCATCTCTCATTTCTTTATATTTTGCCAGGAAATAGAGGTGCAGCAATTATGGAAACAATTGCAAATATAACTGGAAATATAGTATATAAGGCAAAAACAGAGTACAATTCTAACAGGTTTGAAATGCAATATTTGTATGACCAACTTTATTCTTCTGCCCAGTGTGAACTCTCTTAGGCAATGACAGTCTTCAGGAATAGTTCTGTGGCTCCACGTTCCAGGCTCTAGGGAGGCCAGTCTATGACTTATATATGACTTGTTTTTTTCTATCACGGAATGCATTTACTGCAAACTACTGTGTGTTTGGGATGACCATCATGCTGAAAAATGAAGCTGTTGCCAATCAGGTGCTTTCATAATGGAATTTCATGATGGATCAAAATGTGATGGTACATTTTCCAGAGTTTATTATTCCATCAAATGCAACTCTGAGCCACATCAATCTCTCCAGCATGTTTTTACAGATGGCTGTACACACTCATTGTTGTACCTCTCTCCTGACTGTACATATTGATGTCTGAAAATGATCGGTATCAAGAACTACATGAGTGAAAAAGCAGCTAATGTCCAAAGAAACTTTGAAAGACTTTGAACAACTCAGAAAGCTCGGAGAACTACAGCTCGAGATCACTTGAAAAAAAAAGGAAGTCTGGGTCCTTGGAAGCAAAATATGAAGACTTTTGTGCTGAAAACTTTAAACAACAGTTGCACTGGAAGTAAAGAAAAAAGTTTTGAAAGCTTGTAAAAAAAGAAAACTCTGGAACATTCTTGGGCAGGTACTTGCCATGCACTGTGTAATGCTCTAAGGTCTGTTGTTGTGTGGAGCAGTAAGAGCGATGATGGGTACAGAGGCCCATGACAATAGCTGCAGTGTTTTCTAATTCCTCCTGGTACCTGCAGTTCTCCACAAAATCATATTTGCCTTTTGTGAAAAAAGACCCAAACAGTGGCCAGCTTGTTTGGGTTACCTTTGTGTTTTTTGTTTGAATATTCCGGGTTTGGAAGCAAATATAATAATTTATGCAAGCAAGGATGTAATGAATCGAAAAATTAAGATTTTGTATCTGTCCGACTCTAAAATAAGATTTGATTGCTTCTTTTTGCCATTTTTCTGACAAGTTTAAATATTGGTTTAAATTACAGAATGAGTCCACATTTAACACATGCAAATTATTAAGACAGGGAAATCAAATGGAGATTATAGCAATATATGAACACATACACATATTGTAGACAAAACCAAACATGATCAAATGCATTTGACATGTATGACCTTCAGGTATATTTAATACTGTAGCTCCATGTCAAGATAGTTTTATTTTCCTGCATGAATTCCTTCATTTTTTCATTAAAGTGTTTTCCCAAAGAAAGTTGTGAGTGGAGCTTTGGAAGATGTGCAGCAAAGAAAGAAAAGAAGATGAGACAAGACTGTCTTTTGAATACGAGGGATAACAAGAAAAGTTGCGCTCTAAACAGCGACAGATCCTCTGATCTGACATGTTGATCACACGATCCTTTCTGCTAGGGTCCTCGGGCTCGTGTTTTTGGCTCAAGGCTTAGTTAGTCTATTAGTGAAATGTGGGGGTGGCATATCGTATAATGGCTTAACTCAAAGCAGGTTTGCACAATAGTTATGACAAGGTATGCATACCTCAAACTCTAATTGGATATGCACACAAAATTCCATGCAAATCCATCTGACGCAGTTTTATCCTAATCCAGTGGCGAATGTATTTAAGTGCCACTCTAATTTGATACACGTCTTTATTATGCTAAAACGTTTAATATTGCTGTGGTGGCAATGCAGAATGCACTTTCATGTTTACAGAATTCCTGATTGTTATAAACTTCAGAGTTCCTGCTTGTGTCGGACCACACTCTGATAATTGTCCCAGCATTAGTCAGCAAATACAATAATGTGCTGCACAGTTTTTAATGCTTCAATCCTTTTATATTAAAGACGGACTTTACACTATGAAAGACGTCATAAAATCCACGTTGCATGTTTTTTGTAGACATAACATGAGGTATACGGTGATGCAAAGAACTACACTGCATACATATAGTCAGAGTCGAGCACTGGGCTGTGGAAAGGAGTTGGAAAGAATTGGATCTGACTTATCCTGAAACTTTGAGTGAGTGCTATATGTACTGAGATGTATTTTTTTGTTGTTCATCACCCTATTTGGTTGGTTGTTTCTATTTTGGGAGACCTGAAAGGGCAGGCCAGCAGAGCTTTTTCGGCGCACAATGACCCGAGCATCTTGTTTGGTGTCTTCTGACAGCCCGGCTGCTTGTTGCCTCTGATTCGTGTCGACATGTTGCAGAAAATACATTTTTGGTAGATGAGGTTTTCAGGTTTATCAAACTCCATTATTCACACACTAACCTAGAATTACCAGTGGTGACATTTTGTCTCTCTGGCAAGGAAATTATATCCCCAAATGTCCTGGCACTGTCAAGATGACAGTACAATCACATACAAAATCAGGACATACTACATACTGTAATTAAACATATGAGTAAATATAGTCAAGATAAAAAGAACGTACAACCTATTTCAAATCTAAGGTTTTACGCCTTATCTGGGCCCTAGGTCTTACAATGAGGTAAATACAACTCAGATAAACTCCAAAACATGACATTTAACACCCTGTCATTATTTATTTAACAAAAACTAAGAACATCCGCAAATCAAATACACATGATTAATTGATTGAGTTTGAGACCCTCTATAAAAGCAGTTTTGGCAGTTTGCTGATAGCTCTAGTCCATCACAGGGCTAGAGCTATCAGTTATTTTAGTAATCAAGTATTCTATGAATTCTTCCATCAATCAAGTAAGCGGAGAAGAAAATACTTTTGCCTTATTGATGAGGAACAGTCGATATTTGAAAGAAATACGGGTTAAAAAAAGGAAATGAACTAATTATAGTGTAAAGAGGGAAACAAGGAGAAAGTAGATATGACAAATTACACAAGAACTGAACTGCATCAGGTCTTATGGGGAGATGAATCCAGATTTGAAGTGTATGAAATGAGGGCAGGACAGAGGTACAACACTGTCTACATTTGTACAGCACGGTAGAAGTTCTGTCATTGTTTTGTGTTTCATTTCATCCAGTGAGATTTTGTCAGAATGGATGGACTTACGAATGCAGATTTTGATCCACCATGTAATACCATCTGGAAAGTGTGTTATTGGGATCACTGCCAAACACACAGTCAATGCAGCAAAAGCATGCCTTGATACAGAAACACACAATGGAACATTATCAGGCCTCAACATTAATGAAACAGTGTGTGTTCATCTTGACAGAGAAAATATACATCCCACATTTCTCACATATTTAATATCTAGTAATTTATATTTTATACTTTACAAACATGTCATCTGAAATTATTACTGCATGAGGGGAAACATGTAACAAGTATTACAAAAAAACGATATATTGACATTTGCACATGCATTATTATTTGCAGATTGGTGATTCTTGTTTTAAAGTGGCGTACATAGTTTCAATGAGAACACAAACTGTATGTAAAAAGGCATTAAAGCCATGATGGGGTTTAAAACAGCTTTATTTCTTTAAACACAGGCATCGTTATATATTCAAACAACTTCCACAACCGATAAAGAGCAAGTATACAAATGATGCAGCTTCAGTCATCATCATCACCATCACATCACTGCATCCCCTCTACTGATTCTCACAAAAGGACAACAAACCTAACACGAATATCAAACCAAAAACAACCCAAAACAAAACAAAAACATTTCAAACTCATTCTGGCTGATTTCTGAGCGATTAATTTAGGTTAGCATATCCAGTGTTGTGTGCCCATCATGGTCACACACATTCATGAGGCACAAGCACTTGGCTTCCAGAGTAAATTTACAGTTTTTCATCATCTTCCTCAAACAGATAAGTACCTTGCAAAGATTTTAATATGTATGTCTAAAAGAAGCCCATTAATAGATCTGCCACTTTTGCTGTTAATAAATTCTCAAGTGCAGGCAAAAATGAGAAGTAGTAGTTTAATTAAAAAGAAAGTCACATCCACATTTTTTTTATTTCTATCTTTTCTAGTAATTTTACTATTTTCCTACCAATAAAGAGAAGAAAGCTGCTGAACCCATATAATTAAAACCACAATTAACTGAATCCTTGAAAATACAGCAGAGACAATTGGTCCTTTACATTACACACACACAGAGAGTGCAGGTATGCAAGTAGAGTAACATTTCACTGTGCATAACGGTCCCAGACTGCCAATAACTAATGCAGCGCATCCACTCGCACTATTTTTAACCTCAGATAAAAATCAGCAAAATAAACTGACAAAAAGTGCTACTGCTGTCAACACTTGGGATTTATTAGTCTTTCTTATACCAATTAGCTTTTCAGAAACAGCTTGTGTAGGTTCGACTGGAATTTTTACTTAATATGTAGATAACCAAACCATGTAAAAGGTCTAGAAAGCATACAGAAAGATTATAAAGCACATTTAGACCTGAGCTCTACACAAATAAAGCTTAGATTAAAAAAAAAAAAAAAAAAAAAGCATCTATGCTGCTACTCACAAATGTGTGTGCTGAAAAACAACCAATTTATTTCAGTTAACAGTTAACTTTAAGGTAGGACTGACTTGGAGAACACTTCCAGTATCCTGTCATTAGTAACACTGACGGAGAAATACAGTTGAGAGGTCTAATTAAGGGGAGGCATGCGTCAACTTCAACCAAAGATGAAATAGCTGTACAATAAAATAAACAAAATATATTTAAGAAAAAAAAAATCTGTATTCATTACTTAATGAAATTGTGCTTTCTAGTCCCTTTTCAGTGTTGGTTATGATATCTATAAACCTACACAAGTGAACAGTGATTCTGCTTTTTCAGTGCACGTATTCATCATCACTGAAGTCTGAGTCATCGGCCTCCACTTCTCCTTCAATCACAGACTTCTTCCCTCTGCAGCAGGACACCACCAGACCAATGAGGAAAGCCTAAAAACAACGATGAAAGCACACATGACAAAATATATCAAGGCTCATTTCATTGCTAATGTGGAAAATATTTAGCTGAGGACTTGAGCGATAAATTCAAAATGCAGACAGTGACATCTCATTCATATCTTTGGACTTACTCCAATAAAAGCCCAGTTCCCAAAGTAGTAGATGGTGCTGAAGAACCAGAACTTGTGAAGGAAAAGATAAGACCTTGTCACAGTGCACTGATCTGAAAAGAAGAAAAGCACAACATTAATGACAGAGGCTATATGCAATGTCTTCTCTCTGTGGCAAGTTTTAAATCAAGCAGTCGCTTTGAAGTATTTGTCTCACAGTATTGTTTGGACACCTGTCGTGTATTCAAATGACAGGCTTGAAAATCAATACTTGACTAATGTGGGCCCAAACGGTTTAGTAGTTTCACTCTAGTGGTTCATTGTTTTTAGGTGAGAGGTGCCTGCATGACACAGATAGGTTCTCTGTGGTCTGGAGCACAATTAAATGTGACACATCTACTGCTGCTTTCTGTTTATAATTGCACAAGTGTATCACTTGTTATACACCTGTGTTATAAAGTAGTCTATATTAAAGCTAGAGCTGGGCGATATGAGATTTTTTCATATCACGATATGTTTTTTTCATTTCAGGCGATAACGATATCTATCACGATATAAGCCAAATAACTATATTTGTAAGATTTAAATGTGCCGTTGCTCACAAGTAAAATGTGAAATAATCAGCAGCTTGTTTTTATTTAAATATTTATTTCCCATAATAAGTTCAACAGGGTAGATGTACTTAAGGAACATGAGACTTTTTCAGATAAATAAAGGCAAATATTGCAAACTACACAAAAGGCAGCCGCTAAAGCGTTTAAGTTTCAAAATAGAACAAACAAAACAGACTACTAAATTGTCAAATCCACTTAGAAACAAAATATTAATTCTAAAAATAAATCTTAGTTTGTTTTACAGAAGAACAGACAAAACTGACTAACTTTTGTCAATATCAAATAAACTGAGAACTAAAAGGAAATTCTCAATCTCTCCTTGTTGTATAGCTGAGCTTTTCAAACAGTTTTAACAGTTACTTTAGTCTGACAAAAGCCGAATGACGAATTAGCGCTTCCAGTCAGAGACTGAGGCTACGTCCACACGTACACGGGTATTTTTGAAAACGGAGATTTTCCTTTTTCGTTTTAAAAAATAATCCCGTCCACACATAAAGGCAGAAATGAAGGAAAACGCTGCTATGAACATGCCAAAGCAGCAGGTGGCGCTAGATTCCTAACCGTGCAGAAATATTGGCCAATCAGAAGTCTAGAAGCCTCGGTGGGAAAAAGTAAACAAAGCTGGGGCATAGAAGCAGAACCGAGTCGTATGTGTGGAGGGACAGTAACTGTGTGTATATGTAAGCATTTAAACACTGCAGAGAGTAGAATTAACAGTAACAGTATTGTAGAAATTCATTTCACCGAAACAATAACGTGGCGCACAGTGTGACGCATGCACCAGTTTATTGTATTTCCAGACTTGCTTTTGGCACAATTTACAGTGCACGCTACTCTGTTTTTTTGTCAGACTTGAAATAGCCGAAATACCTTCACACTACGGAACTTCTATGGCTCTTCCGTTCGACAATCTCTCTGGCATTGGAACCATCATCTGTTTTCTCTTCGGTCACGCTCGGTTGATTTTTCTAGTCGGCACACTCATTTCCTCCATTACGCGCTGGCTCCATTACCCGTTGGCTGCTTCCCAAACAAACACACGTGCGGCTTGGCACTTGTGCTGTAACAAGTCACGCCACGTGACGCTGCGGCTGTGATTGGTTCGGCTCTGCGCTACTTAATTTGGATTGGCTGACCTTTTTTTTTTTTTTTTTAAGAGGACAAGAGCGGCAAGGTCTATCGCGATAGCTTAATTTCTCTATCGAGTAAAAGTTATATCGCGATACATATCGTTATCGTTCTATCGCCCAGCTCTAATATTAACTTAAGAGCTCAACACAGGCTGCTGTTACTACATGGAGCAGGGCCTCGGGCAATTTTGTTATTGTAACTAAAAAAGACAACCAGTCGTCGGAAAAGAGGAAAGCTGTGTCACTGTCAGTGTGAATATGGTTCAGCCAATGAATAAAACTGGAATGAAATGTAACATTTAATAGAGTATATCCACTATAACACACTGAAACCCCAAAAGGCAAAAGCATGGGCCCACAGAGGACACCAGCAAATGTGAAGACAGTGAACCATAGGTTATGGGTTATGCATGTAACCCCAATTCTCTGATGACGCAAATTCAGGCTCATGACTGTGTTATAAGTAGACATTTCAGGCACTTCAGATCTTTAGATATGAATCCATCACAAGTCTGGTCACCAAATATGCAGTGATTCCTAAAGAACCATTTCCAGCTATAAGAAGAACAAACCAAAGAATACAAACTGGACTATCTTTGTATTTTGCACCAGGAACCATGAAGTGTCAAGTTGACGAGTTTGAATCCAGTATCTTAAATTGTGCTCTGAAATGTTTCGTACAATTCAGAGATCTAAGTCATCATCATTTCTACATCCACTGACAAAGACACGGCCTATGTCCATATAGAGGTAAGGTAAGGTTAGGTAAGGTAAGCCATAGAGCAAAGCTTCTTTGAGTTAAAGGATGACAGTCGATTTCTTTGAAATGACAGCAGAATGACTAAGTGCAGGGGGAAGAGAGGCATATTGTTCAAATGACGTTTCTTAAGACAGCTCAGGCTGTGCAGCATCTGATATTAAATGGATGTATTTACATAGATGTATGGAAATATGTAAATTTCTTTATGTATAGGTAATTGTGTAATGACTTTACCTTTCTCGCCCACTTGACATTAAATCAGACTGTGTGGCCAATGAATGACATCCCCTAATTAAAGCCACAGAAAACCTGCCAAACACCTTGAAATATTGTTTGCAAGTGTACCTTTTATCCCCTTAACATCCGCCCACTTTTATACTGAACAAAACTAAAAGCTTGAAAGCACTTTGTTTGTTATTCTCTTATGATGAAAACACAGCCCAGCACATAGTGATTCAACAAGTATGTGGCCTCGGAGATGACAGAAAACATAAGAAACAACCATTTTGCTGTGTACCTACTGTTATTACAAAGTAAAAACTGCTACGGCTGCTTCGTCTCTGGTATTTGTATCTTAAAATGGTTTATAGCCTTCATATCTTTGCTTTGAATCGATGACTCAATGAACGGGCCTGTGCCATTTCAAATACACTGGCAGAATTTTCCTTGAGTGCCGTAGAGTGTTAAGAATGAAAAGGCAGAAAGTGCTCACACAGATATCGATTTGATTTCAGTTTTTGTGTGCACTGCACTTTTGCCAACTACTGTGTAAAAACTGATAAAGATGCATTTAAGAGGATCATCTATTTACTTGTAGTGCATTAAAGCACCCATTCATTATGTGTATGTGTTACTGTAGCTAGCAACTTAAAAGCAACACAAGTTAATTTGTGTAGTGCATTTCTTACACAAGGGCAACTCAAGGTGCTCTCACTTAAAAATTAAATAAAAAAAAAAAGAATTACAACATTAAAATGCAAATGAAAAGAATAGAGAAGAAATTAGAAGAAAAAACATTAGACACGAGGATTGAAAACAAAGGAGTGCCAGATGGTTGATGTTGAGCACTGAAGGGTGAGTCAAAGGAAGTGCAGAACATAAATGTTTTAGTGTTGATTTCAAACAAGGCTGAGTTTCGAAAGTGGAAAAGACTAAAGAGGTTAAATGCTGCACAATAGTAATCCACTAAATGAACCAATTTAAAGCTGCCACTTCAAATGTATCAGTTTTCTGGGAGAACCTTTTTGTCCCAGCCTCGACAGAAGTAAGCAAACCTCAACTCTGCAATGTTCCTCAAATGACATTTTATTGCGGTGACCAAAGGCAGCTCAATCATTATTGACTCAGCACTGTGATCATGAATATAAAGCACATCAAAATCAAAAGCCCCAGGAAAGAAACTCGCTTATTGCTTACATAATCCAATTGCCTTCTCTTTTCTGTCGAGCTGCTCTTTTCCTTATGCTGGTGACATCACCTTTGAGCTTCAGCTCCCCACTTTTTGAGTGAACTGATACTGTTATTGATCCGACTGCCGCAGACAGCAGAAATATTATAAAAGTCTTAAGCTGAGTCATTTAGCCTTTATGTGTATGAATGGGTATTGGCAGGCGTGGTAAAATGCTGGTGACGTCAAAAGTAGAAAGTGCCAATGATATGCATGCCATGTCTGGGTCTCTTCTTAGCTCCACAATTGTTTTGTGTGAAAACACAGTAAGAACAGATCGCATTTATTAATTAGCTTAGCCATGCACACTTAAGCAATAAAAACAACAAAGTATATATGGAAATACACTCCTTTATAGGACTTGCATCATTTCTACAGAACAAGGCAAGAGAGAAAGTCCCAAAAGCTGAAGTCTGGCTATGTTAGAGAGCCATCTGGAGCATTAACGCCAACCCTGCTGTGCTGCTCCTATCACACTGTTTCTTACACAGCTCTTCACACTGACTTGAAACGTATGAACAGTGCAATCAGACCTACACAAAGCTACATGACATCAAGGTCCACAGCAATAACACAGTCTTTTTGATTTTTTCCATTAAAGTCAATACTTTTAAAAGCTTTCCCTACCAGAGTTCGGTGGAAAAATTCGGCTCAGTGCTGTTTCATCTATAATACAAATGAGAAGACACAATCCCACAGGAGTTGTGATGTGCAACAAGAATCAGCTTTCACTTCACCAGGACCAGGAGATAATAGAAGAAGCAAGTCTTTCTTCATCACTGTGACCCCACTCTTTTGCTCCACTACCTCAGCCATCTGTAGCTCTCCAGCTGCTTACCAGAATTGCAGGGCACTGAGTGGGATCTACAGATGGTTCACAACAGTGGTCTGCCTAAATATATTATCACGTACACCACTGACCAGCTTCACCTTGAAATCATTACCGTTCTCTGATAAGAGTATGGGGCAGCCAGGGAGTGCAGGTAATTTCACCCTGACTCATGATACCCGGGTGAGTGCTGCCCGGTGTAGGATGATGCATTATGCATAACTTTCGTCTGTGCATCTGTGCAAATACATGCATAGTACTCTGCACACACAATGTGCTCTTCCAAAAGGTTCTTGATCAGCAAGCTCTTGTGCCAAAACCGTATGCTTTTACTTTCCATCTAAAGTCCTTTGAGAATACTGCCATTCCTTCAGCAGAACTATTTTCACATTTCTGGCTTCACTTATTAGTGTTGTGCGTAAGAAGAAAAAAAAAAAATCACCAGAAACATCTTTTGGCAGTAGACAAAAAAAAAAGAAATCAATTTGAGCAGTGATCAAGTTCCACAAAAAGATAACACACATAACCTAACTTGACCTCACCAAAACTACTGATCATACGAACTAAAACCAAAGTGAGAAACAAACTGTTTTCTAAAGCAAAGGACATTAAATTAAGTTTTCAAATCAAGACGAATGCTAGGAACTATTACTTTTTAAGAAAGAAACCGTAATTATTTTTACACATTTAGCTGAGATAAAGGGGTATTGGGAGCATCAGGTACAGTCAGGTATTAGATGTAGAAAGCTCAATCTTCTCTTAGCTCTTTTTTTGTGTCTCTTCCAGCCCTGAAGGAAACAGCTGGCTGCTAAATGCCCCACTACAATCAACAGGTCTATAAAAACTGGGTTTATTTAAAATTTTCAATTAGGATCACTTTTAAGCAAGGAGTAGCATTTTAATTAAGCGTCTTTAAAGCTCAACCTCTATCAAAAAAGTAATTTTATTTCTATCAGTTAATAGTGGAGGTCTTTCTGAGCAATACCAAGCAAATATACCCTTTGAAAAGTGATTTTCTTTCCTCCTATAAAAGGTAAGGGGTGTCTGTGGATTACAAAATGGGCATTTTTCTTTCAGGAGAATTACTTTTGATTGACATATTCCATTGTAATGCAAATTGATGATGATCCCATTGATGGAAAGAAAATTACTATTAATTTGAGTTGGGGTTGAGGGAGTCCTGTTGAAAATTGCTATGGTACCTGGCATCTCAGAGCTAACACGACGCAACCAGCCCCCTCCCCAACTCTTTAAAACAATGCTGTGGAAACAGGGAAGTTGCTAGGAAACAGACAGGAGTCTATAAGTGTACAGTTTGATCTCTAAGATTCAATATAGGAATAATATGATACGTCTTTCAAGGTGAAAACCCAGCTTTATGTTGCTATTAAATGAATTAAGCTCACGCTGCTAGAATTTTACCCGTAATCACGCAGAGAAGCTCACTGATAAATTGAGCCACTGGGTCAAAAGCAAACCTTCGACTGGATGTATTGATATTAAATGTGAAATATACTTTCCTTCCTGCATAAACATGTTTTTAACGTTTTGATCTGTTCTTCTCCACAAGTGTGTTGTTTTGGTAAGAAATTCAGTGAGCTGCATTGGGTTCAAAGTTATAAAAATCACTGGTCAAAGTGTCCAGGGAATGAGTGTAACCACAAGCTGAGTTTCCTGAATTAATGACGTAGGTGTTAACATGACTGCAAAAAACAACAGTTAAGGACATTTAATCCCTTAAGTGAGGCAGTCATTATTATAAATGGACAAGAAAGAGAAATATGTGATGGGTTGGCCACAATAAAAATCACTGCATCAATAAGTGACATTGAAGGTTATTTAAATAGCCCAATCACATAAATGTCAGTCACACAAATTAAAAAAAAAGAATAAATAATGAAATTCTGATTATCCAAAAAAGGCTTGTGTGCGCACATAGACTCACAGAAAATACAACAAAACCACCAAAAATAACAACAAACAAAACTGACTGGGAGTAGTATTTTGTTGATGGTTTTAGATGCATATCAGAATTTATGATCAAAGCAAAGCCCCCTGCAGAAGTAGCAGCATGAGCATCATGGAGGTAAGACTAATTTGACAGAGCAGCTGAAAGTTCTCTGTGTTTCAGCCAGGCTTCATAAAACCTATAACTAAAACTGAACAGGGAATGTTGCAAAAGTTCAAGTTTGTGCCAGGGCTTGTGAAATGTTACAAATATAAGATATAACACACACCCATTTTTTTAAAACCCTAAAATGCCTTTACTCCCTGTGTTAAATTGGATAATCAAGAGAACTTCAAGTTTCAGATTGTCTGGCACCATGGCAGCTAAATCCTGAAGATTCATTTCCATTACGCTGAGTAAATGAGTAATGGCATGGTAATGACCTTAGAGTACATAATGGAGAGCCTGGCACTGAGCACCTGCTCGCCAAGATGTTAGTGTCATTACCCAACTGTGACCAATCGCCCAATCAGTCACTAGTTTGACTTCTACCCTCTTTTGTCTTAGCTGTCTTGATGTAATGTCATACTGTGGGTTATTACAAAGTGATGCAGTTCCCGTGCCTTGTGATGCAAATTTCTACCAAAGGGTATTGCCATAATTTTTTCTCTTATCATTATTTTTACATCAACCAAAAGGGCTTTTAAATCCCAAGAAAAGATACATGTCTCCATATCTGTGCTTGAGTTCATACTAGATTAAAATTTCAAGAATAAGGAATTTGGACACAACTGGCAAATTCTAGGCAAATTTCTCACGATGGCACCATAAATTAAAGAACAACTTTAATGCCTTTACTATTTACTAATTATTACTATAATTGTTACTACTGTTTTGTCAACAACAGCATTTCTCAATTCTCAGATAAAAGTATTAACATGGTATGAAAAACAATGAAGAACCAACAGTTTACAAGATGAGCACATTTTTTAGATAATGAATCAAAACGGGTAAGTTTTAACAGAACTCATTTTTTCAAACTATGAAGTCTGCTGGAAACTTGCTTTTGTCAGCTTTATAGGCAAGGCACAGTTCCTCTCCAACAAGTCTATATCAATTACGGAAAGAGCACCGATCTCCTGAGTCTTCTCTCTGACACAAGACTCTACCTTCCTGCACCTAACTCAAGCGTCAGATTCTTCTGGTGGCTGTCCTCTGTTTTGTGCATACTCAAAGTTTTTCAGACTTTCCCAACTTTTGCAATGATTACTATTTGAAATGTAGTTTGCTTCATTTTTTTTGCTTCAACTTCATCATTATGTAGCAATTGTTAGATTAATGCAGTGGGTACAGAATAAAGACAATCAGCGTTGGTCATGTCTGTGTCACCCCAAAAATATTTTACCATACATTATGTGGAGCACATTTTTGCTCAGTGTGACACCCTGGAAAAACATAAATTGTGCAAATCAGATAAATGGAGGCTCTCGACTGTTTGCGCTGCATGTAGTCACCTTTCCACAACTACGCACTGTCTAGGGGCAAATCAAATACTATCTTCTTATAAACAAAAGGGATATTATCTAAATGGCAACAGAATTTTTTTTTTTAATCATACAGTCACTTTTTTTTTAACTGTTTAAGCTATTAAGTGTCTGATTGCAGTCCCTCTCAGTCACATGTGTTATCTCTGCTTGACACTTCCTTCGCCTCATGGTAGGTGGTACAACGGCTGTTGTGAAAGCAGGAGCCATTTACAAGATGGCAAAAAAAGAACTCATTTTACTAAGCTGGTCAAAAGACAAATTACAAATCTTGCCAGACTACTAACTCCAGCAATAACGACACCTTTAGTATAACAGTGCTGAAGAGCTCCAAAAAAATTATGAGATAATTCTCACAACTAATCAGGAGCTCTATGGGTCATTTATAATGACCGCACATCACACTGGAGCACCTCATATGTAAGAAACCAATTGATGTTTAGGCCACTCTAGTAAGAACTACCTGAACTGCTGCTTTACAAAAAGTGTAAAAACCGCACATTTGAACCATTTTTTGTGAAAAGCAACAACTCAGGAACACCGACAACAAATGTCATACTTTAGTTGCCAGTTGTGACAAAACTTCTTAAGAACTGTAACAGAATCAAATGATGAGGCAGGATGTTTTGTCATAATTACATTTCTGCTAAATTCCAAACAGTCTGGCATGAAAGAATACCAAACATGTATTCATGATGATGGTGCTTGAATATATTAATAATACTGGCTTCTCTACCAAAATACTTATGATGTATTAAAAGAAACAGTGATATGTTGACATAATAATGCTAAAGATGAATTGATTGATTGATCTGATTTTTCTGACATTCTGTCAATAAGTGTCATTTTATTTTTGGGTTTACTGAACATCACAAATGTCGGCAAAATTGAATAAAAAAACGAAATTATATGACATATTGTTTGTATTTATTTAAAAGCAAGCTGTAAGGATAACTCGACAGCTTTACTGTTCTACATGATAATGCATAAACTGATATAAATCTATATTATCCTATATGACAAATCAAATGCAATATGTCTGTATTTGATTTGTCATAAGAGCAGGTTTTCTAAAAGAATATTTTATTAAATTTTCTGTTGTACACTTTGGGCATGGATGTAATAGTCATTTTATTCTGGCACCTACATGAATCTCAGACACTTAAATGCTACATGTAGGTGTATATAAACATTAAATAAAATGAACAGATGAATGTGTTCTTAGGGAAAAGCCCTCAGATGCAGCAATATGACTTTATGCTTGTTTGTTAGTATATTAATATTGGCTGTAATAAAAAACCAAAATAGGTTTTAGCAAGAGCCAAAGGAAATCAGCAGCTAAATTAATGTGTGCAGTTTCCCAGCATAATAGAATATTGTTGAACAAATGGTCACAATATTCCACAAATTGAGTGTCTTGTGGTACCATCTGATTTGCAGCTATAAAGATATACATAACTTATCTTTTAGTAATGAAGTAAACAACAGGAGAATATGCTGCAGAATCATGATCATAATTAGAATCATAACTGTTAGAGGTGGGGAAGAAGAACAAACATTATTATCTGAAATACATACAATAAAAAAAGCTATCGCCACTTATTTTGAACAATATTCTTTGATAAGCATAAGTATTACTGGGAGATTTACAGATACCTAATTACTGTATGTCAGCAGGTGTAAACAAATGGTTTCAATGGATTTATTGGATATAACCTGTTTAAACATTAAATATAAGCAATCAATATAAGCATTGTTTGTTATATGTAATTATATATATATTTATATTTCAAACTATGGTAATTAAATAGGTGTTTGAATGTTTACCTTTGATACGAAGGAAAACATTGTAACATAACTTAATTTCAAATATGAAATCATCTGTCTTTATATTCCACATAAAAGTATTGTGTGTGATCCTACTAGTTATTTCTCTACAAGGCTTTCCATTTTTATAAGCAATGATCTTAACATGGCAATGATCTGCCTAATAAGGTTAGAATAATAAATATTTTGTAATTGAGAGATAACTTCTCACACAATGACAATTGTGAAACCACAGCCTTTAACAAATGCCATTTCCTCTAGTTCAGTGCATTTGAGCCACACACATGCTCTAAATATCATTTATATAGCCCCATAAATAATTACTCCCAAAAATAACTCCAAACACATCAAGTACCATTTAATAAATTATATAAAAGCTTATGATAATAATATCACTAATTTGCTGTTAGATTAATGATACTTGATTGTTAAAAGAATTTCCCTCACTTTGGAAAAGATCTTGCTACTGTTTGGTGCTGCATGCATCTGAAAAATTCAGAAAACAGCCTTCTAGAAACAGCCAGATAAGTGATAAGCTGACGTTAGCTCATATCATGTTGAATCGGAGTGATTACAGACACGGTTTTACATTTACTTAAGACTACTATAAAATTGTATTGTAGATAGATTGTAGAACATTATAGAAAAAAAAACTGTATATGAGCGAAAACTCATATTTAGAAAGGGTTTAGAAAGGTCTGTGTGCTCCTGTGTGAGGTTTCAGGTACTGGCACAGACTTTGTTGTGTGTGCAGAGAAAAGCAGGTTTAACTGTAACAATTTACTTTTCCCCCAGAAAAAATGGACTTTGAGGATTTAGCTATACAATTCTGGGGTAGGGTCTAAAAGACCATAACAGTGAGTCTGAAAGCCATTTTTCCTGTCATGCTACTACAGTTTAGGGCATACTGTAAAACAACACTATTTTTGTTTTGGAGAACAAAAATAGTATTAAGACTATTAAGGTTAGAGTAGATGAGGAATGATAAAAGGCACATGTGTCAGGTATGTTGAAAAATGAAGTAAATTTATGATCTTGTTTGTTTTTCTTTAAACCTGCGTCGAAATGAAAATAATTCCTTTTCTGTCTGTTTACTTGAAGCCTTCAATGCTATGTTACCCCATTCAAGACAGATGTCACTGTGGATCTGCATATATGTAGAATAGCCAACTAGCTAGATAGATTGTCATCTGTATCATAAACAAACTTATTACACAACATTCACACATTTCTACAGATGTATCTTTGGTTTTACACATCATACAAAGTATCCCCTTCACCACCAACAGCAGCCTGACATGAGCATTTATCACATGAATAAATAAACATAGTAGAGCTTATACTTATGTGCATGCACACGTTGGTGTATTCATGCCTCCTTTAGTGAATTAAACATTTGCATGTTGACAGTAAGACACTACCTACTGCATTAGTAAACATTTGTTCTTGGTATTATTAATTCTAATACATAATGAATAGTGATAAAGATTACTGAACAGTGTTCTACATTATATAACTTGGTCACACACACCGTCCTTCTGTTCCTCTAGCATGAATTCCACGTTATGAGCAATAAATGTTTCATGTTGTCTTGTAGGTTCTTTAAGCATCTCACGATTGGAGCCAGCGCTACTATAGTGTGGCAGAAATGACGAACTTACCCTCAGGTGCATCTGCATCACATATCCTGGAGGTGTTAATAGTTGTATTCCCAGATGTAGGACCTGGTGATGGCATCTGAAACCAAAAAACAAAACAAGAGTGATGTACGTGTTTACTACAGAAACATTAAACACTGCAGTACACAAATATTTTGGCATTTTATGAACATGGAACTGTTTGAACTATCGTCTTTAAGAATTTATAACACTGAATTAGTACAGATCATCAACATACTTTATTCATATACTGTATTATCGGCTGATTTACATTATGCAAAGTAAAAACAAGATGATTTGGGTCCAAAGGACTGTAAAAGTTGTAATAATATTAATCTAATTTTCCTGCAGGTATACACAATATATAGCTATATCAGACATATGAACCTCTGTTAACAATGACAGTACGGTGACAATGCATTTAATAACCAACACAGCTCTGTAATTAATTGAAGAAATCGACTAAATATCTAACTAGTAAGGAATAAAATAATTCCTACCCTTAATTCTCAAAACAAAAATTAAATTTTTATATTCTATGTTTAATTTATGTCAATTTTAGACACAAAAATAAAATATTTTTTGGTCCCTAATCCTGCACTTGGGGACATTTGCAAAAATCCATCCAATCAAATGCGATTTGGGGTGATTATCTAACTCCACCCATTATATAAAACTGCACGTGACCATGTGGTGCGCAAGGAAGGTAATATTAGAAATGTAGTGTTTTGATTTAAAAACCAAAAGGAAAAAAAAAGAAAGCAGCAAGTGTTAATTAATTTTGCTCCAGTTCCTCCTTCTGGTCTAACAGCCCAGATGAGGAAAAGTCTAGAGGCAACTAACCCTTTACTGCTTCTTAACTTGATACTTCTCAGCCTCAGCGCATGCATTTGCTAAGCTCTGTCCACTTTTTAAGCAATTTAATCATATCTAAACGAGGAACCTAACAGAAACAAATGTGGGAGCTCATCATGATATTGATCACAGAAGAATTCAACCAGTCCTATTCAATATTTACTCTAAACTGTATGCATCTTTGATATATGGGGTGGCTGTAGCTCAGGTGGCAGAGCAGGTCAGCCACTAATCAGAAGGTCGGTGGTTCAATCCCAGGCTGCCTCCCGGCTGCATGCCAAATATCCTTGGGCAAGTTACTAACCCCATGTTTGCCTACTGGTGGTGGTCAGAGGGCCCGGTGGCGCCTGTGTCCGGCAGCCTCGCCTCTGTCAGTGTGCCCCAGGGCAGCTGTGGCTACAATGTAGCTTGCTATCGCCAGTGTGTGAATGGGTGGATGACTGGATATGTAAAGCGCTTTGGGGTCCTTAAGGACTAGAAAAGCGCTATACAAATGCAGGCCATTTACCATATAATGTGATATCAAAATTTAAAAGAAAAGAACAAGAGGATGTTTCAGTAAAACAACACACCGGTTTATTTAAATTATGTTGTTTAAAAGATTTTTTTTCTGATAAAGTGTAGACGCAAGGGTGCATCTAAACCACCTGCGTACACCCACACAGCGAGAAAGAGCAGAGCTACATTAGATCACATGGAGAGTAGACTGTCAAACAGCAAAGCCACATAGTCTAATATAGAAAGACGGAACTGAAAACGAACAAGAGTCTAAAAGCCCCGCTGCCAGCCTGTAGAGACCATGCTGCTGCCTACACCAAACTGAACCAAAGAGGTTTGAACACACTGACTAACTGACACTGCCATCGTTAGAAGCTCTCATCAGGGAGAGTGAAAACAAAGAAACACACAGGAATGGACATGAATTTTTCCTTACCTGTACAAGGTATTTCTGGCTGCCATACATGACATATTGTGGGGCTAGACTATAGATCATGTAGCTGGTGTGCAGAACGATCAAAAGAAGAATCATACAGAGGAAGAGGAGAGCCTGGGGGCGAGTTTTCTTAGGTCTTATTTTGTACAGCTGTAAAAAAAAAAAAAGAAAAGAAAAAAAGAACACATTATCATGTAGTTAACTGGGCATTTGCAAAAATTTAAATACATAAATAAGGCATTTTCTTACCCTTATCCAGAAGAACCAAATGCCCATGTTACGAATGCCGGCCATGGATGTGAGTACGAAGTACACTGTGATGACTGTGATCAGGATATAATCCAGTGGAAAAACCTGTGACATCAAAAACAAGTCAGCTACCGTATAAATCTTAAATGCACAACAATAATTATTGCATCCAGAGCCAAACACTTAGGATGGTAATCTTTCAAGGAGCAACCAGTAAAAATGGGTAATCCCACAATATCTGGTCAGCTCCAATAAATGCTAACCATATCTATCCTGGTTAGTCTGCAGCACATTCACACACCAGGAAAAAATCTGAACATCAACAACTGTTATGCTTTGCAACATGAAGTGTTCAGACTGGCAAGTTTAGGTATTTAAACCAATTTAGCAGTCATGTTTTGCCAAGCTTTTGTGTGTGGTCCTGTCTTTAGCCTCGTCAAAGCAGCTGCTTCTTTTACAGCTAAATGAAGAGGCAAATAAGCATAAATGGTCCAAGTACCAGGAACTGGTAGATCAGTGCAGGAGGAGAGGCTGTATGGTGCAGTGTGAGCTGATTAAGGTGCAGCTTTTTCAGTCACCGGTGCTGCAAAAAAGAAAGCCATCATGTCCACTCTGGAAGCTGCAGAGAGGGCCTCCAGATGGCTTTCAATGAGGAGGAGTGATCCTTTCGCCAATGCTGCTGGGAAACAAGCCAGGGTCTGAACAACCCTTGCTGGGTTTCCTGAGTGAAGGTGTATGATGCTGAAAAACCTGGAAACTCAATGACCTATCACTGACGATGTGTATTGTGTAACCTAATTTCATTACAAATTAGCACTGACCCAAAAATCAGTTTAATGTGTTTAAATTTCAGCACACTGAAGCACATACTCCCCAAGTTTTAAACAACATCTCAAGTTCATTTAGGAGAGACCAGTGATAAAGCTTTTAAATGATGCTTCATTGAGGTTAATGATGACAGAAACAAAAAAATATGGATTTAAGCATATCTTAATTGAGTATAATCACTATTCCAACGTGAGAGATGAGAGGATACTCACAGGTTGCAAGGCTAAAAGAAGTTCATTCAGAGGATTGGTTAGGTTGGTGCCAAAGATTATGAACCCAGAGCTGATGCCAGCCGAGTGGAGGGCTTTATCCAGACTGAGGAGGAAAAAAACAGAGAGAAAGAAAAAGAAGAAATAAGGGTATCAATCTCCAGTATTAAACTTTAATATATAAGGTTAAATGAAGCAATTGCACTGTTTATTTTGGTACATTTTGGTCTTACAAGGCACACACTGCAAACTGTATTTTGTGTTACAGGACAAATCATAACTTACTTTGAAATGAAGAGGGCAATGGTGAACAGCAACGCAACCAGGATAAAGAATATGCCTAGTAATATCTGCAAATCAATCAATCAAAACAGAGAAACAAAAATAAATAACTACAACAAAATACCAGGATACATTTTTAGAAATGACTGCTATAGGAGGGACGTGTAATCACAGTGTGCCCTTGTTTGTGAACTGCATTAAAAGCTGCATTTAAATAAAATGTGTATTTTTAAAGACAGCTACTTAGTCAGCAAATATAACCTTTCTACCATGTCTTTTGTCAAACAGAGACCATATGGCATAGCCAGCCACAGTTTGGCACTGTCGCTCAGGGTGACAGGGGGAAGCAATGGCACAGCTGAAGCAGAGTTAGGAGGCTGCAATCAGGGAGGAAAAAGCTGGCTGATCAGATGAACGTAGTGGGAGGGGAAAAAAAGTGAATCTAATGCTGATCTTCATATCAATAGTTAGACCAAATTATACCAAATTATCTGAGATAAACCCCTTGCAGCAAAATATTAATTAAGATACTGATGACAGACTTAGGAGAGAAGCAGGCAAGACGGAGAAGAAAAACATAATTTAGTTTAATTTTAAAAAAGTACAGTAATCTTTTTATGAAACTGCTACTCTAACCAAGGAAATATCTAAAAAATGAGTTTACATGTATTAAATGATAGTAAAGTTATTAAAACATTAAATAAGGCACCTGCCATATATATATATACACTTTTTTAATAAAACCTCTATAAATAGGTGGCACAATTTTTCACCCTATTATGGTGCAAGTTGCTTACCTAAAAAAAAAAAAATAGCTTGTTACATTTCTTGCGCGATCAAAAGAGAGTAACTATTGTGAGCTCCATGTCCTCACGCACTGATTTTAACTGTCAGTGTTTAACATGCTTAGTGAGTCATTTTCGCTCACTGTCGGTGTTGGTATTAAAAGGACAGCATGTGTCTGAGGAACAGTGAGGCTGAAATCGCAATCATTTGGCTTATCACTCTACACCAGTCTCTCAGTATACAGTAAATAAATCTCCCAACTCATTACTGTTTAAATTTGAGTCTGGGGACTATCATTAGCAGCAACCCCCCTGGTTAAAGACAAACTGTTACAGACACTGGTTTAAAATATTTGTTTGAGCCTGCAGTGCAGTTAAGTACTGAAAAATGAACAGCAGTAGGAAAAGTAAAATGTGAAAGAAGGGAATGATGCTTGAATTTATTTTATCCTTAACACATGGAAAAGGCATTAAAAGTGAGGGGTCTGCAGGACTGTAACTGGGCATTACCACTGATAAGTCATGTGGTAATGCCGAGTAATAAGAGCACATTAAGCATGTAAGCCATTCATATAGGCACAAAGTACATTTGTGTGCACGTGCTGGCTGCATAGGTTGAAATATGAACAGAAGTAAGTGGATATTCTTTCAGTGAGTTATTACAATAGCACTGCAGCCAGCCACATAAGTCTTTTATATCAGTTAAAAGAAGAAAAATTTTTTTCTATAACGTGGGAATAATCGAGAAGGAAATATACGACAACGAAAATCTGTTATCAAAGTCTTTTGATCTTTTTCAGTAATGTTATAAACATTCTTGTTACTGTATTTCAGCTGCAGTTCAATAAAACTATTAGGAGTAAATACTTCTGCTGCTTGAGGATTTGCAGTATTGTAACTTTATATTATACCTTTTATTCAGACCCTCCACCATTATGTTTAACAAGAATAATAACAGTCATAAGTCTGTTAAGAAAAGCCATTTTCATTGTGAGAGCCACTGCGTTGTCTCAAAGTCCAGTGAAGTGTATTTATGCCATTTTCAATAGCTGTTTCTGCCAATTGTTGATTAAAAAAAAAGCACACACAATAAATGAGTGGTTTGGAACAAGGATATATTATTAAGGATTGGTAAGAAAACCTAGCCACGCGGGATTCTGGCTGAATTTGTGATTTATTTATTTTTGCCCCCAAGTGACTGCATAAAAAGCCAATGTGCTTTTTATTTAACTTCAAAAAATTATTATAAAGCACTTCTATTCAATACCATGAAAAACTGCTCAAATGAAATGTATGTAATTGATCAGAACTTTGAGGCACTTTGAGTCTCTACATTATGCTCATCAGTACATTGTGTCTGGATGTTTTGTACTGGGCCAGTAATGTTGGGACCAACATGTCCACTAGTAGCCAAAAAAAGAAGAAAAAAAATATGAAAAACAATAAAAAGACAAGTTTCTTGGTTGCTTTGGTCTATCCCTTGGGTACCATGAGATCCTGCCTGAGAAATATGAGACTCCCTGAGAGACTTCAGAGTAAATTAGGTGAATAGATTTCCTGTGGGAACCATGTAACTATGCGGTTGTGTAAAGTAGAACTCAAAGTAAATCTAGAGCAGTTCAGATTGGAAATTGAGCACAAAGAAATTGTTTAGGAAGAAGTAGTTGAAGGTGGCTATAAAAATACAAACACAAAAATGATGTTTTAAATGTATTACACAAGCTAGAGCGGGTTTTTGCAGTTTCACCTATTCTTAATCTCAAATATCAATTAAAAGAAGCACTGAATAAATACAGCACTATCTATGTTAAATAACCCTGTCTGTATGCTTGCATTCAATACACACTCATCAGCATAATTTCCCTTTGTACAGAATACTTTGGAGAACATAATTTACTTTTGTGAATGAGAGCCAATTCCATAATGGACACTCACCTTGAAAGGTCTGAGAGCACTGCCCACTTTAGTGCAGCAGTTCCTCTCTGCAATTTCCAGGTGTCTCCCCCTGCGCCGGAGGACCTGTAGTTTGCCCTCCAGCTCCTGCAGGTTGTTTCTATCCCTCGAGGACAGAGGACGTCCATCTTGGCACTGACAAGACGACCAAAAGATATCCCAAATGCATCAATGATCGATATTATGCGGACTTTTGAAACTACACTACACTGCTGGAAGTTTTAATGAGAACATTGAAAAATGTAGATATCATTTTATCTGCAAAAATATGATTTTAATAAATATTTACAGTCAAGTGAATGAGTATGTAGACTAAAAATAGTGGGAGTATTATATAAATGCTGTTTTCTAAACATTCTCAAAGCATATACATACTTGTAAATGTATATCACTGTATCATATTTAAACTACTGCTCTCACAATATTAAAGCAAACTGTGCGTGTTTTGCATTAACCTTCTTGCTACTGTGAAAATAACCTTTAATGCTGCCAATACCTGGTTTTTAACAAGTGCATTTATGCAAGGGACAAATAAGGAATGATCTGGACTATTGTTTATACTTCATGTTGCAATGAGCAACTAATAGATGTCTACACTTTCAGTATATGTGGCCTCCAGCTGGGAAGGTGGTTGACTAAAGCAATGTTACCCACACATAACAGAATTCAAAGACAAAGGGGCACATATGAGATAGAAAAATCCAGAATGATATTAAAGGAAAAACAAATAAAAACAGCATTTGTTTTCATGATTACTAAAGTAAATCTTTTAAGCTTAAATAACTCTTTGTGTCTTCTGATGGGACTCACCTTGGATTTTAGCTTTTCAATCTGATGCTCAACATCATCAATGTCCTCAGTGTTCTCCAGGCGTTCATACTTAACACTGCGGGTGCCTTTTATCAGATTCAAAGGCATAACAGACATACCATATGCCTGGAAGACAGTGCAAAACTACCATTATAATCAGACATCATTGTCAGAGTGAGCACATATGGCACGTGCATCCACCCACACAGGCTCCTGCCTGACGGCAAACCCATCACAATGTGGGACATGACAACAGTCAAATGAGGGTAAGCAAACACACACAGAGCAAATCATATAGTTCCTGGCCTCCCAGGCCATGTCATTTTTGGTTCAGGAAAAAAGATTAAAATGGTGGAACCTATAATTGTGCTGAGGTTTATTGGAGAATTTGCTGCAACCATTTTGTGAGGATATCACTGCCTTATATCACTCTGATGCATTTACAGCTTAACAGTGCCCCCATGTGACAGCACTACCCTCTCTCTAGGATATGAAGAACTTGTTCTAATTATAATTTTCAATAGACGCATTTAGGTAGGAAAATCAAGATGCAGTCAATTTTCACCTGAATTTAAATCAACAGATGTCATTTAATTATATTTCTTTGTAAAAGTTAGATACAATATATAAACACTGCACAGTTTCCCACAAAGATAGACAATAAGAGAAAATCTGTGGGGTGATTTCATCTTTCAGGGGTCTTAAATCACCTGAAGGGACATCTGGACTTTAATCAAAAACGAGGGACATCTTTAATACCAGGAAACAGACCAATCAATACAAAGAAAAGTAAAAGCAACAGGCCAATGCTTTCACAATGCTGTCTCACTTTTATCAACTTGGAAGTGTGCCATTTTACAGGTTCATAGTAAAACAAAGGGCCATTCTGTGCAAAAGATGCTGCCCTCCTTCCATTTTTCATGTGGGGAAATGTCACAGTCTATATTTTTCTAAAACAACTTTTACTAGTTTTTGAGTGTTAGGTAGCATTAAGAGAGCCGCATGGGATACTAAGTCAGGCTACACTATTATTAGTCTCTGCTGAGGATCTCTGCCACGGGTGAATGTCGCCTCTTGCAATGAATCATGGAGCTCTTAAGGCCAGAGCATGTCCCGAATATCAAACACACTCATAAAAGGAAAACCTGTCCCAGATCCCAAGAGAAACATTTCCCACCCCTGAAATGTGCAACTATATGAGAGAAATAGAAAAGAAACTAAAAGAAAGACAAAACAGGTTTCCCTCTGCTGGAGTGTACATTTTTAGCTCACTCATCGTAATGCATGCTCATTAAAGTTATTTTAAAACTCACCGTGGTCAATAATAACCAGAAATAGCTCAGCAGGGGAGCTGGGAATGTGTATGCAACTCAATAAGTGTGTGTTGGCTGAGGGTGAAGTCACTAGCTGAAATCATTCAGTCACATGACTGCTGAGTGGGAAGAGGGAGAAGTAGTTGGGCACAGGTCTCCTACACAAGCCTCTTTGTTTGTGTTTCCACTGGATGGATCTGAGGCCCCCCACAAGTTCTCAATGCTATCAGTTAAGAAATAACAAAGCATAAAATTCTCTGGATAGAAGTGGGTGAAAAGACATTTCCCCTCATTTAAACTAACATATTCAGGGTTCTCTGTCATTTGATTCAATTAGCAAAGGGTGTTAGAACAAAATAATCTTCACAAACATGACAGAACATTATGGTTACCATGTCTTTGTAGACTACAAATTGTTCTGCACTGAGAACTAATACAGGATTAAAAACAGACTTGAACCCTAAAGTGAACAGGGAAGAGAGCAACTAGATTATTGTAATGTTAGGCAGTGGTTCACTACACTGTCTCATCCTCAGCCCTAAACTGCTTCTGCAAGAGGTCTTTTCCTGTTAAAAGGGAGTTCTTCCTTCCTACAGTTGCCAAGTGCTCACTCTTAAGGCCTTTTCAAACCAGACATGTAAAACCCATGTGAATATTTCATTTGTTTACTTTTTTTTTTTTCAGACTAAATTAGTGTTCATGGAGCCATTCATGCCAACTGTGTAATTTTACTGTACAAATTTGCGGCGTTTATTAATTTATTAATTTTTATAAAAGCACTTTGTGACTTTTTAGAACTTGTGCTATTTTAAAAAAAGATTATATTGAACCTAACCTTTCTTTTGCCAAAAAATAAATTCAGATTCAGTGATGTTTTAAACTGAGGAATCCAAAACCTCTGTAACTACATGTGTGCATTATATACAGTCTGCTGGTAATACCGTCTGTGATTTCATCCTACTAAATAGATATACTTATTACATGAAGTTTATAAAATAGTAATTTCATTCAGGGACATACTGTCCTTCTGTTCATGTCATGTACTTCTCCTTGTTTAGAATTTCAGTTTGTAAGTGCTTATCACACTAAAACACGTCTTGTTTTATTCAAAATCCAATGTCACAAACTTTGAACTTCAAAATGAAATACAAAATATAAAAATTTAATTCAAATTTTAAAAAGCCTCGAGGTGTTACAGAATTCTAGAAAAACAGATATCACTCCAATTCTCTGGAAGAACCTTATGCCCAGGTCAATTTCAGGGTCTGGGATTACACTACCAGACATTAACCAAATTTAATTCAGTATCAGCATTTTTATGGCTTTCACTTTAAGAGCAAGAGAATGGCATCTCAACAGCAGACAGAGCCATGACAGTCATAAGTCAATATGCTAGCTAAGCTTTTAAAGGAAGTAAACGATGCCAAAGGATCTCACATGATGCATGAGCTTTGAGATTTTGCTGATCCCTTGTAATATCATTGGGTTGAGTGAAGCAGAGTGGGAGATTACAGAGTAATTAGGGATAAGAAAAAGTTCTTTTTTGTGTACTTAAATTCTTTTCATTAAATATTTTCTTATTTATTGCCCTCTAAAACAGATTAAAATAGTTAAAGTTGCTATCAAGTGCAAAACACTATGTTTGCAAAATATATTAGAAAAATAAATAAATTTACTGAATTTAAACTCAGTGTATAATCTCTCTAAAGCTGAGCTCTATTTGATTTACAGTACTGACAGGACCATACATTATCAGAACACCCCAACAATAAAATAGTCATTAGCAGCCATTAACTGTTTCTGTCTATAGAAAGGTAAATAACATTGCTTGAGTTTTGTTTAAGTTGCTTCTAATAAGTGAACTATGCACACAGAAAGAAAGCCGTGCAGCCTTACGTCAATGTGAACGAAATTTAAGTGCACCAGGTTGCAGAGCTGTATAGTGTTTACATCACAGAGCTGTGTGCATTAAGAGTACATGGCGAGTTCTGCACAAAGGGTAGTGATAAATTAGCAAAAGGAGTCATGGACAACATTTCCACTGCTTATGGAACCTGTCACTTGGCTTCCATTAAGTTAATCGGGCTTAGTAGCATAAGATGATAAATTAGACAGTTCTTTGCAAATACCGGTAGGTTGCCACCTACAACAGTTTTCACACTTGTAGTTAGAGAAGAGAGGAGATACAGCAGATAAAAGGACATTATTCAAAGTCAGACACACAAAAAAAGAGTTCCTGCTTTGAGGCTGTGACAATAAAAGAGGTACAGACTGCTGTTGCTGTCGCCTAAAAGCCTGAGTTCTTTGATTGACTTTATCAAAACAAGGAACATCAAAAACAAAGACACGCCGGGTGTTTTGATTTCCTCGGGGCATTTGGTCCATAGCAGCATGGGCCAGAACATATCTGAGCACAGTTCCATCCTCAAAATGTACTCTGTAATTATCCACCCTTTGGAGAACGGTTACACAAAGGTGAGAGAACAGTGGATAAATTCCCAGATGAGACAGATTTTTTTTGTGTTAAAGGGCAACTGCCTCGACAACTTATTTGACTTGGTTGTGTATTATTCATTAAGAGTTCCACATTCAATTGTTGTTCATCTGTCAGATAGGATTCTTTGAGCTCAACAGAAACTCGATAGATTGAAGTTGGTTGTCAGTGTTATTCTCAATGTCTGGGCTGATCCTAATAGCGCTCTTGTATTTTTTCCCCCAACAGACACTAACTCATGTCAGCCACAACCTCCAGGTATTATTCACAGATTAGTTAAACAATGAAAGCTATGAAAAATAGACAACGTTTCATAAGTTCTTTTTTTCTGACCCAGCAAAAAACACAATCAATATATAACCAAATATACAGAGAGCGAGAGAGAGCGAGAGAGAGAGATAAGTGGCTGATAAGGCTGGGAGGAGGATCCATACATCAAAAGTCTCGGGTTATTAGATAAAAGACAGCAGCCTAAACAATTTCAGCAACTAAATGCTTTATCTTTAAGATCACAAGACATTACTAATAGTAAAAGGCAACTCCATCACCAAGTCAACCAATACTATGAGAAACCATTTGTACACAAAACCTGCAGTGCACTTGAAAGACTTTAAAAGCTAAAAAGAAAAATAAATTATAACCACTGCGTAAACCAAACTTGGTATGTTTGACAAAACAAAGATAACAATTTAGTCCCATTTCCTACGTCAAATCATTTTATAAGTCACTCTGTTGTGTCTTAAAAACCACAAACTCTATTAAGCTGCAGAGCTGGTAAGCTTTGGAAGTCATCCCATTGTATAACTGCTTAATTACCAAGCAGATGAACTGAATGTTGCTCCAATGAACACATGAAATAACACTGACCACTTGTCAACTCACCGTGTAAGTGATCACTGCCAACATGCCAATCAAGGTCAAGGAGCTGATGGAGAAAGACAGGGCAGGAAGACCATCTGTAGAAGGAAAATCCGGTAAGGAATTAGAGATGTGCCATTGACCTCTGAAGGACACATCGATGGACTCACAACATGTACAAACTCAAGATCACAATTTCTGCTCTTTTTATTTTTTTTAGTAATGTTTTTCAGGCAGCTGTTCGTTGAGTCCTGCTATTAGTTGAAATGTTAAAATTGTTCAAATTCTATTGCATTGAATGTATTAAACACCACAAGCTGTTATCATTTGCTCCAGTTGTCTACAGGGAGGTCTTTAAAGTATCCACAGTGATTGGAAGACAGTGAAAACTAATATTGGGACTAGATTCGAGGCTCTCCACTGTGAAAATAAAGTCCATTTACCTTTCATAGAAAGTGCAACTCTAAATAGATTTTTCTAGGTAATGTATGGTTTTACTTAAAAGTATACATTACAAACAGTGGAAAGATAGTAGTAAGTACAGCAAATTAATGACAAACAAATACAGTACTGTGAAGAAGTATGTTTCCCCCTTACTTATTTCTTGTTTTTTGTTTAAATGATGATTTTATTAAAGGAAAAAAAGCAAAGTAATCGCCCCTGTTTTTAACTAAATTTGTGGAAAGCTGAGCTCACTTTCACTAGCAACACACAGGACTGTTTACTGCTAGACCTGAAACAGAACCTGTCTGATTAAGTGAAGTGGGCCAAAAGAACTATAAAAGAAAGTTAAAGAAAAGCAACACATCTTGCAAAGATGTAAAGAAACTCAGTAACACATGAAAAACAAAGTCAGTGATATATAGCAGTCTGGGAACCTTCTTGAAGGCTTTGGGACACCAGTGAATCACAGAAAGAGCTATTATTCACAAATTGAGAAAACTCAGTGAATTTTCCCAGGAATGGTCGGCCTAACAAAATTACTTCAAGAACGCATCAATGACTCATCCAGGAGGTCACAAAAGAAACCAGAACAACACCTTAGGAACTAAAGGTTTAACTTACTTCAGTTAAGGTCAGAGTTTGTGATTCAAAGATAAGAAAGAGACTAAGACAAAAAAGACATCCATGGAAGAGTTCCCAAGCGAAAACGTCATCTCACACATGTTAAAAATATCTCCCAAGACTTTTGGGAGAATATTCTGTGCACTGATGAGACGAAAGCTAAACCTTTAGAAAGGTTTGCATCCCGTTACATCGAGCGTAACCATGAATTGGGCTCTCTACAAGAGAATCCTGAAAGAGAATGTCAGGCCATCAGTTTGTGCCAAAAGCACTTGGATTATACATCAACACAATGATTCAAAACACACCTGCAAATCCACCTCTGAATACAACAACAACAACAACAAAAAAAAAAGGTTTTTGTTTGGCCTAGTCAAAGACTGAAGTGAAATCAGATTGCTACACACTGGCATGACCTTAAACAGGCCGTCATGGTTGAAAACACTCTTGAATTAACATAATTCTGTAAAGAAATGTGGGCCAAAATTCCTCCACAGTGATGTGAAAAACTAATTGGTACTTATTGCAAATGCTTGATTGCAGTTATTGCTGGGTGGCAAAACCAGTTTCTAGTTTATGAAAAGAAAATATTTGTCAGAAAGGGGCAGGCAGGTTTGGACAGCTTTTTTTTCCCCCTTAATAAATAAAATCACTTTTTTTTTTTACATTTATTTTAGTTATCTTGGTCAAACATTAAAATCTGTTTGATAATAAAAAAATAATACAAGTGGGACAAATATGCAAAAAAAGAAGGAGAAAAAAAAGAGAATAACTTTTCACAGAACTGCAAGATTTGAGCTTGAAGGGCTAAAGCTTAAAAATCATATTAGTATCTGCTGCTTGTACTACTCATTCTTTTTTTGTAAGTACCCCATGCCCACAGATTCAACAATAAATGTTATATCATTGAATGGGGATAATGCTTGTTAGTATTCAGGTAATCTTGGGATTTTGTATGTTATTTTAATTAACAGAATTTCTTTTTCCAGAGATACACCTATTCAACATTTTTGTCATCACTGCCATTTAATACATTGATCATAGCCAATGTTTTAACAGCTGCGTCTCTCAATTCTGATGTGTGGTTGAGCTGATGTGTGTCACCTTTGATTGAGCCAGAAAGAGGACCACCCATAAGGCAAGGGCAACAGTATGTATCACACCAGCTGTCAGAGTTAGAGTTAGAAGACAGGGATTGATGAAGAGACTGATTGCCACACTCCCCTGTCAGGATCCCACCTGTCATAGTGCTCCAAGTAAAAAGCTACACATTTGTCCCTCTGTAGATATCCCGCATTTTCTCAGCAGCAGCCTCATAATGCCCAGCCCACCTGTCAACACGGTCATAGGTGGCTCTGCTTGCCTTTCTCCTTGACAGTGGAATTTGAATGGGAATTTTAAGTCCGTATTCAGGGCATATATGTTGTGCTGTTTATATCATTTATCACTTTCCTTTATAGGCATCTAACAAGCAGCAGGACAAAGAAGTGGAAAATAGAGATAAATTATATACCTGCTCCCTATTGTATTGTATGCAAAAGGAAAACTTTGAAGTCTGACAGCTGGGCTTAACATTAACATGTGAATACGTGTTTTCTACTCCCGAGTGTTTCATCCCGAATTTGCTGCCTTTGTTTAGTGGTGAGCTTGGTAAAATAGACAATAGCATCATGTTCTGCATAGAGAACATTCTGTTCATGAACTCCACACAAAGCAAAGGATACATGTTTGCTGCCAGTATTCTTGGTTTCTTGAGCAGATTTTCTGGGGCTTAAACATAGGGAATGTTGTCTTTTATCATTGGTGCTTCCACGTCTGGACAGCTTCGACTCCAAGAGAAACGGAATGAGGCAGCTCTTATCTCAACCCCACATATATATAGCCCTACAGGCCTATGGTCATGCATAAGACTTATAAAGAAAGGTGTTTATTAAGGAACTCCTTTAGCCCTAGCACCCTACTTCTGTTGAGCGACTGAGTAATTAAAAGCAACCAGCAACTAGTCATCTATTCAAAGGAGAAAAAAAATCAGCATCAGCACACCTTTAAAGAGTTTTTAAAAGAGTTAACCACAAGTGCATCACATTTTTGTCATGGATGAACAAATGCTTAACCCAAAAGATTTGAGTGAAATTAAGGATCTTCAAGTGATGCTTTACAGCATCTACTTCCAGGGGCAGCACTTAAGTTTATAATTTCTTTTCTTAATGCTGAAGAAAGGAAAAAGTCAAGATAAGTTAAGTGTTAGGAATATTGTTCGAGTACTCATAGTAGTTAAAACTGGACTACTGCCCACTGCACTCTCCCTCTTGAGACATGGCCAAAAATACACAACGGTACTGTATGGTCTTGAATACCAACACGAGAGCTAGTGATCTGGAGAACATTAAGGCATCACTTGAGCACTATAACAAATGTAATGCTGGAACTATTGAAGAGGTAGTGACTTTAATGCACAGTTGTTGCAAAGCAGTCAGGAGGGTTATGTGGTAAAAGTGCCTTTTCTTTACACAATTAACCTCCCATCTGGAAAGAGAAGAGATGGGGAATTACAAAAGGGATCATCCTCACATTTCCTCAGCAGCAGAGCAATTTCCCCCTGTGCCAAAGGAGGAAGGTTATAGAGAGCATGTAGGGGTCCACTATTATGCAGAGAGGCAGATGGTTCAACTTCCTCCTTGATCCCCAGATGGCAAGAGGCCAAAAGAACTATTAGGAGTCCACATTTGCCAGTGTTTAGCATGAGCATATTCTCAGCCTTTGTTCCATTCAACAAGTGAAAATGCCCAAATAGGGAGTTTTTACAGTGTTGTTAGGCATCAACACAAGCTATTTTCTTTATAAAATCATTTATCATCACATTTTATATGACTGTTCAGGTAGAGAGTGACTAGAAAAGCTTGCTACATAACGTTATTGAGTATTTAGGGCAGTATTGCAATCTGTTTTCAAAGCTTGACTTCTGCTGTCGATTTTGGCACTTTCTATGACAAATACAAAGACTGATTTAAGAGTGATTACTAGACAGCCTGTCTGTAAATCACAAATGAAAGCTAAAATATATATTTACACTAGGAGAGCTAAGGGGGTCGTTTTGTAACTTAACTCATATTTCTTGACTTTTTCCTAAAATGGGTTTATTCATCTTATGGTGAATTTTCAGTTGTGTGGAATAAAAAGAAAAATGACAACCATTTATAGCTATAGCCACTGAGGACATCATTTTTACCTAAAAGACATTAACGCAAATGCTGTACACTCAACCAGTCTGGCTGCCAAGCAACACATTTATTAACCAATAACTATATAGGTCACTATAGTTAGATAAAAGAAGAATAATCATTGTAGTGCTAAATAAGTTGCAGATGGGATATTGAGCCAGGGTGGAGCAGAACAGAGTCCCGGACGGTTTGCTGACTGTGCAGAGCAGCAGGGATGTGATGTTAATGAGATGATAAACAGTCACTGTTCTACTTTTACAACAATTCATTTATTAAAATGTGCTTCTTATCTTTTGTGGGCAACTGTGAATTAACTTTTAAAATGTAGGCAATGGTCGGTTCAACCGGCTCCACAACTTTTCCATAATTTTGTTCTCCTACAATAAATAAAGTATTTAGATATCGTTGTGTTTGTTCTTGTTCATTAGTGGATTCTGTACCACTATTGCTGTTGTTGCTTGACAGAGCCTGGCAGTTCTAGAGGGGTTGTGGTACAAGTTGTTACAATTTTACATTACATTGGTGAGGGTTTTTTTTCTGATGGTTCCAGTGAGCTAAATGTGGAGAGTGCATATTAACAATTTCAGTCCGTTTTTGACATCTCATCTTTGACATGTTCTAGTTCCACTTAACTTTCAATGGTGCACTTTAAATTAACCACATTTCTAGTCTGTTAGTTTAAAAACTAATTTGAGACTTTCAAAACCACCACATAATTTTCTAGCCATCCAAGACATGACTACCTGCTCATATCCTCCCTCTCCAAAGTGGAGAGGGTTATGCATTGTATTGAAGTGTTTAGTCATGGTTATAATGGTAGTCCAAAATCCTGTGTTACATAGACAGAAAAGCTGTACTGGACAGTACTGTGATCAGTGATCAGGCTATATGTAAAACTGACATTATAATAACTTGATAATAGGATGACAGTAGAAATAAGGAAATCCTACAAGATGAGGTGGATTGAATGAAGTAGCTTCACTTTCAAGTGATAAAGAGAAAAAATACGATAAGTCATGGGAACAACTGCTATAAAACAAGACATAAATTGGACATAAGTGTAGGCGTTTTTCTAAAGAATGGGTACTTACGACTACTCCCAAGTTCCTCAAAAAGGTATTGTACTTTCTCCCACTGAGTAGAATTCTGACCGGGTGGGGCGGCGAGTGGAACAAACGCTCTGTAAGAATAAAAAATAATAACTTTTAAGACAGATAAAATTATGGTGGTTCTTTCTAGGCTATCTTTGTCCTCATCACAGAGACAAAGATTCACAGAAATTCATATTAACAGCACATTAAACTGCTCTTTTCAATGAAGGAAAGTACATGAATAATAATAAGGTTTCCAAAAAATGAAGTTTCCAAAAAGTTGAGATATTAATCAAATCATTTAAAAATAAAGTAAACCTTGTATTTAATTAAAAACAGTAGAAAAACAACACATAAAAATGATTAAACTTACGCATTAATAGTTTCTGGAAAAACATCTATTTGCTTACCTCTGCATAAACCACAACTGTTAAACTGTATTCTCCTTACTTTCACAGTAAACTGCTGAGCTACAGGTTCAGTCAGGTCAGCAGTTTCTAAGTGTCCTTAAATTATGACCCACGCAGCTACTCAGCCAGATACAGACATACATTGGCGCGAGCCAGTAATTATGGTCTATGTTTACACATGTGACTATGAAACTGACTTGGATAACATAGCTGAGAAGGAATTTATTATGGCAATGGATAATAATCACTGAAACTACTGTTACTACAAAAGAATTCTTACAAGTCAGCATATAGCTCAAATGATTAACACCTGATTATTCAAAATGAAGCTATTTACAATTTTTCATAAAAGCTTCTCAATTTTGTCATTTTGAGAAAAACAGCTGCCACACATAGATTACCAGGCGCCACTCTGCTCTCTCTGATAGTCTTTTTTTAATGTACATTTTGAGTAATAAAGAGACCTACGTTTCCCATCCGGGTGATTGGCAGAGATCACTTGTATCTTTTTTAGGTAAAGGGACAACACAGCAAATAAAAACCTGAAATAGAACAGAAACTACTCAATTCAGAAAAAAGAAACAATGGTTACCCCCCCGCAGGCAACCAAGGCAGAAAGAGTTTAAGCAAATGTCACCAATTGTTACCACAGTAACATCCACCTTAGGCTTGAGTTGGACTATTGTTTCCACTTTAAAATTATTTTAGCAAAATCAAGACCAATCTAAGCAAAAAATCCCAAACTAAGTCTAAAGTATCCAGACCCAAAGATATTTTCTGATGTTATATGTATTTCCTCTAGGATTCATACTTGCACTTTATCTTTTTAATGTGAATTCCTTTGGCCATCATACGTCTCACTTTTGTTTTTAGAAAAAGAAAATAAAAAGCTCTCGTTAGCTTACTCAACTCTTCATAACTGTGTCTACATAAAGGTTTTTAAAACTTCATTCTTATATCCATCAGATGAGAAATGTTTGGCAGAGTTGGTCTTGCTTTATTTATCGACATTAATTTCCAAACTTTTGTGTGTTGTGGTTCACTCTTTTTGGAGAAGTAACCTTGCTTTAGTTGTTGCAGAATTCAGAAGCCATCATCTTTGATCACCACTGTAACAGTCTCTCGTTGCCACTTAAAACGTGTTTTGAAATTTTTAGAGCACATTTTCTATGTAGTTCCAAAAAATAAGTTTGACATAGTGTCTTAGTTATAAAAATCTAGCTTCTCTATAACTCTGACAAAGCTTGACTTCAGTTCCTCCGATTTCAAATTAAAAAAAAAAAAAAAAGAGAGAGAGAGAAAAAAAACCCTTAATATTATTTACATTACTACAAAAAATAAGTTTAAAAAAACTGAAAGTATTACATCATTGGCAGTCAGATTTTAAGAAACATAGATAAATAAGTAGAAATCCTGCAGCGAACAATCAGAGGCTATTTAAGGAGTCAGTCACCTTGCCAGGTTTAAAGACAACAAAAGCCTGTAACATGAAGCAAAGACCTACTGAGTGAACACTGCCCAAACAGGGCCATTATGTCTGTTGGTATCAGAAAAGCAGTCTGAGATTAAAGCTATCATGTTGCTGAAAATCAAAGCACCTAAGCAACAATTGCTAGAACAAAGCACCAATAGTTCCAGTTTATTGGGAAAAGGAGAGGGAAATTGCTTCTGTCTATAAAAACATCCTGACATCCAAACTTTCAGCTGTAACAAAGTATAGTCATGTGTCCTTTTTTTCTCCCAGCCAGGTAAGCCTTTTCTCAGTTCACCATTTAATGGTTGAGAGAGCGCATTTAATTGTGTAGGTTGAACTTCAGGTGTGTTGCTGTCACGGTTGCAAAGGAAATCTATTATGTTGTGTTGGTGTTCCTAAACACAACCAGTTTTAAATCTGCACATAAACAGAGCATGGCTGAAAATGTCTAAATGCTGAATTTCTAACAAAGATCTATTTAAATGCACTCTGCATTCAAAGAATCTAGTTAGCACTCATACACAAAAACAAAACACTTATTTAGAGAAAGGTACATAGCTTTGTCTCCTGAATGGCTTATCATGGCCAGACAAATGGCCCTGTAGCTGTTTGAAGGGATCGTCTTCTCATTAACTCACCACAATGATGTATCCACACCCGAGTACCTGCCGTGTACTAAAGCAGAAGAAGCCAACCATGTCTCCAACTCACCCAATTAAAAGAAGCGCCACGCAGACAATGACGAATCCAATTGTGTACTTCAGAGCATTTTTCACTTGCTGTAATGAAAAAAATTAATTTAACTGGTCAATCATAGCCATGAAGTGAACTATTATTATTCATTGTGAGTGAGGGAAGGGGTCATATTCCATTCAGTTAAGGACTATAGAGAGTGAGAACTATACAGAGCCAGTGTAGATCCTGTTTGACCTGGCAGAGATAAACTGTCACTCCTGGTGCTATTCAAGGCTTTTAAAGTAACAATACAAAGGACCTTCCAATCTGTGAGAGAAAGTGCCTCTGTCAGCTCAAAATTGACACATGCATGGGAGAAACTGCACTATGAGATAGCTGCTGTTTGGTGCTCGTGAAATGACTAAATGTTAAAATCCCTCACTAAAGCATCTTCTAAAGTCTCTCTGAATTAATGCAGTGGTTCGGTAAATTGGGGTGACTATTTTCATTACCACAATGAAACACGTGTTGGATAAAATCCGTGAAACATCTGTTGGGTAACTTTTCTTCATGTGTTATGACTTTTTAAGTGGCAATGCCTTGCAGACTGAAATGTTACCTAAAACTGAGAGCAGGTGAGCTAATGGTAGCAAACATTAAGCAGAAGAAAGCCTGTTTTATCTCCAAAAAAAAAAGAAAAAAAAAAAAAAGAAATCATGACCGGTCCTTTCTTTCGGAGGAAAACTACAGTTAACACCAGTCAGATATTTGGAGTAACTATCATGGAGTAATTGATTTTTTTTTTTTATCAAATCTAACCTGTCTTTTTTCTGGCTAGTGTTAGTTATTGCCTGTTAACAAAAATGAAGTTAGCAACTCAATTTAGCTACAATTACCACCTAACTTGTGTCTGTAACTTATGGATACATTTGGAAATGCGAGTTGGCTAGCCTCCTAAATTACTTGACCAGCCAACGTTGATTTTAGCCATCAGTAAATTACATAAATGGCGCAAAGCAAAACGTAATAAATAACACTTGTTTTCTGTGGCATACAGTACATAAAGTAGTACAATGTCTTACTGTTGTAGTCCATGCAAGTTTGCACACAGTGTGTTAAGCTTAAGTTACATATAAACTTGAGTTCAATAAAAAAAGCAAGCGATGGTGCTTGATTGGACATGGATGGTTTAAACCCAGGTTACAGAGAGCTCACTTAAGTTTGCCCCTGCATTGCCAGTGCCTTAAAAGCATGTTGATTGTATTTGCTACCTAACAGAACATTTGATGTCTTTATTTTTTAAGTCTTTTTAATGTACAAAGTACATAGTCTAACTCTCAACAACCATTACAACCTTTTACATTCAGCAAATATGTGCACCTTGTTCCTTCTGTGATCATGCTGTGTGAGTCTTGTGACAGATTAGAAAACATTCCTCTACAGCACCACAAGTAGTCAAACAATCAACACTGTATCTGCAATTACTTGCAAATTATTTTAAAGCTTGTAAATTTTAGTCACAAGGAGCATAGCAATGTAAAAGTTATTAGCAGAGAATCATAAATGATCCAATTATTAGAAATAATATTAAAGGAAAAACTACTTAAGAAACAACCTATTTTGTTGATAAAAATCCACTTTAACATGGGTGCTTTGGGAAGGTTTGTGTGATTTTCAATTAAATAAAAATAAAAGATGAAGTGGTGCAAGTCGCCTTGAACTGGCTACAATATTCAAATGAAATCATTTTAGGATAAGCACCACATCTCAGCAGTTTACAGAGATGTGTGTAGCAAAAGAAAGTCACTTACTGAGCATTTGTTCACATTGTTGTCATCCCTTTCTTCATAGTAGAAGTAAACAAAGGGGATCCACAGGAAGACACAGATTAGTATGATGGAGTAAAGAGCTGTTTGGAAAAAGGAGAAATGAATTCAAGAATTAAAAATCACAAATTTTGAGATTTACACTGACAAAAGTGAACATCACAGACTGTCAAACCTGCTCTATCATGACACAGCAGTACAGTGCATTAAAAAGAAAACGTATTGTGCTGACCTTCCATTAACATGTTAAAGGTCATGTGAAGTACACATATGAAAATATATTTTGACCCTAAGGACATGTGCATTACTTTTTTAACCCTATTCAGGATATTAAGGTACCACAATATAACAAATTATATAGAAACCCCAAAAGTTTTATTTCTAATACTCCCAAAAATACAGGAACTTTTCTTTCTATTAAACTGGTATGGACATAATGTACTAGGTGCACATTATAATCTGGTGCCACCAGCAGTTAAGTCTCTACTGCTGCAACAGGGGGCTGAGAAAGGTGGAACCTGCAAGTTATTGCTAATGAAAAATTAACATGTATATCACAACTGCTATGAAGAAATAACCAAAACAAATAAACAAATAAATAAGCCTCATTCAGAAAAGTGGAAAGACAGAAAGAGGGAGTGAAAGAGATCACATAAGCAAATGTGGTGATGGACAAACTCCAGAACTAACCTTTGATATTCAAACTGGCTTAAAGAGAAATGAAATTTATGTTCAGATATATATAAACTAACTATATAAAGACTAGGTCAAGCAAAATAAATGCATAAATAATAACAATATTTCATATAATAATATTTCATTTCAGATATATATTTCATATATATCTTATCTTATCTTATCTTATAAAAATAATGAGGCCACATCACAATGAAAATAAATTAGCATACTGAAAAAAAATATGGCTTTCACTTTTTAGGTCTCGTTAAAGTAGTGCTTTTAATGCTCAAGGTATTTGTAACTGCTTATCTTTATAAAATATTTGGCCACGGGGTCAAAATTTAACAAACAATGTTTCTAGTTTCTTTTTCCTTTTCTTTCCAGTAACTTGTAGTGTGGAACAGGCTCACACCTCTTAAGCTGTGTTAACCAGCAAGCACTATTTAAACACTGTCTTAACTATGGTTGTTAAAAATAAACTGTATGCAGACAGTTCATCTGCAAGAAAAACAAACGGTTATGCAAGATAAAAGCAGATCATAGTGTGAGCGGAAAAACATCAGATCTCAGCATCTCATCTGCAATGGAAGAAAGAATTTGCTAGTATGCACCATGTTTGTTGACAAGTCAGTCATCCACATTTTATTGATTTGCATATGGAGACTGGATTCGATGCAAGCACAATCAAGATAATGAGAACTGATTTTAATACAAGATGTTGAAAATTGAAAAAAGAAATAGAACTGATATCACTAATCAGTATCCATACAATGTTTTCTCATACAAATCATATGTTTATGTGTAAATGGGGTCAATAACAACTGTCAGCTAGTAAACCTGTATCATTAGTATTCTTTAAACAGCCTGAACATGTAAGGAACTGTTGTTTACACACTTTGAGCGTGTTAAACTCAGTAATCTATGAATGGTGCTCTTTCTGCTCAGAATATGATCCAGAACACTAAACAATTGATTCAATTAAAGGAGGAATATGTTCTCCCTTGGTTGTTGCTGTGACTATTAGACTGAGTACCTTTTACAAAGCAGATAATAACAATTTCCTCTTGAATGTTGACAACACTAATATAAGAGAAACCTATCAGCTTGAGAAAAATTGCTTTATTCAATAGAGCTTGTGACCTTCGAGAAAGGGCTTTGACATTCTCTGATCCAAGCCTTTTTGTTTGTTTCTTTCTATATAACTTTTCTGAGAGAAAAGACCAACACTCAAATGCATTAGGAATTCATAAAGGGGAGGGTGCGGCAAAAAACACTTAAACAGAGAGATGCTATTCCAAGCTGGTAGCTTTTTTTTCCTGCAGCAAATGGATGTCGATGCAGACAGACCAGATAACCTCAAAATAACTCATAGAAAAGCATGTCGCAACAGTGTGCTCAGCAGCATGGTTACCGTTTCCCAGAAACACCTTGAGGTGATAATGTGAATCATTAGCACAAGATGCAACAAAAAAGAAAGGTGCTAGAATAAACAGCTTACCAAGACCGTATCCACTGTACTTTCCCGTGAAAACAGCCCCTTTAATACTGTGCGTGATTTTTATGAGTTAAACTTGAATTTAAAGTTCTCAAAATAAAATAAAAATAATAACAAAAGGTAACATTTGAAACCTTTAATGGATTTGAGGTTCAGGTATATGAAAGACTAAATAAATGCCCTAAGCAATACCCCGGACCTCAGAATGAGAAACTACACAACTGTAAATGTGACTGTTGGATGTAAACTAATAGAAGCTGAGTAAAACTAAAATTGAAAACTCCTAACAAGCACTTAATCCATAAAATCAGCAGTACACTTCAACTCCAATGGGCATGTGGAAAACTACTGTTCCATATCAGTCAAGAAGGTATGACCCTAAGCGAGTGCAAACATGTCCCTTTGTGAAATGAACAATATTCCACAAAAGGCTCTCTGTGCTGCAGACAAATGAATGCCATTGTTACAGAGGTTTGGTTTTTCCCAGCTGTGATTCTGACAGGGCATTACTTTCAATAAACACATGCTCATTGCTCCACTAAGGTATCCATTTACACTCATTTACAGCTAAACAAACGGAGTTCAGAATGATGCCAGGAGCCCATAAATGCAAGCCATGCACAGTATGCAGCCACTGGCATATGCTTGCAGGTTAAAGCAGTGAGCAAAATTAATCATAACACCATGAATATTAACACAATGAAGGAATAGGTCATACTGCATTGCAATGAATCATCCATTACTCTTCATGCAGATCTTGGGAAGAAGACCTGACCAGGGAAAGTTTTGCATATTTATCCCTGTGAAAGGGAGCATGTATAAATGTCCTTAAACCTTTACACAATTCTTGTGCTGGCAGTGGATCCATCATGTTCTGTGGGTAGCAGGGCTGCACTTTCCCTGGATCAGCTTTTCTGAGGCATCCCACAGATATCCACCAGAATGAGGTATGGGGAGTCAGCACCAAGAGACCTTTGTCACATTCCTTGAGTTGTTTTTGAGCAGTTTTTGAGGAGCAGTGGAGTTCACTGCCTTGCTAAGAGAGATGACTATCATCGGGTATGGGTTTGTCCCAAAACAATGTTTTGGTGGGTGGTACATGTCAAAGTAAGAGCTACAGGAGTGCCAACACGCAAGGTTTTGAGGCAGAGCATTTCAGTGTAACAAGATGATTGTCGTTATTCACTTCACCAGTCAGTGGTTCCAGTATACACTCCCGTTTACTCAGTGATCAAAAACAACAGTACTTATAAATTTGCTCTGTGAGGCTTAATGATAACCACGTCCTCACATGACAGTGGCTATCCACTGAGCATTAGCACCTCTTGTTCCTTGATGTAATACAGTAATACATGTTGTAAAAATACAACATGTATTACTGATCATGTGAAAATTCAATACCATGGGTGATATCTCATAGAAAACCTTCCTTACTTGCATGTCAACACTGAAACTATCAACACTGAAGACACAGAGGATTTCAGATATTTATTTAAAACAAAACAGAATTTGCACACGAGCTACATGAATATCAGGAGAATTGCACTGACTCATATTTCTTAAAGGTATATCAGTAACAAGTTTGCTGTGACTGGCATGTGTCTGGGACTTTCACATGCAGCAGTCTACTGCTGTTATACATGCGGACTTAGCCTCTGGCAACCAGATTTCAATATTTGGTGACTGGCTCAAGAGATACAGACGGTTGTTGGAGAGTCACAGGTACCACCCATGGCTCCTCTAGTCTGCCTGTCGAAGTGTCCTTGGGCAAGATACTGAACCCTAAAGTTTAACAACTGATCATTTCAAGTGCTATATAAGTACCATTTAGCAATATTTAAAGTCCACTAAAGCAACAAGCAGCAACTTAAGACAGACACTCTGGAAACCTCCAAGTTATTCTACAGGTTTCAGTTCTTTATGTTGAATATGTAGGATTTGCATAGGCCTCTCATATTTTCACAGAAACCCCAGCTTTTTCCAGCTGGCAGCAGACCTCATTACACACACACACTTTGAGGAAAGAGGGTAATGTGAAACTGAATGCATACGAAAAAAGGGACTGGCTGCATTCACACTAAATTTTCATCAGCTCTGTCCTCAAGGTACTTCAGATCAGCACCATCAGTACCTTGCGTAAGGACACTTTGGCGTGTGGATTGAAGAAGCCGGGGGTTCATACCACTAGCGCTCGAATTAGCTGATGACCCCTTTTACCTCTTCTATTGTATACGATACAAGGTGAGGCTAAGTGTTCACTTAAAATCTGTGTCAGTATTTTGAACTGGGAAAAAGGGAGCAGAAAAGCTGCTACCTGGGTTGTTTCTTGTCCTTGTGTGACTATGTTTCAATTGTCAAAGGCCCCTCTGTATCACATAAAACTGCCAAAATAAAACTACAATTTGTCAGTGTTTTCAGAAATGCTCTTAAAAAAAGCATTAGGCTACCACTTTACAATAAAATTCACTCTGCACATGTGGGTGGACCAAAAAAAAAAAAAAAAAAAAAATCACAGAGAAAAAAAAGAAACTTATTGTTAGTGTATTTGCAAGAGGACTCCTTCCTCGCTAGTTTCTCTTCCACAAATGGCATTAAAAAAAAAAGGCAGGGAGAAAGCCAATGATTTATTTAAAGGGCCCAGGGGTATTTTGCCCTGTTGCTTAAGGGTCTTATGCACCACTGCTTTGAAGTACTGAGCAGTCCAAGGAAATGTATAAATGGACAGAGGAAGGAGATTGAAAGGCTAAGCTTTCAAACTTAGGGTTCATCAAAGATCACAAAAAGGTATTTGGGCTCTAAAAGGAAGTGGTTGTTTCTGTTGCAGACGTTCTTCCCCTTTGTCGACTTAAAAGGTACACTGAATGTAATAGTACACCGTGTAGACTTTGTGAGCAACTGCAGAGTTTAATAAGTAATGGTTCAATCTTGATTCTGGCATTACAGATGTATTCTGATATAGCTGTTACCTTTTCATCACTGCTGTTCAGGTTTTTGCTCAAAGTGCCCCCTGTGCAATACTCTATACTCGCGCATTTACTCTGAGATCGAATATAAAATGAAACATTTGCTTGAGCAAAAGCTTAACATGAACACACAGATAAATTTTAAAAATGGTTTGAAGTAACCTGTAAATGCCACAATGGCAAATGCTCCCACTGATTCTGTACAATTATGTTGATTCCTAAAAAAACAAAAAAAAGAGAAAACATTCATGTGAAAAGGTTTATCAGAAAGAAAGAAAGAAAGAAAGAAAGAAAGAAAGAAAGAAAGAAAGAAAGAAAGAAAGAAAGAAAGAAAGAAAGAAAGAAAGAAAGAAAGAAAGAAAGAAAGAAAGAAAGAAAGAAAGAAAGAAAGAAAGAAAGAAAGAAAGAAAGAAAGAAAGAAAGGCTACAACAGAATTTTCCAACCCTATAATTGCAATTCTATGACTACCCTATGTTTGTAAAACTCTTAAGGCTGATTATAAAGTAAAATGTGGCTGCAGAGAAGCATGTCCATAGAAAATGCACTTTAAAAATAATAATAATAAAACAGCAGAAATGAACCAAATGACAGCTATGTAAAGCCATCAAATTATTTTAAAGATCAAATAAATAAAACACGGGGAGTTCTTCAAATCACTGGACATGCACATACTTATTAACTGTGACCACCAATGAATATAAAACAGTCTACTTCAGAGAAAAACATGCATCACCAGTACAAATAGAAATCTCTGTCAACCCTGTAATTATACTATTTGTGAAGAGACAAATGGACAGTGCTATCAAATGTTGCCTTAAGGAAAATTCATCTTTAAAAGTTACACTTGAAAGGAAGCTGTCCACACAATAAACATGGAGCTAGGTCTCCACCTACTGGCAAATAATAAAGTGATGGCCGTTATAAATAAATAAATAAAAACCAAATCTGTCTAGTTCTACATAAACACCGATAACAAAATGCACTATGTAGCTAAAATTAGATTCAGCGTATTTTCACTTTCAGTCTCATGCTGCAGCCTTCAGCAAAGTATGACTTTGCTAAGACGCAGCACAGTCCTCTCATGCCGTCATCTTCACAAGCACCTAGTCACAGTAGACATTTTATCACATAATGATGCATCATGAATCCCTTCTGAGTTAAAAAAAAAAAAAAAGGAGGTAGAAAGGTAGAGCTGACTGGAGAGCTAATCTGTAAAAATCTCACATCATATGACCAACAGTCATCTTATGTTTGGTACAGCAGAAAGCAGCAGAACAACAAGTACAATCAACTGAGGAACATGTCAGTGTGACAGGTTAATATTCTGCACCGCTGAGCTCATAATTCAATTCCAATATTCAAAATGTGCTACGATTGAACAAAACGTTGCTCCAAACGAACAGAACCCATTATCAATCTAAACTCCAAGGCTGGGACTTTTGTATTCCAGGCAGTTTTACAAGTATACATCCTTCCATATCAGCAGCCAAAGGTTACAAGCACAGCATATACTTACACAGCTCTGACCACATGTTCACATGCTTGAAGCAAACAGCAAATTCCTTCAAGCTTCTTCCCTACCCCTCTTCTGACTTTAACGTCTATGGCTTTTCAGCTGAATAACATTATGCACATAAAAAAGCCTCTCTTTTGCTCTTTGAATGACATAAAAGCATATAATGCCTACTTAACACACAATATAAAACATGTAGTAACCTATAAAACTGTGTGGAATGAGCATCACAATATGAAGTGCTACATAAAACCCAGCAATTTTAGCTGCCACTCAAAGCAATTACAGAAATTGTGACTTAAGATTTCCTCTCAAAGGCTCCAACCAGATGTACTAAACCAATTATTAAGCCAACTATATGTGCTTTTGCTTTAATTTGGGAAACACATCTTGAGTGTAACTACTGTACCATGAACATGGTTTCCAGGCAGTTTGGCCATTAAATGAATTAAATTACTGACAAGACACAGCCCTGCATTGAAGACTAAGCCTAATGAATTATTCATATTTCTAAATCTCTATAAAGCAAGGTTTCATTTAGGGGGATGTCTAATCCAAACTATAGATAGCAAAAGAAAAAAGTCATCCTTATGTATGAAATCATAAGTTTATGTTTAGAGCACAATATATTATGGCCTGAATGCTGAGGGGCAGTGCTGTGGTCTGTGCCTTTTTTGGATTTTGGAGGGAGGGTGTCATTATGCCAGAGGAAGTGGTTTCTTTGAGGGGACTGCCTGGGCATGGAGACAGCTTGTCGTCCTTGCATTTGGCATTTTTTAACAGACGGTATACAACAGTGTTGCTGACAGCCACTTTAAGCTAGCATCTGTTAGAAAACACACGATCTAGAGACTTTGGCATGACTGAATTTGCTATCAACAAGGACAACTTGTGTTATCCTTTAATATAACGACCATGAAGACATTTCTGAGGCACCAACAGTTTTAAGCTTGTAATTTATCAGTCAAAAAGTCTGGATGTTGTCCATGATTTACAACCACATACAAATACTGTGTTACGAACTTGCATTTCATGTGTTTGTTTTGTGCAGTTAATGTATCTGTTTATGTTAATTCAGCTGTGCCAGGGCCCTGCTCCGATTGGTGCGTGGATATACAGCCCGACGTGACTGGTTCCAGCTGGAGGACCCACCCATTAAAAGGAGGCCGGAGTGCCGTGGCGGGAGAGGTTCTCGCATCTCTCCTCATGACCCAGCAGTATACCTGTGGCAGCCGCTGGCTGCATTGCTGTTTTGGAAGTTGTGGAAGTGGAGTGGTTAGGGGTGAGCTGCTGTTGATCACCAGTTTTCTCCTGTTTTGAATTAGTTAAGGAGGTCAGACTGTCTTTATTTTTGACTTTGTTTTGGTAAGGTCAGGAGTGCGAGATTTGTGTAGATTTGTTTTTGTTATTTTGGCCTTGGCTCACCCTAAAGCGTTGATGCTCCCGCTTTCGTCTTGTAATCGGAAGGTTGCCGGTTCGAGCCCCGGCTTGGACAGTCTCGGTCGCTGTGTCCTTGGGCAAGACACTTCACCCGTTGCCTACTGGTAGTGGTCAGAGGGCCCAGTGGCGCCAGTGTCCGGCAGCCTCACCTCTGTCAGTGCGCCCCAGGGTGGCTGTGGCCACACCTGGTGCTTGACTGCCATCACCAGTGTGTGAATGTGTGTGTGAATGGGTGAATGACTGAATGTGTAAAGCGCTTTGGGGTCCATAGGGACTAGTAAAGCGGGGGGGGGGTGCCTCACTCATGTTATTGCCTGGCCCTAGACGGGTCGTAGCATCTGGAATTGCAGAGTCATCCTTGGAGACTAGACCTGCCCTTTCTCATAGCAAAGGAATCAAACAGGATTAGTCCAAGATGCTCAAAAAAACCTCCTAATGATGCAACCCAGTGTCAAACAAAGCCAAAAACAAAGTGTCAATAAATACAAGCTAAGTGTGACAACTACAACAAGCAAATCAAATAAATCTTGGTGAACAAAGAAGTGGAAAGAAGTACTGTTGAATAATCAGCCATCAAGCTATCTGCAGATTTTGTAGGTTTTGGATTAATACACAGAATGCAAGAAAAAATCCCCCAAAATATAATAATTATTATTATAATTATTTTATTTTTTTTAAAACAAACAGGCTCTCATTTGTGCCATCCTTAATGTCAATTCCACTATGAATATAGTAACCCCAAAGTCTAAAATGTATTGGTACATAATATTGAAAAGATTTAGAGTATCCAGAGAAGTGTCTGCAAAGACTTCTCTTCAAAAGTAATATTAAATATCTGTGAGGCCCTCAGGTGGAACTGCATTAAAAATCCACTTTTGAAATTAATACCAGAAAGTAGAGTTTCGCTGCATTCATAACTGCAATTTAAATCTCTGCCATGAAAAAAGCCATAGCTAAGAAATCAAAAAAAATTACATCTCCGCTCATAAAAAGCAATAAACTAAAAATAATTTAAATTCGGTTGCTATCCCCTTCAAAGTTTTTTCATTGTGCACCACTTAGAGCACTCCTGCCACGTTTGAGTCAATTCCTGGAGGTTCTCATCACTTTCATGTACCTCAAACTTAAAATCAGACATCAACTTCTGTATCAAACTTAGTCAGCCTTCATTCTAAGAATTATCAGTGTAGATTAGATTTGGTCTCTGTCCGAGAGGACAGTACTCTTCCATGGACAAGTGTCCAGTGACCAAGCCATCAAGTGAGAAGGATGCTTGGCTACATTCACACAGATGTGCACTGTGACTTTATCCCCCACTGTCACACTACAAATGTGGAGTACTGTAAAGTCATTATGCATCTAAGAGAGAGCTTCTGACCCTCTGAACTTTATCTCATTTAAGATGAACTGCAGCAAAGTAGAACACAGTCCAACTGTTGGATGACTAAAGCTTTAAGCTTTTTTTTTTTTTTAAATCATGGACACTTAGTCTTCTCTGCCAGAGATGAGAGACACTAATCCAGCTAGTTATTCAGGCACATTTCAAAAGACAGCAAAGGACACATGGAATGGGTCACTTGCAGAACTGTGAAGGCATCATTAATGCTAAATGATCAAGTTTTGGAGGAACATATATCACCAGATAATGTCTTTATCAAGGAAGGCCTTCTAGCTAGAAGGCTCCCAGCTAGCTAGAAACCTAAAACTACATCCTGCTGCTATTAAAACATCAAGTCCTGGTGCTAAAATGCCTCTGAAAATATACAACACATTATGCAACAAAAAAAAATATCACACATCAGGTGTTGTTTAGCTGAAATACTGTCAAGCAGCAATTGGAAAATCAATTGCTTTTGAAGACTGTAGTAAAAGTATATGTATGCATCACATCCTTATCATTGAAATGGTCCATATGGTCATGTGACTTCATCACAGACTGACCGGTTTTGTAAACCTGTTTAACAACTTGTCAATTCCTGCCATTTTACATGAAGAGTTGGTAACCAAAAGGCAGAAACCTGTATGACCAACTCAGCAAGCAGCATATTTGATACATTATGAACTTGGTCCCAGTGAAACAAAAAAAACACATTCTCTACAACACACAAAATAAGGCACATTAAAGTATTACAAACATATGCTATTAAAGTAAATACTATGACATTACACAAGTATGTAAATTTACGAAATAAATTACCTAATTTTCAACTCTTACGTTGTTAAAAATCCCAGGGTTGTGGAACCAAATGATTGGAAAGGCACTTTATTTGTAACAGTAAATTCAATTTGTTTATTGCTACAAAGGACAAACCTAAGTGGAGTGCTATTTAACAGATACGACTTTCTTTAATGACCAAAACTGGCATATTGCCCAGAAACACAATAAATGTTTGATAGATCTGATTTACAGAATAATCATGTAAAACTGTTTTCGTTCTTCAACATAACCCTGTGACAAAAACTCAAATTTGAATTCAACCGAATTTGTGATGAAAAGCTGGTCTTTAAAAAGGCCAGATGATGCTTTAGAAACAGTTAGCTATTGTTTGGGCTTTAAATATATCCTCAAGTCACAGCCTGACTAAAGCAGCTTCAGAGCAGGTAAGCTCTGCAGTCGAAGTTACTACAGAGAGATGCCCTGTGTGAAAATGAGTCACCAGTGTGGGAAACAAAGAGCCTATGTGATTTCCAGAGTTAGACTGCTAACCCTCTAGGACTGCTGCATAGATGAGACAGGCCCCAGGTGTTATCAAAATTGAACTGGCACCTCATTCAAATCAAAGCAGAGATAAGATCAAAATAATGACGTAACACACTTATAATCATGTAAGAAAAGTAAATAACTCAAAAGCAAACATTGAAAACAATGCAAACTTAACCGCTGTGCAGTTAATAATCCTTTTATAATTTAAGTGTTTACTATATTTTATTTTCACATAATGACATAAATGTCAACAATTTTCATTGTCTGAGAAAAAATATACTTACTGTAATATCCATACAACACAGTATCTTCAATTTGCCCTCTTGTCTCATTGTTTGCTGCCCATTCCTGCCATGAGAAAGCCAATTATGAATATTAATTTTAACATTTGTAACAAGGCTGATTCATGACTCACGTATAACAATAAATGAAAAAAGTTTGCAATAATAGTTCTCAAAAAATGTATTTAGAATGACAGCTTAAATAAATACCATAAAACTTAAGCTTGAGACAAAAGAAAAAATATTGCAGTGATGAATGATTTAGCAGCTTACAATCACACAAAGCAACAAATTACCTAATGTTCAAACAAAAATACTATTAAACACACTGAACATATTACACATCTTGATGTAGATGTACACCTACTGACCACTTTATCCAACTGCTAATCAACTGTTCATTAACAAAAATACCCCATTAGCCAATTGCATGAAAGCCACTTTAGCCATGCAGTCATGGGGAAGACAAACGGCTAAAGTTTAAACTGAGCATCAGAATGGGCAAGAAAGGGGATTTAAGTGATTTTGAACTGGTGCTGATCTACAACAATCTCACACAGTTTATACAGAATGACGAGAAAAAGAGCAAATATCCAGTGAGCAGAAGGGAAAATGTTGCCTGGCCTGAGTCTCGATTTCCCAACTCACTGATGTGCAGACAACAAACCCGCAACTGTGCGATGCTATCGTGTTAATATGAAACTAAAATCTTTGAGGAATGTTTCTAACAACTTTCTGAATCTGTGCCCAAAGGACTCATGGTAGCTCTGAAGGCAAAACAAGTTCTAATCCTGCACTAGCAACATATACCTAATAAATTGTCTGGCGACTTTATTCAAATGCAACAATAAGACAAAAAAAATCCAACTGAGAAATGCATTTAGATTTTAGGTTGAAGAACAAAATACTAACCTTATAAGTACCATTGGGATACTTCATGAAAGAAACAAGGAATATGTCCACTGGTAGAAGTGCAGACGTGATCAAAGCAATAGCCAGAGCACATATTGCAGTGATAGTTGAAATAACTTCACTCTCCCGCCGACTTTGAAATTTCCGAATGTAGATCCAACAGAACACGAGAATTACCTTAAAAACAAAAAAACAAAACAAAAAAAACCCAGTAATTCAAATAAATCAAAGGTTTAATAATGTCGTCACGAGGAACACTTAAAATAAATAATAGGGCAGCAAAAACACTTTTGGCTTACAGAGCTCTATTACATGTAAAGGCAAAAGAAAACAGAAGTAAATTCAATCAACTAAATGCTTGAACAAGGTGGCATTTGCATTTAATTTGCAAAATGTCAACAGGATTTATAAAAATCAAACTGAAGCAAACAAGCAACACACTAGAGGTTGGAAATCAGTAAAATTATGCTGCATAATACAATAACCTTGCAACAAAGTCTACCTTTGTAGTGTTATATATCCTTGAAATGTAAAACACACCACTTATAACACAAAAACAAAACAACTGAAATCTAAGTATTAAAACAACAAGTAGGGCATTATGTAACTTTAAAAGCCTGACTGCAGGTGCTCTGGAGGAGCTGATCCGATTATATCATACTCCCTTCTCAGAGTGACAGGCAATAACACAAAGTCTTCATTTCGTAAGAAGCAAAATAAACAGACTTACTAGAAAGGTGATACGAGTGGTACACTTTTTAAAAGATTGTTTAAATTAAGTAATAACATACACATGTATTATCATGCTGTTCAACGTTTAAAGGGGAAAAAACGAACAGGAGAGAAATTGACATTGTAATGGGAGAGAAGCTCATTAGACAAAAAAAGCAATAAATGGGCTCCAAAATGACAAGGTCATATTCCAGGCACATGTGCTTTAAGAGGTGAGGACACTGCAAACACTTGCCCCTTCAGCTTAAGGGCTGCCATTCGCAGACAGGATCAATTAAAGGCCCACAGCTTTACGCCTCCGGCTGCTTGCTCTGCCAGGTAATGGCGAAAGGCTCTGCATCCAAATAAGACCCATTGAGAGGTCTGAAATAAAAGGGTTGCTTAGTACTGGGCAGAAAAACAGAGCAATTTATTGGCATCCAGCCATTCTTCTGGAGGACTTGTAATTTAGCCATGTGATGTGGGTATGAATGACATTTGGGATAATGAGGGCTAAAATGGGCTGCAGATTATCAAGCTGAACAATTTTAAGACATTCATTTAAGTAGCCCACTACAGAAGTCTCAATTTATGTCTTGCTGGGGGGGGGGAGAAAACTACATAGTTGTCTTTGGTTAAGGTTGGTTAATGTAGTTTTTCCACTTTCAGCACTTATTTATTTGTAATAAAAACAGTGCGTTTAAAAACAAGGAGACACTTTACAGTACAGCTGGGTGGTTTTATACAGGAAAGATCTAACCGTGGATGTTACATTTTTATGAAATTAAGTAACAATACCAGATTCCTATTCTCCACAAAGTGGTGTTTAACAATTCCAATGTTACTAACAGTACGCAACACCAAAATATTCTAAACAGTTCACTGAAAGCCTCTTATAGGGCGACAGCCTGTAAGTGTGTCACGGCTAATGTTAGCTAAAACCAATCCAAAGACAGTGCTGGCGTTAATGCGCTGTAGCCATGTTGCGCCGATTAACACCGATGTTAAAGCAACGAATTTGCCTACTAGCACAACTCGGGCTAACCGTTTACCGCTCCACTACTTTATAAAGCGACTACGTAATGTCGTGCTTCCTTACCAACAGTATAACGGTGAAAATAGACCACCCGAGCACAGACTCTGTTAGCAACGACTGAGCCGCCATCTTCACTTCCTGCAATAACAAACCCACGTGCTCCTGTTAACGTCACTACGGTGGAGAGACGGGCAGCTGACCGTGACGTCTCCGCAGGAAGCGCGTTCAAGCGTCAATGCTGAACTGATAATCGTAGATTTTTATCGTGATGTGCAGAATTTAAGTATGTGTGATAAAATACAACACGTCTAGTCTAGTCTGCTTCTTGACTAGAAGCAACACAAAACACCCAGTGAGTAAATGAATATTTAAGCTCCAGGTATAATCTGTATAGTTTTGTAAAACTCCCATCAGCAGGGGAAAAAGTATTCAACAAGAAAAATATTGCCTTTAACTTTAAAAAGACTGAATGTTCAACTAAATGTTCTTTTAACTGAATTTCTGGCATTTTGTTATTGCTGCTATTTATGGCTTACACTCTAAAAAATATTTTGTTGCCTCAACTTAAAAAAGTAAGGTAACAATTTCCACTCAGCTTTTTAAGTTACAAATTTTGCATATTATTAAGTAAATTCAGCAAGTAATTTTTAGGTTTGGCTAACTCAACTTGTTTAACAAACCAACATGATTTACCTTGACCTCCACAAGCATAATTAAGTTTATTCAACCTAATATTAATTTAAAATTTCTGGTAAAATTAAGTTGAGAAATTACATTAGTTGAGTTACACCAACGAACTTTTTTACATATATCCTACTCACAATTATCCATGCCAATTAGTTTAGGTTTCTATAGTAGCTTTTCTAAAAATCACACAAAGCCATTTCACTTATTCCAATTGATTATTTTATTACAAAACATTTTCAAAGTAATACACTTCTGTGTCAATACAACATAAATGAAACATTACAGCAGCCCTTTAATTATAAATGACTAAAAAAAAAAAAAAAGTACTTCATGTACATTAACATTAACATAAATTGGTATCAACTTGTTCAACTTGTCGCAGAATCAAGGAAATGACAAAAGATTTTAATGTTCAACAACAGAACAATCCAAAGCTAAGATTATATGTATTACAAACTTTTCTCAAAACTACACTCATCTGGGACTGCATACAAAAACGTAAGAGGCACATCGGAATACTACAGTCCAATTCACATTCGTTTCATGACAGAAGTTTGCACTTAACAGACATTACCCGTGGACTGGTTTAAGCCCATCAAGTTCCAGAAATACCTCTAGAGTGTTCTTTACTTGTTTTGGGTAGCTCAGATTGAGAGTGTATATAAGCCCCATCATTAAGGCACACACTCTGGGCACATCAAGGTCTTCCAGGACTGCTGTTCCTTCAATCACAATTTTAGCGACAGCTTTGAGAGACACTGCTGCACATCTGGTGACTACAATCTTTACCACTTCTTCTGGGAACTGTTGTTCACCATCCTGGCAAGTAGGTAGTTTAAATGGAAACATGTCAGCATTTTATGTGCCATTTAAAAATAAAACACAAAAGAATGCGAGATTCACCTACCAGCTGTTCTCTGAAGAGATCCTCTTCCTTCTCTTTCAGATACACCTTCAGGCAACGGATTGCGACCTCTCTCTTCATTTCCACCGAACTCTGGAGAATAAAAAAAGCAAAACAAAACTTAAACTTACAGTTTATTAGGTGAAAAGTCAAAACTATTACATTTATGTGACTTGCATTGTGCCAAATATTGATTTTAAATATGTTTTTAAAAGAAATAAAGATTTAATCTTTGTAACTTCAATTTAATAATAATAATAATAATGGATACTTTATTGATCCCCATGGGGAAATTACTTGTTTTTCTCTGCATTTGACCCATTCACTCAGTGAAGCAGTGGGCAGCCCACTAAGCAGGCGCCCGGGGAGCAGTGTGTAGGGACGGTACCTTGCTCAGGGGTACCTCAGGGTAGCCGTTAAGTGGATTCGAACCGCCGACCTTCCGATCATGGGGCGACCACTTTACCTACTGAGCTATCCCTGCCCCAATTTAAACTGTTACACACTGGCCTGCTTTAAATGCCCACTTTGCTAGCAATAGGATAAAGTGACTAAAAGTAAATGTAACCTAAATTTCATCAACAGCACAATTGTGCTTTTGATGAATAGGACCTGAATCAGAGAATGACATGAACTATAACTGTAACTGTAACAACTAATTCATCAATACACCTGCGAGGTACATTATATATACTTTCCAGTTTTAGTAGTAGGTGGGCTAAATGTTTCTCAATTAAATTAGGCAATTCCCCAATTTCTTCATCCTCTTCATTTGCTACATCTTCACACAATGGATTTTCATTATGTTCCTCAAGAGGATCATCTCCTGCATTCAAACGACTGACACACCGCTGTATCAGCTCAGGCTTGAAGTCATCCAATGAGTGAGGAGTGTGTTTTCGGTTCCTATGAGAAGCATATGTTCAAATGAGCAGTTACAATCCCAGTACAGGCAAGGCATAAACAGTCCACCATGGCTATGTTTAAGCCTGTAATGCTTTAAGAGCTCATTCCTTCTTGATGTTTCAAACTTGCAAATTTTGCAAGTCCAATGCATTTTGAAATTTACTGCAACCTTTTGTAATGCAAAGAATTATTGAAGCTTTTGAGTTAACAAGCTATTTTAAGTATAAAACATTCTCTAAAACACTACAATGCAACACTGAAAAAGATTAATCATAAAGACTGAACAAAATTGAATTTTAAAATTGACATCTACAGACTGCAGTTTAAACTTGTAATAAGGTGTCAAATCCAAATGTGCAAGAGAAATTTCTTTTAAACTATTTAAATACCACTGTGGACATGCCACAATCCCACACTTTACATTATGCTTATAATTACAGAAAGCAAATGCAAGTCGTATGCACGCGCACACACACACACACACACACACAATAAATATTGTTTTTTGGGGTTTTTTTTGCTAGGTCAACCAACTTTAATCTCAGGCAGAATTCCCAGTCGAGCTTAGAACATCAACACAATTGATAGAAATACTTTTAGTCAGGGATAAATTCACCACATTTTACTCTGTCAGTAATTAGTTACCTCACCCGAGACCATCTTGTGGAAACACGAATTTACTGACACCATGATAAAAATGCAGGCAGCTACTGACCGGTTAATTTGAACATATACGGGTTCAAATTGAACATGCTCTGCTGTCGACATAGTCTATCAGCTAACCAAATGTACCCTGACAAGTGACATGTTTTAATTGTATCTGTACTCTTTTATTTGTGAGGAACGTTTGCTAGCTAAAAGAAACGGCTAGCTAAACTTAAAAAAACAACAACAACTATACTCTGCTAAATTACGATTAAAACCATCAAATTTCAGTTTTTTTTAAATATGACATTTTAGAGTGTACAAATATAACTTGTAATTCATCTATTTAGAATTCAGTACTTACTTAACTCACTGAACACAGTCGAGGGCAAACACACCTCTTCTCCCACGAAGCCACAAGAATCCAGAAACTGTTGCGCACGATACGAACATATGCTACGGGGTTGCCCTTGTCTGTCTGAATGGTCTCAATTCAAACAGGAAGGATGTTGAAACTCATTTTTACATGTTACACAAACTTAATATTTTCTGTTGTTGATTGATGACAAAAGTATTTTATTCAATATACTCAAACATTTAAGTTAAGGAGCTGTTTTTTAATTTTTGTGTTGCACTGACTTCTAACATTGATTATTCAACTCACTAAAACGTGTACATGTAGGCAACTTACTTTTTTTTAGCAGAAAAATGCTTTTTTGTTAAGTTCTACCGACAAACACAACAAATATTTTTTAGAGTGTACATCACCAATAAAGGGGTTAGCATTGATCATCTTGCTACATTGCGATGTTCCGCAAGACTTAGATTCTGACATTAATGTGCAGTACTTTGGAAAAGTATTGAGCTAACTAATTTTTGTATATTTTGGTAGTAAAATGGGAAATACTGGCTGCAATTTTTGTTATTGATGCTCTTATAAATAGGAATACAGCATGTAAGGCAAAAAGCAGTGAACTTGAAAATCAAACATGATCACATTTAATCTTCCGCACAGCCTGAACCTTCTTTGACAGGCTTTCTTGTCATTTCTTTAAGTAGTCTTGAGGAATAGTTCTCCGGGCTTCTTGGGGGACATTCAAAGCTCTTCTTTGGATGTTGCCTTTTGTTCTGTTTTCCGTCAAGATGATCCCACACTGCTTAAGAATTGTTGAGGTCCAGACTCTGGGGAGGCCAATCCATGATATTGTTCTATTGTGTGTTTTTCTTTCCAGGTATACTTTTACTGCATTGGCAGTGTGTTTGGGGGACATTGTCGTTTACCTGACTGTATTTTTCTGCATTCATCAGTCCATCAATTTTGACAAGATCCTGAACACCACTGGCTGATAGAGCCATGATAGAGCCTCCACAGTATTTTACAGAAGGCTGTCAACACTTACCAGAGTCCCTCTTGAGTTCTTGTATAGTTTGGGATGCCTGTTTCCCAGTCTTAAGAATGGCATCTCAACAGCCAACTTTCCTTGGATACCATTTCTGATGAGACTTCAGCAAACAGTAGATGGATTAACTCAAGAGCTAGATGCATCTCTCAGGTCCTGTGTCGGAGTTTAATTTCCTGTTTCTTAAGAGCATGATTTTCACTTTTTATCTAGTGAAGATATTTTTTTAGACCTGCCACTTCTGTTTTTGTCCTTCATTTACCATATTTTTAAGGACACACTGCATACTGCATTAATACTGCATAAATATGAATGAAAAAACAGCTGGTGTCCAATGAAAATTTTCGAAAAACCTTCAAATGTCCTGGAGAACTACTGCTCAAGATCACTTTAAAAAATTTAGAAGAAAGCCTGGTTCCTTGGAGGCAAAATAGAAAGAAATGAGGAGTAGCTTGACACTTTTAAGCAGTACTGTATGTCACTTTGACAGGCAGCATACACCCAAACATTGCTTCAGAAACAACCACACCCCGACGGCAACAACACTCTCTGACAGCAACATACTCCTGCAGCAAACTACAGAACCCAAATGATCTGGTGCTAAAATCAGGCGGCAGACACCACAGAACACAGCCAGAGGGCCAAAGTCTGTGGGCTGACATAACAGAGCTGTTCTGGCGGCAAAAGGGAAACTAAGTAATGTCAGGCATTTGATAGATTGTATATTATTAGATCGATATTGCCTGAAAGCAGAATTGCTAATGCTGCTGAAGTCGAGGTCAGGCTATTCTAACTATAATAGCTTATGCACTCATTGTCCATAATGCAAAAGTTCACAGCCTTCAGTATTTTATAAGCCAATCAATTGTTTAAAACAAAACAAAGTAACTTCCTGTGATATAGTGGAGTATTTTTTACACTTTAAATGCAGCACATGAAGTAAAACAGAAATGCACAAGAACCTTCTTACCAGAGATTATTCATTACAACACAATACCTGTCTCATTAGCAGAAGGTCAGTCAGTCAACAACTTTCCACCATTATATACAATTAAATCTTCTTAAAGACACTCTCAAGGGAAAATCTCAAGTTGGCCTGTGATGTCCTGAAAGGAAAACAACCACCAAACACTCAGTAAGAGGATGCATTATGCTGAAGCATCTCAATATGAATGGCTGCAATGAATCTGTGCTGTTATATAACTCCAGCGCAGTGTGTTTCATCACTGATACAAACACAGGCAGTCTGCAATAGTTAGAGTAATTTAAATGCCCATGAAGCGTTACTAGTTATTTGTTCTTTTTGTCAGAAATATTTTCATTCTAACCTCTCATATTCATATTCCTTTGCCTACTTCATGTGATACAGTATCCTGCTCTAGCAGGAAGATTTAAAAAAAGAAGTAACACCTCTATTCTTATTATGTTGTGGTTATGTTAACAATCTGAATGTATTTCGTTAAGACCCACCAATGTAACACCTTTGTTAGCTTATGGGGCAACCCAACCCTGTGTGGTGCAACCACACAGGCATTTTGGCTTACTTGAGGGACAAATAGGCTATCCAGTTGTCTCAACCTTGAGTTATGGCACGTAAGCTGAACTGGGAGACTGCCATTTAAATATTCTTGTGAAATTATATAATTTCTTTGTATCCCATTATTTTTATTTTTCTCTGCTTTCTTTTTTTTCCTGCAAATGCTCTTCTGGTACAGGGAATTGTCTGTAAAGTGTCAAATAGCATCTATGAGCTGGTGCATTTTCAGACTTATATGCAGCATAATTTACATTCAGGACTGGTCCAGTGTATTTGGAAAACTTATCTGGTTCATTAAGCATTAAATTAGCTGAACGGGAGAAAGTGTGGCTTTAGAAATCAGGGTGCAGTGCACCTGAAGCTGCATTCTCTTGTAGAGCCTATCTTTGGAGTATACCTGTTAATTGTACACTGCAGTTCTCCACACCACCATAGTCACTGTGCTGAAAGTATTCCCTAAGCTAAGTGTATTTTCAGTAAAGACCCATATAGCTAATTAGCCTCCATCAAAGTAATTTAATTAGTACTTTTAGTATAGAGTATATGTCTGATCAGTGGCTCACTGGATGAGTACCTTTTATGACCGTATTCTTTTTATTTCTTGGCTTTGGTAACTTGATTGTGTACATAACCGTCATATAGGCGCTTACATTGGTCTGTTTTATGTGTCTGACGCGTTTGTTGAATTTTTCACCTAAGCTTCAGAAATACATACAGCAAATAGTTACTTTTCTACCTGTAATATCTGTGTAATAACAGGAAGACAATGTTTTTCATTTTATTTTCATTTTAGTGACTAGAGGAGCTGTAGCCTCCTCAAAGCTATGTCACTGACGTTTTCAAAACAGCTGACTGTGGGCTCCAAACCTGTGCAGTGTTGGGACTATATAAACTTTTCCAGACTCTAGACTCTGTGTGAGTTGTGACAATGTGCTCGGGATTTTTTTTTTTCTTTTTTCTGAGAGGCTACTCACCATTTCTTTCAGTTCCTATCAAATTTATCTTGCATGCAAAAACCCATGCTATCTCACTATAAAGAATTTTCATCTTTTCATTCTGGCTCCCTTTTCACAGTTTTAAGTGCAATAGGTAAAATAAATCTACTCCATTTATGAGCTATATTGTTTCTTAAATTACAATAGGCAAGGAATGTGCAGCCATGCTTCACCGTGTATGGAATTACTGTAGCAAATTTAAATTATTACGTGAGTAATTACTTTTGCAAGGGGAACACTGGAGCAGCCTATGGTGACATTGAGACTCTAACGTTTCAGAGAGTGAAAATAATACATCTCTATGAGCACCAGCTATCTATTGTATTGAGGAAATTAGCCTGCAACTAATTGTAATGAAGAACATTCTTACCAGTTAATTAGTTGGTCACTACTGGTTTGGACACTTATAAATTCAACTCTCTAAAATCAATAGGCCTATATCTAAGCTTCATTTATGCCCCTGAATTTTAATTAAACTAATGAAAGATATACCCATTATTCACTTGCACAGGGAAGGTATATAGGTCTGCTTAATTCATGCAACCTTTCAAAACTGCAAATGCCTTTATTTAGTGCTGTTTGGCAATGTGCCCCAATGGAGACCATCTACCAAATTCTATTAAAAGTGGGCTTGCTGTTTAAAAAAAAAAAGAAAAGAAAAAAGGAAAGCCATTGTTCATACTTCTGTCAGCTAAGTAGACTTTTCTTTTTAATGTGTATTTTGATTTTATAACAGTAGCTGTTTCCTTTCCCCTTTATTCTTCAGCTTCAGTTAAATTATAGCATCACATTCACCCATCATCCACTTTCTTCTGATTCTGACATTTATTATTCATCTGAAGAACACAAGGCGTACTGCCAAAATAGTCTTTGTTTCCCTGTAAACTTTGAAGTCTCCTCCTTATTGTGTCAGAAAACAGGTGGAGCTCATGGTCTTATAGCTTTGTTGGTTATTTTGCTAAATTGTTATCAGTGTCGCTTCATCACTCTCATCGCTATAGACCAGCCATGCCGTTGTGAGGTCATAGGTTTACAGCTTGAGGGAAACATTTGGAGAATAACTAAAGGCAGCTGTTCTGAAATCTTCTGGCAAAGTTAAAACACGTTATTTCCTGACCTCTTAACCTGACCACATATAGGTTTGTTGCCTAAATCTTATTAAACACTGAAAAAAAACCCACACATTACATCTACTCTCCCGGATCAAAGTACTGCATTTGTTCCATTCATCAAGCACCACCTTCTTCTTTGCAGGTGTAGGTGCAGGTGTTCTGGCTCTTTGTATTCCTTCACCTAACTTCCTAAAGTCATTCTGCTAGTCAGTGCTGTATTTTCTTGTCTTTTTGCAAGAAAATTGCAAAGCTGTGCTAAAAAATATCTTCTCAAACTTGTATATATGTATATATACATGTATACAAATATATGTATTCATTTGACTAATCACATTGTTATTATCGTTGTTATCGATCAGTCTCTTACTATGACGCACTTGCATTAGGTACACAGTGTGTCACTAGCACACAGGATATTGGCCATTGTATGCCAATATAGATATTCCATTAAAAATCTTAAATTATTTATAATGAAAGAGTCAATTTAAAATGGGAAATCTCTTCAAGTTTATGTAATAATAGATGAACAAGGTCTTTTTCTTCTCTTTATTCTCAAAGGTGCTCTGTTGGATTGAGACCTGCTGACTGTGAAATCCATTTGAGTACAGTGAACTCAATGTCAGGTTCAAAAAAACAGTTTGAGATGTTTTGAGTTTTGTGACATGGTTCAGTATCCTTCTGGAAGCAGACAACAGAAGATAGGTACTGTGGTCATAAAGGGATAGACATAGTCAGCAGCTCTGGTAGCATTTAAATGATCCTCAGCTGGTACTAAGGGGTCCCAGAATGCACGTGCGTGTATAGTTTTACAATGCTGAGTGTTTCTTGTCTTTACCTTACCTAGCCTAGACAGAGGGTGTGTATCATTTGCATATTATAAAGTTGGCCATCACAAGCAAATTTATGTAAAGTGACTCAGTGGCTGTAGAAAATTCCCAATACAGACATATTTTAAAAAAGTGCACAATTGCAAAGCAGAATGTTGCATATACAAACAAAGTAGGTGCAACACACTGTAATATTTTCCAGTGTTTAATGTTTTTTGTCAAATGCAATGCCATTGGTGTAATAATAACATAGGAGTAGTTAATTTAAAATTCTGATGCCTACTGGTTGTACGTACCACATTAAAGCCCAACTTCAGACAGCAGACAGTCAGTTGGCAACCAACTGATTTTCTTTCACTGCTTTCAATACGCAAGCCAATTATATGATCATATTACAAAAATACCCCACAGATCTATAGCTCTAGGCAAAACTGACACATTATTGTATCTTTTTATTCATTTTCTTTTTTGTCTGCATACTGGAAGCTTTCATGCCCAGGTGAGCTCTCAGAAATGATAAACACACTCCTTAATAGCTTCTGTGATTTTTATGTGCACATGAAAGGTACACATCAGTGGTTATGTCTGCATACAGATTAGTGACACACAATATGATGTTTTTGTCTGGTGCTTTGCCATATGTCAATTTAGTTAATCATCTTGTAAAACAGGCAGGTGTTTTGCGCTTAAACCACTTTAACAAGAGTGAAATGAATGAAGGTTCAGAGCAGCGATTAGTATTATATTCAAAGCAAACAGGTGCTTGACAAAACAGTAGTATTTGCCGAGGTTATGCATGTGCATATCTATGAAAAACAGACACAGGCAGAAACACGTACGCACAAAGAGGAGAGTACTGTAAGATTATTTTGAAATTCAGTGCATTTATATTGTATTAGGGCAAATCAGAAAAAGATTACAAGAAGTAAATTGTTGTGTTGTTTTATTTACAAACTGCATTTACACGTAAATATGTATGTAAAGGAGGAATTGGTAAGATTATTGCTCTGTCATTAATAACCCCCCATTTTTTTCACCATCAAATGAGTAATGAAACACTACCTAAATTAAGAAAAAAATAATGTCCTTATTAACCATACTAATATTAAGCTTACCACAAGATAGATGTATTCCTTAATTTAATTAGCACATATAGACGTTATGGTGACCGGATTTGTTAAAAGTATTGAAGCATGTTTTAGTAGTAAAAGCACCTTGAAACCTGATCATTTACCTGCACTTTGTCTAGTGTATAGTCTGTACAATTAAATGAATTTGAGAAAAATATAATTCCTATTCTTAAGAAAAATTTCTTTGCCTCACCAGCAATCTTTTGAAATAATTTAACAAGTAATAAGCTAACTACTTAACAAAAAATAAAGGAAAGAAATGCTAATGATCTAAGTTCTATAGCTAACTGTAAGCTAGCCAGTGTAAGTCTTGCTAACAATTTGAGAGCATGTTTTTCAGTTTAGATAATATTAAAAGGTAAAATTATGCCAGCTCAGTCCTTATTCTTGGAACATAAGAGGATACAGTGGGGCAAAAAAGTATTTAGTCAGCCACCGATTGTGCAAGTTCCCCCACCTAAAATGATGACAGAGGTCAGTAATTTGCACCAGAGGTACACTTCAACTGTGAGAGACAGAATGTGGAAAAAAAATCCATGAATCCACATGGTAGGATTTGTAAAGAATTTATTCGTAAATTAGGGTGGAAAATAAGTATTTGGTCACCTCAAACAAGGAAAATCTCTGGCTCTCACAGACCTGTAACGTCTTCTGTAAGAAGCTTTTCTGTCCCCCACTCGTTACCTGTATGAATGGCACCTGTTTGAACTCATCATCTGTATAAAAGACACCTGTCCACAGCCTCAAACAGTCAGACTCCAAACTCCGCCATGGCCAAGACCAAAGAGCTTTCGAAGGACACCAGGAAAAGTATTGTAGACCTGCACCAGACTGGGAAGAGTGAATCTACAATAGGCAAGCAGCTTGGTGTGAAAAAATCAACTGTGGGAGCAATCATCAGAAAATGGAAGACATACAAGACCACTGATAATCTCCCTCGATCTGGGGCTCCACGCAAGATCTCATCCCGTGGGGTCAAAATGATCATGAGAACGGTGAGCAAAGATCCCAGAACCACACGGGGGGACCTGGTGAATGACCTGCAGAGAGCTGGGACCAAAGTAACAAAGGTCACCATCAGTAACACACTACAACGGCAGGGAATCAAATCCCGCAGTGCCAGACGTGTTCCGCTGCTGAAGCCAGTGCATGTCCAGGCCCGTCTGAAGTTTGCCAGAGAGCACATGGATGATACAGCAGAGGATTGGGAGAATGTCATGTGGTCAGATGAAACCAAAGTAGAACTTTTTGGTATAAACTCAACTCGTCGTGTTTGGAGGAAGAAGAATACTGAGTTGCATCCCAAGAACACCATACCTACTGTGAAGCATGGGGGTGGAAACATCATGCTATGGGGCTGTTTTTCTGCCAAGGGGACAGGACGACTGATCCGTGTTAAGGACAGAATGAATGGGGCCATGTATCGTGAGATTTTGAGCCAAAACCTCCTTCCATCAGTGAGAACTTTGAAGATGAAACGAGGCTGGGTCTTCCAACATGACAATGATCCAAAACACACCGCCCGGGCAACAAAGGAGTGGCTCCCTAAGAAGCATTTGAAAGTCCTGGAGTGGCCTAGCCAGTCTCCAGACCTCAACCCCATAGAAAATCTGTGGCGGGAGTTGAAAGTCCGTGTTGCTCGGCGACAGCCCCAAAACATCACTGCTCTCGAGAAGATCTGCATGGAGGAATGGGCCAAAATACCAGCTACTGTGTGTGCAAACCTGGTAAAGACCTATAGTAAACGTTTGACCTCTGTTATTGCCAACAAAGGTTATGTTACAAAGTATTGAGTTGTATTTTTGTTATTGACCAAATACTTATTTTCCACCCTGATTTACGAATAAATTCTTTACAAATCCTACCATGTGGATTCATGGATTTTTTTTTTCACATTCTGTCTCTCACAGTTGAAGTGTACCTCTGGTGCAAATTACTGACCTCTGTCATCATTTTAGGTGGGGGAACTTGCACAATCGGTGGCTGACTAAATACTTTTTTGCCCCACTGTATATTCAAGCAGCATGTTTGACCGCTGGGCATGGGCGCACTGTTTACACAGCTTGTCATTGTTAGCAACCAATGGTAGCTCGCTAATTCTCTAAGTTAAAACTTGGAGGGATTTGACAAAAGAAGCTTTTTCAAAGCTAAAAAGAGGATGAAAGGGTGAAGGTTAAGCTAGAGACTCGAGAGTTTTCACCTGTTACTTTAGTTAGCTAGTCTATCTTAGTACAAGGTACATCATGTATAATTGCCCAATTTTATGATGCTTAAAGCTGTGTAGATTAGTATATGTAGGCAATATACAGTTGTGCAAATTTTAGTAGTTCCTATTTTCTGTTAATTTTAACTGAAGTTCTGTGAAAGTTTTTACAATCATTAGGTGAAAATTTAAGAATTTGCTAGGCTGCAATTGATAACATTTCTCATCTGATGTGAAAAATCACTGTAACTGAAACAAAAGACAATTTTAGTTTATCATTTTGTTGTTGTTGCATTTTTATGATAACACATTAATCATTTTTATGAGGCAGAAATGGCTTTCAGCTGTCATCTTCCTAAACCACCCACACCATCTCTTGCAAGTAAAACAGTAGATTAGGTCATGTAGTGTGATTGAGTCTCTGGAAATCACAGGAGTTAAAAATCTCTAAAAGGGCGCTTTCTCTCTAATGTCTTTGAATCTTTTTTATTATTATTATTTTTAAGGGCACTGAACATGTAAACCTAATATCTTGGGGCCAGAATCAGCATGAGCATCTGTCGCTTGCCACCCCGATTTTCCTTTGTTATCTGACTCTCCTGACTGTCTATTAAAGCTGAAATGCCAGGAAAAAATATTTCAAAGGGCAAGTCCCCATAACTATAAAAAGATCTAGAGGGATATTCTCTTGTGATTTAAAAAAACCCCCCAATGCTTTTGTATTCCAAGTTTTAAATGACAGTGACTTCTGCTTAAGAACTGATAACTTATTTTCATGTACCTCAGTTCATGTTGCATGCATTTTATTCTTTAAAAATTATACAGAAGATATATTAAATGGGAATAAATGTCAACGTGATGACCAAAGTGATGACCAGGTGTCCGTTTACAGCAAAACCTCAGGTTTTCAATTTTTAATGGAGAAAAAAATATATATATATATGTATCCGGGAACCTGTTGAGAATTCTGTGTTTGCCTCAGAAATGCTTTAGAGGAAAGGTGACAAGAATTTAAAATGGACTGCTCACAGACAAAACAACATCAGCAGCAATGTGTCTTTTTGAAATAATGTCCTGATTACTCTGGATAATCTGCAGACAATACCGTGAGCAGATTTCATTGGAGCTCCCAAAGAAATGCTTCTGAAAAGTTTTGACAGCTTATGATTTACTGAGGATTTTAGGATAGCAAAAGAAAAATCCCAACCTCATACACCACACACAATCTGTCTTTGCCCACAGAGCAGCAACCCAGCAACAGCTTGGCTTTTCACAGCACTGCGAGAGGATTACTTTGCAAGCAAAGATTGTGGAACAGAATATGCTGGACTTTTATTAAAAGTTCTCGACCTAATTTGTGATCTCTAATCTGGCCAGTAATTAGGTATGCAATCCAGACATTACCTGAGTAATTAACAGTGAATTAATTCTATATATTTAAGGTTACATTTTATGTATTTGCACATAATTATTTAACTGTAAACTGTATTATTTCCTTATTCTAATAGATGTAGGACTCAGTGGATTGTATTTCTCAGCTCTACCAATACATAAAGTTAAGCAATCTTATTTGCAACTGGTGCAGTCCAAAAAAAATAAAATAAATAATTTTGCAATAGCTGAATGTATATATGCTTTGCCAGTAGTAACACCTTTAGGTTACCACAGCAACAACCATTTTTCCCGAGTAAGACCAAATTATTGTTATAAATAATACAATAACACAAACAAAGAGCTTACATTCAAATTGACTGATGCAAACTCTTTTAATAGTGTATTTCTGATAAATACAGTGTATCCTGAAGGACCATTAAGGCTCCTTGTCATTTTCATTATTTCGTTATTTATTGGTTTTACTTTAAGAGTAAGTTTACCCAAATCACACACACACATATACTGGAGGTGGTACAGAGCCTGTTTCTGATGAAAAATAAATCAGTTCATTAAAAAAAAGGACGGAGGAGGGGGGTTAACAGTCACAAAACAATTTTCCAACATTTGGATTCTTGTGACTCCAGTGCTAACACACCAAGTCACACTTTTAAGCATGAGATGAGAAAAGTTCTTATAGCGATTCAAAATTAAAAGAACTACAGGAGCTCTAAAGAAATGTTTGTGCTAAAACAAAGAAATTTGGCCATCTGTTTCATTTGAATTTTAATTTCTTTCAAGCCCTTGTCTCGGTTTCTTTTTAGCACAATGCTTGAATGTGTATCTCGGAGTGTGTGGCCCTGTGGTGAAGGGGAGGGTGCACGAAAATCATCTGTCTAAACAATTACATGTGTGGATCTTGAACACCTGTTTGTACTGAGCAGGTGCCTTGACCTTTTTCTTTAAACAAAACTTTAGGATGCTAAGTAGTTTTAATTCAACCAACACTTTTAACAAAGACAGCTCTTTTTGTTAAAGAGATTACAATAATATGGATGTGACGAAACTCAGTTCGGACAGTGGTAAACATTAGCAAACCCTCACTAGGTTTGGATAAAGTCTACGCTCACAAGCCTGTCAAACCTGCATTTGAAACATAAGTTGTTGGCTACCATATAGCAGTATAGTATTGCAACATGGCATTTGGGTCTTCTAACTAAAATAGTATGTGGATTGAGTTTGTTGCTGTAGCACAGGGACTGCCCCTGAAAGCTGCCTTTATTAAACCTGCTCATCATTCCGCTTTATAATAAAGCATAACGTCTTTTTTATAAAGTGATGAATAGCCAGGTAAGCATGGATCAGCATGAATACGCGTTGACACGTTTTGTATTCTGCACATATTTACTTTTAAGCTTGGCTTGGATAATTCTAATTACTGCTAATATAAAAGTACCTTACTATCAAGTAAAGCCACATGCTTAGGGTCTTTATTGGGGATTTTTGATGAAATCATAATACATCAAACGCCGTGCAATACCCGCACCTGGCTCTTTTAATAACAGTTTGTTTGAACTGCAATCGGGCATTTATTTTACTGAATATCAAAGCTGTTTGACTGTGTGCTAGTCTTGTTTGCTGAACTCTCTGTCAGTGAACATTTCAGTAATAATGACAGAGTGGGAGGGCCACTCGGTGCAACTAATAAGGACAGCGATCGGGCTGGCGATCCCACTGTGACTTTTATTTCCAAGTCTTGGAATCCGGAATCGGACTGGTCGTATCCACACATGGACTATGCTTTTGTCGCGGTTTTTTTCTCTGTTTTCGTCTTAGAGGAAACTTTGTCAGATACTGTAAGTACTTATGGATCAAATTAATTTCACAGTAAACGAAAATTTTAAAAAAGAAGAAGAAAAAACGGCTTAATGTAGAAATCAGCTTGTGAATTTATTGAAAATCCCCTTTTAGCGAGCATATTTTGCTTGTTTTCTCATGAAAGTGTGTTTTTGTTTTTTTATTTTTTTTATTTGTTTCCCTACTTAAACTCCCGGCTTCATCCGTGTAACTTGTGCTGGGACCCATGCCTTAGAAACGGCTTATTTCTGATTTTCTTGCAGCTCTGCAGTAGTAAACACGCACCACTTTTGCCTATTTGTTAACAGCAAATTACGTAATATTCTAAACACTGAACGAATATCAAGTGCTACGTTTCATACTTATTAAAAAAATGCTCAAAAGCCCACAGCCAATCAGCGGTCGCGCATAGAAACACGCTTCTTTGAATATTGCATAGTTGCACTGAGTTATTGCCTCTGAGCGAAAGTGGCTGAATGACTGATGGATCGAACAACTTAAGTGCGCACGGTTTTGCCTGGTGCCTGTGATACATACGGGCTCATAGCCTCCGTGTAACTACCTTAAACTGCCCCTGTGTCCGTTTAGTTGATGCGGATATAGAGCAGCTGTGTACCATGCTGCTGCACCGGGGGGAGCGTGTGGGTTTAAAGTTGCAGCTTAACTCGCGCACAGACCTCGATAATATGACTGCGATTTGTAAAGGTGTGGAGTAACTGCGACAGCAGGGTCCGCCTGCAGAGCCGCGTCTGTTGCATGCATTTGCAGAAATGACCAGAATAATATTACTCCTCCACGCAGACACGGAATGTGATACCTCTGTACTGCCTGTGACGCTTGCATAGACTGGCTGTAGGAAGTGGCATGGCCACTTCATTACCGAGCGCCATGATACTGTAGACCTGCATGTAAAACTTTATGATCAAGTGGGGGAAGGCTTGAAGGGTGGATGGGAATTATGTATGTATATATAAATGTATGACACGCCTTTCTATTGCCTTTTTTGTAAGATAGATATTGGAATTACCTTAATTTGCTGCAGCTGTATTAGGGCCTTTTGAGATCTTTTTTAGGAATGTCTTCAGAGTTGTCATCCATGGTGGAAATAGATAAAGTCTTTGCAACTACGCTGCCACAAATTTAAAATCCTCCAAACTGCTTATTCATTAGGAGGTCACTTCATACTTTTAATGCATAATTTTAATATAGCACAATAAAACATGAGATTTTATCATGCACAGTACCTCAAGTGCACTCAGATTCTTTTTAACCTGTACAACTTGAAGTCCTTGAAAGTCGTTGAAAAAGCCATGCGAAATTCTTTTACCTTCTGAGTTCATCTGTCAACATTATTTTGGCAGCGCCCCAGTTTTTCAGGCAGAGCAATCTAGTCGTTTCTAAAAGTGTTAGTCTGAAAAGCCCACTAAAGTTGAGGGTGCTTTACCGACTGTACTTTGGAGCAAACACTCACCATCCAGTGCGACTACCCAAAAAATGTGTGGCACCTCTGCAATGGCACGAGAGTAATCCAGAAGATTTTGTTTGGCAGCATAGTGAAATGGTTCAGGGGACTTTGTTGTAACTGGAGGTTTCCAGGTTTGATACTCACATGTGATATCCTTGAAGAACATAGTGTTGATTGAGTACTACATAAATAAAAGATCAAGGCTGTGGCAATATGATCAAGAAGCCAATCCCATATAAAACCCATCGTACAATTACTGTCACACATACTGTAAATATAATTTGGAATATTGATTAAAAAAGAGGAGAGCAGATGAACAGACTGAATGGATTACAAGCTGTAAATGGAGAAGCTTGGCTCGCTGGATAAGCAGAACTTAAAGAGAAACATAGCTAAGTGTAAACACTGCTGTGGTATAAACATCTGAATTCATCACTGTATGAAAACCTTAATTAGAACAAAACAACGAACAACTCGCCAGCTTCACCATGGTGACGGAAATAAATCCAAAGTAAGGCTTTAGGGACATTTGAATGCACAAGTGAGTTAGGTAAAGCAGGAAAATCAGGCGCATGTTAGTGCTGAATTCAATTCTGCAATAATACAACTTGCATATAATATAATGGAGTCATGTTTCTAATAATGAAAAGAAGTGATTAGAATGTGACAGATGTGTGTATATTATTTCTTCCTCACTTGAATGTAAACAACTTTCTACACTAGATTGCTAAATGAATCCAAATAAATTAAAAGATACTGTTGCCCAACATAATAGCATCCTTATAATAAAATGGGCTCATTGTTTTCTTGGCTATTCTCTGTAATACAGCGTGTTTATCCATTGTTTAACTTAACTAAACTGAAGCTGAAATTAAAGCCATGTTGTTTCCATCCAGGTTTTCAGGTGGACTGCTTTCTAGAGCCAGAGCCATGATTTGCTTGTTAAGGTGGACTGCTCTCCTTTGGACTTTAAATTCCATTCCTTGCGCTTTGGGGATGGCAGTGAGCGAACAATCAGGTACATGGGTTTGTTGTCTGCAACGTTTTGCTCCTAACAGCATATTCCTTTTAACAAAATAAGATTATTGATGGTGATATTTTACGAATAAACTACTAGCTCTGGACTCTGATCTTTTATTAATGTCAATTTGAAGAAGATGTAGACAGAAATATTTAGACTCTATTATAATAATAGACATTTGTCTGTGTCCAAATCCATCTTCATCGGTTTTTGTTTGCAATGACTTTACTTGAATCCAAACTTTTGATTGATAAATATGTTACACAACAATCAAAATGCATAAAGCTGATCTCCATTTCATTTTTTGTGAAGTTGATGTAGCCACGTCTCTAAATTGGATCCGACACTCTCGTTTCTTCATTTTTTTTAATGTTCTAGCAAAACTTTTAAAGATTAACAGAAAAAAACAACAACTTTTAACTGATTTTTCTGGTCTGATGTGTTTTTTCTCCTTAGGAAGTTTTTGCCTTAAAAAAATTACAAGAAATGCACAGTGGAAATTATTTCGTGATGGATTCACTGTCTTTTCTGTAATCCTAGTCAAAAGTGCTTCAAAATATAAATGAACATCTGTACCCAACACAAACAATTTCTCGGTTGCTTTCCCCTAGATGGCTCATGCCCCCCTCTGAGCGTAGAGGAACGCAGGTTTTCTGATGTTTTAGATCGTCCCCTGGAAATCACAGGTAGGTACCGAATGAACACGGTGGCTTTGTGGGGATGTAGACGTCGGCTTGTTCAAATCTAGTAACGCATTGTAATCCTGTCCCGCAGGATTTGATCTCACAGAAATGTTTCTTCTCCGAAAGGGAACAATCGCAGAAGACCTGCCATCATTTCGATTAGGAAGCAGTCCACTTATTAAGCCAACAAAGTAGGTAGCATTCACATCTGTGCTAGGGGTGCATGTGTGTGTACATTCTTCATTATTTACGTTCGCATTGTTCACTGGGAGAAAACCTCACAATACAACCATGCTATAAAAATGTGTGTCCAAGGCTATGATCAGTATTGAGCTGCAGGCTATTGCTCTCTGGCTCCTTCATGTGCTTATTTCTTATAACTCAAATATTGCAGGACCTTATGATATTTTACTGCTAATGTGTGTCTTTATTGTGGTGGCTATAATGAGAATTTGAGCTCGCTTTCTTGGATTTGGCTGAAGAAAATCTAAATAAAAATAAACAGTGTAGCCATAACTGAATTTCACAGAAGGCTTGAACTGATGCAACCCAGATACACCCTGTTCAGAGCAATAGTTCTATTTGCCTTGGCTAATAAGGGCAAGCAGTGAGGTGAGCTGGTAGATGGAGAATAATTTGAACAGAATTAATATATATTGCATTTTATTCTTGAAATCTCATAAGGGCAAAAACTGGGACATAAAGGAATGGGGAAAAAAGTCCCAAGCTTGTATAATAAGACAGGAATATTAAAATGACTATGTAAATGACACATTCACTTACTGAAGACCTTTATTCCCCAGTCATCTGGCAGGGTCATGATGTGGCGTCACCTTGCTGCTGCTGATGTGACGTGTATAGTAGCATCATATTTTATAGAATTTATAAAAGCCTATTGCCCTTTTTACATTTGTATCACATGAGACCTGGGACATAAGTGAAAGCGCGATGGTTTGCATAACTTATACTGAGGTTTTAAAAATGAATCCTGAGATATTCATTGTTTTGTGTCCTCGGGTTGTAACAGTGAAAGAGAACACTTTGTCATTCTTCCAGGAGGGCAGGATATTTTTAGTATTTTTATATGCAACTGTAAACATTTACTGCCTCCCTCTCTCTCCCCCTCTCCCTCCTTGGCTGGGTGAAAAAAAAATCTTTGAGCCAGGTGATTTGTGATCTGCTTCCCTGTTCAGTCAACCAGCTGAAAATACATTCACTTCAGCCCTTCACTCAGTCTGGGCCCATAGTGCAAGAAGATGCTGCCTCTCGGTGACGCTGCTGACAGTGGCATTGGTTATAGTGGCAGGACTGCGATCCCTCTCATATCCAATTATCTAAGTGCTTTGACAGGTGATACTGCATGTCAGCTGAGGAGGGAAAGCGAGGGCAATTGCACGAAGCAGGAGGCCCCAGTGCCCCTGCCACAGCCAGTAAAACATTGCTCACTCCTCTCGCAGCATATGCAGCAATAGATGCATAGATATGGCTGATGTTCTGCCCACTCCTTGGCACAATACACATTACGGTTCATAGATCACTGCTGACACGCTCGTGGAACATTTGTGTGAGGGAGCACATTTGCCCGGCAAAAAGCAACACATATTCATCCATAGAGTATTAAAGCAGAGTGTTGCAGTTGCTCCCAGCATTTTTATAGCTTATTTATGTCTGCTCTGGCTCTCTTTGGATCATATACTAACTTGTCTCTCACATCTGAAATGCATGTTGGTCTATGGACTACATTTTAAATATGTTTAAATGGTTCTCAACTGTCTGTCTTACATATTGTTGTACATAGTTTAGCAACTCAAGCTCTTCAAGCTTCAGTAGAATTTGCAATAGACTCCATTTTTGTGCTCAAATCGGAACCAAGTTCTGCTTTCGAGCAGGTACTGTAGCTTTTGTGGGGTGTTTTTGTTAACAATGCAAATCAAGCAAAACAGGAATTTAATCAGCACTTCTTTTTAATGTGACTGCAAAATCTTATAATGTAGCTTATGCTGAGATTTGTTTAGCAACCGACAGTTTTAGCAATTTGTAACTTGTGGCAGCTTATTCATCATACAGGCTTACTGTGGTCTACTAGTTTACTAGTTTATATTCTACCTGGGTTGCCAATAGGGAAGTTGCAGAGTGCCCTCTTTGCTTTAACATTAACTTGCTGTTTGGTTATGCAGAGCTATCAAAACCATGTAATTAGTAATTACTCCCATTTAGTACCTTTGCCCTACATGTAAATTGTGCTTTAAGCACAGCCATTGCATTAAACTTCTGACCAAGTGTCCATATGTTAGGATTTGGACGAGAAGCTGCTTCACTATTGCCACAACACCAAAAACGCCAAAGGATACTTCTGGGATGCCAGTGGCTTTGACACCATAGGAATGAGGATGAGCTCGTCTTACAAAACCTAGCTACCTTCGTGCACCTCAGCTGTACAAAATAAAATGTCTATATTCTAGATCAAATCCATGCCAGTAAAAAAAACTCTTCTACCGAACGTAAACACATAAGGTGGGCTCACGTTGGGAAAAAGAAGTAATAGCCATTTGGCGCTTGAATGATGGATCTAGGGTAAAAACTGACACGGTAAAGTCAACTTTGAACTGCGCAGAGATTGAATGTCAGTGATAAGGACGCGAGCCAACTAGGCTTGCATTTGAGATTTGATTGTTTCAGCTGTAGCAATCTGATTCCTCTAGCTCAGTTTAAAGACTCTTCTTGGATAGGATTTATTACAAGGCAGGAGACTTAAGTCTCTTCCATAAGATTGCCTGCCAGAAAAGTGGTGTTGCTGTGATAATTCTGTCAAACCATTGTGTCAGCCAAGCAACGCAGACAGTCAAAAGCACGTTCCAAGAGTGGTGACAGTTTTCAGAAAGCACATGATCACTCCTTATAAAAATGGAATTAGCTCTGAGTGTAATTCTTGTGTCAGGGTGTTACTGTGCGTGATCTTGTGTGCTTCTCTTATTATGGTTGTGCACACACAAAACTATTGTAATGCTCTGAGGTGTTTTTCCTCTGCTCTCCCTTACTGCTATGGACGTTCCATTGCTTTGGCTTGAAACCAGACCCTACTTCTTCACACTGTAAAATACAAGCCTATAGTAAACAGTCATTATAAGGTTTGCATTGAAACGAAGATTTACTAATGAATGCGATCTGGAATGCATTTCTGTTTGTTCCAAAGTGTATTTCCCAATACAAATTATTTTTATTCAAATGGGACTTGTAAAAGAAAATGCTGGCAGGATCACTTACAGCATGTTGTGGAAGTGTTTTGCATGTGTACTAGGGAAATTGAATGCAAATCCTTCTAAGTCATGCAGAGTAGCACTTTCCCAAAGAATCAGACAAGCAGTGTCAAAACAAGTAACACAGAGCTCCACATTTGGCTACTTAACCACCGGGGCAGTCAACATGAGGTCAGGGTTGGCGTAATCACATACAGAGATTATAAAAAGCTGTTTTGGCTGTGAACCAGGAGAAATAAATGGAAATTTTCTTTCTTTTTTTTTTTTTAAATTCACTCATTATCACCTACTAAATCATGCCGAGTAGCATTTTACCAAATAATTAAACTGTGGTCAAGGTAACCAACCCTGAACTCCAGGTTTAGCCACTTAGCCATAGCAGTCAACACAATGTCATGACCTTTAACCCTCTAGCCTCTCAGAGAGAACTGTGCCAGCCCAGTGAAAGAACTTTGTGAAAAAGGGTGTAAAGTGTGGTACGAATAAGAATTCTCTTTTATTTTATGATGTTTCTTGCTCCTTAAAAATGATGTGTAATCCATTTAGTACAAATAGGTACTGTATGTGCAGCCTTAAAATGTTCTGCACTGCATTTATTTTCAGAATCTCACTTTTATAAATTGCCACGTCACTTTTGATATTGAATTGCTGCTGAAATAATCCTTTAGCCCTTAGGCAACAAATGACCTTCCCAGTCCTCGGCCCCTCACGGAAGCATTTGATTTTTCAGGAGCTTTAACTTGGAGCATTTATCATTTTAGTCATGTACCGTGCACACCAAAAAAATCGCAAAGAATTCAAGGGACACAATAGAAGAGGGTAGGAAGCTCTGAGAGAATAGGAGATGATATATTGGAGTGAAAACTAATTTCCAACCTGTCTGAGGAAACACTCTCTCTCGCTTCCTCCCCCAGGCTGTGCTCTGCCTTCTCAATGACCTTATCATTGCATTATTATTATTTTTGCTGATCTTGATTTATTATGTTTATGCTCTTCCACTTTTGGCTGTTAATTTGAGTGTGGAGTTGGGTTATAGGTTATAGTATTTTGAAGGATATAATGTTTTTTGTTTTTTGTTTTTTTTAGCACAACGTATAAAATAGTGAAAGAGAGTGAGGGTGTGGGCTGAGCAATGAGTTAGTGAATAAGATGTAAATCATTTGGGAGTGGGTATGATTTGAAATATGATATTGTTTTTCTTATATATTCCAGTTTTTTTCTGTGTATTTTTCTTCTGCTGGAGGAAAGGAAAGGTGTGTTATTTGACTTTACAGAGTGGCTGAGGTCATAGACATAAACCCTCTGTAACTGTGCGTGTGCGTCGTATGTCAGCGAAGTAAAAGATTGACTTCTGTGACTTTGGATCGATGTCTATATGCTTTCATCCATCTGAGTGACAGGGAAGCCTGTATAAAATACATCAAGCTAAATGGAATTAAGTTTGTCAGGTTTATTTATGTGGATGTCTCTTCAGCAAGAGGATACTGAAATTATATTGATCACTGAAGCTGATTGGCTGGTTCATTATTCAGTCCCTGAAAGCTTTAAAGTGCCTTACATTCTGCACTGAAAAATTAAACCGGACACTGTTATTCAATTTTTTAAAATTATTTCAAAGTTAAATTTAATATTGGTGCTCTGTTGGAATGTAACTGTTCCTGATGTTCTTTTTAGACTGATATTTCCAAATGGGCTTCCAAGTGAGTACTCCCTTGTCTCCATCTGGCGGGTAAGAAGAACTACAAAAAAAGATCGGTGGTATCTTTGGCAGATATTTGATCAGTCAGGAGGCAGTCAGGTTAGTGCCAATATATATTTTAATTGTGTGTAATAGTTTGAGTATGTACACAGATATGGTGCGGTGACAGTCCTCTTCTTTACATCTCAGGTAAATGTTGTGGTTGACGGCGACAAGAAGGTGGTGGAGTTTTCTTTCCAGAGCCTGCTGAGGAACACTCTCCGCTACACTTTTAAAAGCCGTGACCTCCATGCCCTGTTTGATCGCCAGTGGCACAAGCTGAGCATTTCTGTACAGACCAACGCTGTCTCCATTTACATGGACTGCAAGCTAATAGAAAGAAGAGCGACTGACGAGAGGGCCAGCATCGACCCCAGTGGGCGCACACTGATCACAACACGAATAGAGGATGGACGGCCTGTAGATGTATGTCCCATGATAAACATGTGTGGAGCACGTTTTTTTTTCTCAACTGCAAATTTAGCAGTTTGTTATTCAATATGTTCACTTGTCCAATATGAAAGCACCCCTACTGCTTTCAAACAACATTCAAAACATGTGTCAGGTGCATCTTAATCAGTTTAAGTCTTCAGTTTTACACATGTTCATGACATACTCAACACATACAGTGCTGTGCAAAACTCTTGGGCCACTCCTCATTTCTTTATATTTTGTTCCCAGTGAGACAGGCTCGAGCAGTTGCTCTTCAGTCTTTCTGAAGGTCTTTCAGAGTTTTTCTTTGGACATTGGATACTTTTTCATTCATTTTCAGTCCACTCCTTGTAACTTCAGGGGATTATTTTATTTATTTGTCAAGACACTTAAATCATAAATCAATCTTGTGTCTACACATAATAGATAATTTGGGAAAGAACCAATTTAAAAAATATCTTTAGGCACTTAAGGCACCAATAAGGTGATTCCCAAAGAACCAGATAATTTCAGAAAACTGGACAATTGGAAAGCACAGCTATTTACAACAGATGAACATGATCTGAAAGTCATGTCCTTAAGAAATAGGGGGGGAAAGCAACAAAGATCTGACAGATGCATCTGGCCCATTTGTTGATCCGTCTACGGTTCACTGAAGCCTCAACAGAAATGGCCAAGGAAGAGGAACAGGGAGAAAAGGCTTAGCTATGCTAAATTACATACACAGCCACAAAGTGGCAAAAGGTCTTATGGAGTGATGAATCCAAATTTTAATTTTTGGGGTTCAAATTTATGGAGCAGGTTTGCAGAAAAGCAAATGTCTACAATCACTTGTAAAATATGGTGGAGGCTCTGTAAGGGTTTCAACCAGTGGTGTTGGGGATCTTGTCAAAACTGATGGAATCATGAACACAGAAAAGTACTGGGATGATATGAGATGATGTGGGATGATCTTGAATGAGAACATATTAAAAAGCAACCAACATCCAAAGAAGAGCTTTGTATGTCCTTCACGAAGCCTGGAGAATTATTCCTGAACAGTACTTCAACAAATTACTAGTAAGCTTGACTTCAGGCTGTGCTGAAGATTAAATAATAATAGTGGTGGTCATAGCAAATACTGACTCTCAAGCTCATTTGAATAATATGTTGCATTATAAACTATATTTCCACGTATGTTTGCACATTTTTTAATGAATCGCTGTACCTGTTTCCAATTTTCCTAGCGAAAACGAAAAAAGGAGGGGTGGCTCATAACTTTTCCACCATACTATAATAGATGGATGCTTCTACTGTAGTGTAAGCTTTTAATGTCCCCTTTTGAAAGCTTGTTTTTCGGCTGTCGGCACCTTGTTTTTTTAATCATTTGCATGAGAGGAGGGAGCCTTTTTTTTAGCTAACACTAGCAAGAATGGTTAGCAAGCTACATCTATAGACAATTGGGTTGCTATTAAACAAACAGATAAAATACATGAAATTCAATCAACAGAACTGGAGCAAAAACGTCTTGGACAGGCTTTTAGTAAAGTTTAACCACACAACAAGCCATATCATTTTTCAGATAAATGAATTAAAAATAATCTAAAGGCTACCAGCACCAGAAACAGTCCAGAGATCCAGTTACATCCACCTGTGTGAGTAGAGTTAGCAGACAACTAGCAGCCTAGTCTTCACCCACCTGTCACTTCAAGCAGCAGCAGCGCTTTTAATGCAAATGGGTGACCTATAAACAAAGTAACTCCTGTACAGCTTTTACAAAAGTGGGAAATTAGTTAAAAAGAGCATATTTATTCACTTTTATTCAATAATGCAGTACTGGAGAAGAAAAGTGTTTACTGTGCTGAGCAGTAACCATGTTTATTCATGTTTATTCAAGTCAGGCACTTTAGCGCTGGAGTCTGTTGGGTTGCTTTTGGAGTCAGCCTGAAGTGACTATTCAGTGAACTGCATTTGTTGGCACTTCCGCGTTGGCTTCATTTTTCAGCCCCAGAGGTGGCCAAAGTGCCAAAAACAACAAAAGGTCACCTTGCCATTAGGTCAGCCGTGCCTCTGGATAGACCTTGGCTTAAGAAGGATTAACAGCTGACTTTTTATCCTTTGTGACTGATAATAGTATGAGTAACACCTCAAAAAAACCAACAACATAGGTTTCAAATTCTCCTCTGAACCAGTTGCAAGTCATGCGGAAGTTGAAGCTTTTTAAAAATATATGTTATGTTTTTAATGTGGTGCTTTGGAGATGTTTTGCAGGCGACAGGAGTTGCAGCGTTGGGACATTATGGCTACAGTAGCTGACAAGTGAACAAATTGTGCTGTCTGAGCCAGTGAAGTGTAGACATTTGTCAGTTAAAAGAGGAGCATGACGAGATGACGAAACTGTTGAATAATGCTGTGGTTGTCTCCACAGATTGAACTGAAACAATTTCTAATCTACTGTGACCCTTACATAGCTGAGCTGGAAAACTGCTGTGAGCTCCAGGACCCAAAGGTAAAACGCTTTAACGCCTCAGAAAACAACTGAATTTACTATTATTATTATTTTTATTTACAATAAAGACTAAGAGCTAATGAGCTGTAAAAAAAAAGACATTTGTGTTTTGTTATGCATTTCACAAGTAAGAAAATAAATTAGGTTACTTTTTTTCTTTAAAAAGTGAAAGACATTTAAGCTTCTTGGTAATCGTGTGCCACATACTGTACGGCTCAACTTTAACCATTACATAAAAGTGTAAGAAGATTTTTGTGTCATCCAAAAGAACGCCCGGCCCCAGTTAGAAATGAAATAAGATAGAACTTCTATCATCATAAAATCATTAAGAGCTAATGTTACGGTGATTCCAAATGGAGACGTGACCTTTGAACTCTTGTCATTGCATCTCTCCCTAAGCATCCTGCCATGTCAGTGTAAAGTTACTCTTAGAGAATTCTCACAACCTTGAGAAGCGCTTATGACAGGTTGTAAGCTTCACATAAGCATAAAAAGGTTGTCTGGGTTAAGTGTGCTGCACGTGACAGTGGCTTGATTTTTTTTTTTGCCCTGAAGCAAGAACACAAAGGAAAGCGTCTAAGTAGTGAAATTTCTGTATTGATCCAGTGTGGAGCCGAGAGGACATTTAATGGGACTGCCCCTCCCCTGGTTACAGCTCAGATCCCCTTGATGCTGTCTCAGCCAGCCCCACAGTCCATTGACAGATGTCACTGTCCAGCTGAAAAGGTACACTCAATTCAACCCAGCAGGGGCTTCTAATTGAGTGAATGTAATGGCTGCTGAAACTGAGCCAGCCTTTGATTTGACGCCACGTGTACTCAATCCGATATGGGCATTCTAGAGACATTTAAACACCATTTATATCAAAAACTATTTTTCTGCAATGCCAACCAAACACATTACAGTCTAAATGTATTTACAAATGCAGCTATAATTCTCCCAAGCATGGCAAATATGCACTGTGCAATAGATCTGTGAAGCTGTAAGGAATTCTTTCACCTGCAGATATTAATGTTGCCTTCGATAACAAACTAAGACGGTACAGCCGCAAGGTGATCTCTTTTATCAGTGGAAATAGATGTGAGATACTGGAATATACTCGGATAGTAAAAAAAAAAGAAGATTATATTTTTAAGTAACATATGACTAAAAACATCATTGCTTACTGCAGGTGCAGTATATTACTTGTATTTTTTTACTGGCAAAACAGAAGCAATATTTCTGTTATTTCAAATGCAGTTATGGTCCGATGCTTATACACACTCATCATGCACGTGAATGTCGTGGTAATTTGGGGCTTTTTAAATTTCTTTGAATTGTTCTTTTTCCAAGTTGGAATAACTGTACAACATATATCTTTAATCACTTAAAAAAACAAGAATTTGGTGCATAAGTTTCAGTTTATTTTGGATTTTCTTTCATCCACATAAGGTGAAAAGTATACATACAAGCTCAAATATATAAATATATTCGCAAAACACTAATCTGGATTAGTTGGTGCTTACAGTGTCTTTTGACTTGACAAAGCCAAGTCCTATTGACATCTTACTAATAGTGTGATTGATTACAACTGGTAGTTTCTCTTTGCCAGCATAAAAAAACTGACGAATATCACAAAAATGGGAAAGTCCAAGGTTTTGGATAAAGCCGGCTAACATTAAGGTCGAGGAATGGCTTCACAACAAAATCTACCTAAACACTATGTCTGTGCCAGGATATCAACCACTTTAAATGTACTCTACCAGTTCTGCCAAGAAGAGTGGTCAAATAACCAGTCAGGATTCTGCCAAAAGCACCTGGTTGAGGTGCAACTTCCTAAGGGAAATTTAATCACATTTTAGTGGGTGTGTATGGATATTTGAGGCTGTGTGTAGGCTCTGACCCTGTGTGAATTGGAGAAAATCCAAAATAAATTCAAACTTTTGCACCCAATTGTTCTTTTTTTAAAGTCATTAAAGATGTATGCTGCACAATTCTTCCACCCTGGTAAAAAGAAAATTTCGAAGAAATCATTAAAAGCCCAGTATTACCATGGGATTCGTACCCACGATGTGTGTAAGTAAACAGCTGACTGCAACTGTATGTTAAAAGATTCATGCTGTTGATATAAATGTGTCTATGTATAGTTTCAGTCCTGCATGTTATGTGTGCACAGGCTGGTCTTCCAGGCGTAGCTGGACTGCCAGGACAAAAAGGAGATAAAGGGGAAAAGGTAAGGGCCAGATTTTTAGTGCTTTTTGGTAAATGTGTTTGTCTTGACATCTATTCAAGGGAAAATGGAGTTGTTCAGGAAATGTTAGTGATTTCACAGAAGTCTCAACTTGATCTTGTCAGCATTGTGTTCAGCACCTTTATTGCAAATGACCATAGTTTTGTTCTCAGATACTCTTAGCTGCAGCTCTGGGTTTGCTTTCTGGGCAGTGTTGCTGGTTTTCCAGGACAGCTACAAGGTCTAAATGTCAAGAAAGACAGAAAGGCCCCGTAGGACGCATTTATACTTCATTGTTAGAGGAAGAGAAATAGAGCTTTCTTTCAGCAGGGAAATATCTATATTGGAATGCCTAGCAAAGTCCATGTTCTGCAGTCAAGGTCCTTTGGAGAGGCTACTGTGCAATTATCTGCAAGCATTCACATTTTCTCCCAAATATCCCAAGCAGTGTGAATTGGTAAATCATACATTTGTTCAATCACTTGAAAATTGGTGTAGTTTAAAAAAAAGATTCATGACAGCTCAATAGACAAGTGGAAATGTAAATTGTAAATGCCCAGTCACTGAAAATTGTGGGTGTCGCGTCAGTTGGAGGACAAGAAAAACATGAAGGAACCATCAAATACCGAGACAAAAAGTGTTATTATTCCCTAGACAAATCACATTGTTTGGAGAGTCAAATCCCCTTTTAGCTGCCTGTACAAGGTTAAAAAGTGACAAAAGGGAGAAAGCTCTGAATGAAAAGAATTCACAGGGACGAGCAGGTGGTGGTACTGTACGCCTGATAAGACTATATGGCTTTTGGGGGTCAGTATCCTAATTACCATGATGTGGCTGTGGGATTAAGATATGTAGGATGACTGTAAGAGTTTTTGTTCCGTGAAAACCAGTCATTTCTGCAAGGCACAAAAGCATCATTTTAAATCATTTATACCTTTAGCATCCAACTCTGGAATTTGTAATCGGGCTTTTTTGAGCTTTCTACACCGTGAGTTGTTACTGCTGCTAAAGAGGCATCGTGATTAGTGCTGGTAATCCTTTGAACAGCACCAAAAATGTACTGCCTGTGTGCAAGCATATGATTATAGATTGTTTTTCTTTCTAGCAGAGTAAAAAGGACTATATTTCGTCACTTTTGCATGCCAGTTGTCACAATGTCACTGAAAATCTGGAGACACTGAACATCTGTAATTGTTAGAACAGATACATAACAAATAATAAAGACATGGATGCTTAATCCTTTTAACTTTTTTAGCTTTTTATTTTGTTAGCTGATGTTTAAAATAGGCAGCGATCATTTTAAATATCATTTTTAAACTAGCTTTGTTTAAGAAAGAAAGAAAGAAGCAAAGGAAAACAGGTTGCTCTAATCAAATACGTTGATGTGCTATAATTGGCCTCTAATGATTCTTAAATGACCCAGCAGAGATCGGTTCTGAAGCTGTAATGTGTCTGTGCATTTGGAATGTGGTTGAAGTGCTGGTGATTAATTAGTTTCTGGTAATTGGTGTGGGTATTTAAAGTGGGTAAAATATAACAGGCTGCTGGTTCAGTTTGCAGTATAGCAGGCACTGTGCAAGTTGTCAGTGCTTTTGTTACATCAAAAAATAGCCATTTAATGTCCCAGTAAGTGTTAACCTGGTACCTAAACGATGTCCAAATAGCACTTTAGCACATATCTTTTATCTGTCTACAAATAAACCAACAATAATTTGAACATGCTTCTCACCCAGGGCCCTTCCTTTTTTATTGTTATTATTTTTCTGCAGGCCACATCATGCGCTCAGTTACTCATACTGTTAACACCTGAAATCTAATTTCAGGTTTTCAACAAATCAATACTTGGCAAGATTTGTTTACTGACTGAACAACAAAATTTATAACAAATCCTATTACTGGCTTGAACACTAAATCAATGGCGTTAAGCAAAGACATGATCAGGGGCCACACATTCATGACTAAGCCATCTCGTTCAATCAGTTAACACACCACCGGTATTAAAAGCAGAAGCTAAAAAGAACCCTGGTGATTTTTTGGTAGTTATATTAGACCAGCTGTTGCGACTGCTGATCAGATAAATGTGATTTTGCTGCCACATTGAATAGAAACTTATACATGAGCTAAACTAAGAGCTAGGCACACTTCATTTACATTTCTAATATAGTTCTATTTTCACCTTTTTTTCTTGATCTTTTTATTCACCTCTTCAATCACTTTTTATTCATGCTATGATGTAGTAAATTAGCTGCTCAAAGTGCAGAACACACAAAAACCATCCATCCAGCCACTCTCTTATGCTTATCTAATTCAGGGACGGGGGAGCTGGTGCCTTTGCCCGCTCCTGTAGGGTGAGTGCTGGGGTACACACTGACAGCTTTCTAGTGTGACACAGAGCTACAAAAATCATTTTCAATAAAAATATAATCTGCAATTCAAGTTGAATACTTGTTCATATGCAGATGACAATTGAAATCAATACTTCAGCTATAGCAGCATGAAACCATCTGTGTACTGACAGTAAGATACACACACTGGACACTTTATTAGGTATACCTGTTCATCCACTTAATGATGCAAAAATCTAATCAGCTGATGACATGGCAGCAACATGGCAGATCAGTGTATTTAGGTGTGCAGACATGGTCAACACAGCCTGTTGTTAGAACTTAATTATAAGAATGGGGAAGAAAGGTGGTTTAATTTACTTTGAATGTTGTTGATTTGAGAGATCTGGTCGGTAGTGCCAAACAGGCAGAACCTGCTCATCTGCTGGGATTTTAAATCCTGTAAACCCTTAAAAAATTATAGGATTTGTGAGGAATGGTCTGAAAAAGAGAAAATGTCAAGTATGCAGCTATTCTGTGGATCAAAATGCCTTGGTGATCTCACAAGTCAAAGGAGCATAGCCAGAGTGCTTTAAGCTGACCAGCCAGTGTGTGCAGAAGAGCATCTCTGAACTGTCTGAAGTTACGTTGAAGCAGATGGGCGACATCATCAGAAGACCACACTGGGGACCACTCAACTAAAAAAGAGAAAAACTGAGACTACAATTCACATGGGGTCACCCAGAATCAGAAAATAGAAGATATAAAAAATGTCACCTGGTCTAATAAGTTTCTGTTGCAACATTTGGAAAATTGTCAGAATTTGGAATAACTAACTTAAAGCATGGATCCATCCTGCCTTTTATCAATGGTTCAGGCTGGTGATGAATGGAGAATATTTTCTTGGTACATTTTCAGCCCCAGATAGGCATCATTTTTGCTGACCATATCCACAGTGTACCCATCTTCTGATGGCTGCTTCCAGCAGTATAATGTGCAATATCACAAAGCTTAGATTATCTCAAACTGGTTTCTTGAACATACCAATGAATTCTCTATACTCGAATGTACTTAAAGTGCCTCCACAGTCACCAGATGTCATTCCAATAGAGTACCTTTGAGATATGGTAAAGCAAGAGAGTCACATCATGGATGTGTAGCCAACAAATCTGCAACAACAGTGTGATGCCATCGTGTCAATATGGACAAAAATCTATGTTAAAGTTTTCCATTGTGCTGTTAGATTGATACTGTGAAGAATTAAGGCTTTTCTGAAGGCACAAGGGTCCAACCCAGTACTAACACTGGGTAGCTAATAAAGCTGCCAGTGAGCATATACTAATGTAGCTAATTTGGCGTTTTAATTAGTCCACAAACCACACATTGAAAGATGATCAATAGTTTTGGTCACCCAATTGTGAAACTGTAAGAGTTATGATTTTGATTTGTCAGGCTGATCTACATGTGATGTCAAACAGTGTAGGCTGTATTCTATTCACTGACAGTAGCTAACCTTTCTACACAAGTGGCAGTTTGTTCTTATAATATTAATTATGCTTTGATAGTCAGTCATTTATTTATTTATTTTATCTTATTTACACTGGCCTTGTTGTAGATTCATCTGTGTGGTATATTATGGTAGCATTTCACTTCTTCTACGTTATATTTAATTCTCATTGATCCCTGAGTTTCTAAGGCCAGTTTCTACCTGTTTCTCCCTGGTGGAGTGGACTTACAGGCGCTAGATGTTTAGAAGAGCTGAAGGTTTGCGTTGTCAGACCACATTCAGGATGCTTTCTGAGAATCATTTCTGTACAAACTCAAAATCCAATTTACAAAAATCTATTTTAAGTTAAGCCAACATTTAGAACTTCCATTTGTTATGAGATAGAGTAGGGTGTGTGTTTCAGTGTGCGATTTTTCACAAGCAATGGGGCAGTGTTTGTGCAGTCTGAGCCATCATAGTTCATTTTGCGCAGTGGAGGGCTTTGCCTGCTTCAAAGGTCCAGAATGATTTTCATTATGGAAACCTAAAGGAAGCAAGGGAGAAATGCAAGTGTTGAAGAGATGTAGCTACCAACTTACAAATCCTTGGCTCCAGAGCTTCAGTCTTAAGAGACATCATTACTTATGACTTGTGCATATCTGTAAAACTGCATAAATGTTCACCAAACTAATTTTTTAGGGGCTTTTAAAATGTAAAAGTACCTTTCCCTAAGCAATTTATTTTCTGCTTTTTTGTTACGTGCACAACGATACACCGCATACTGTTTAAGGGGGGGGGGGGGGGGACTGCTGCTTCGTGTGATGCCACCACACTCAATTAAATTATTATCTGCTCTTAAGTGTTAGACGGCTTATTATATTTCATCTCGCCAGCTGTTTTCCTATTATATTATTTGCTTGTTCCTATATATAACACTACAAAGTTGGTGCCATGAAAGTAAATTGTTTTGTGTATGGAGGTACAACATTTACACATCATGCCACTTGATGTAAAGACTTGCATACAGGATACCTTTGTGTTTCTGTCCTTTTAACACAAGCTTCTCCGTCCTGATTGTTGCCTCTGACAGGATTTTGTAAGGAATCTTTAGCTCCTCCATGATTACAGATAGGAATTTATGTTCAGATCATGGGAAAATGGACAAATTATGTAAGGAATTATACATTAGTATAATAAAAACTAGACCTATAGGTTTCTTAAACGCTTTGTTTAGTTTGGCAAGACCCACATGTTGCTGTCATATTGCTAGCCCAGTATTCATGGGACAGTTAAACAATGAGAAACTCTGATTTATATTACAATACATTTAACAAGGGGTAACAAAGTCATATAAAACTCTGTTATTGAGGTAATCTTATAAGACTTGAGAATCTCCTTCTGTATAAGATTAAAAATAGTCCGAGTATACTTACTAACAATTTAGATTGACTTTGTAGAGATTAATCAAAGACATCTGGGCAATTTAGAGCATTTAAACAACCAAAATGAGAAGTGCAGGCCAATCATCGTGACCTACACAGAGGGTTTCTTGGGAAAATGGGTGGGGATTACTTTTGCTGTGTTACTCTGACAGAAAGTACTATCCCGCATTACAGTGAGAGTTTGATGGAGGATTCTAATGCAGTGCAAAGGGATTAAACTGCTATGATTAATCCAGAATCCCTCAGGAAATTAAACAGATAAGTAGTGGGTTATAAGAATGCAGCTTACTTGAAAGGAAATCCATTTTCTATGGCCTTGCACATAAACCCTGGTATTACTAGATTTACAGCTCCTGCATGTACTTGCTCAAAAAATAAATAAATAAATAAAACAGAGGCGTAATGGCGAAATTAAAACTTCTTTCCCTTTTACAATACCCATAATTTGTTTTGCACCATTTACAATTCTCATGCCCTTATGGCTTGTGTTTTCAATTAGTACCCCCTAATTCAATTTATACCCATTCTACCTCTAAAGTGAGTTATAATAGGAATTTCACTCAAGATGGTTTATTATTTCACTAACACTTTGATTGGCTGTCAAAACCTTTCATTGCTCCTATTGTAATAATAAGTGTTGTACTATTATTAGCTTTTTAAAAGGTTCGTGTCAGTGGGTGAAAAGAAAACTTTAGTGGGTGAAGAATGAATGGCTGACAGCATTGTGAAATATACATACCACGGACAATGCATGAATGTCTCGCGTCTAATATGAATGCTTAACATGCTACAATTGTTCACATGACCAGTGAATTATCAAATGTTTTGTATTTTTAAAAGGTAGAGTGGACATGCTCAGAATAATGGATGCAATAATAAGGCTCATCGTTTATCCTCCAGCCTAGAAAGCAATTCATTTGTTAAGTTAGCAACATTTTCTTGTACTTTCCAAACAAACCTATTGAGAGCCAGCAAACAGGGCTCGTAATGAAGATGTCACAATGAATGGACATTATGCTTAATTAGATTCTTAGCTTGCAGCATGTTCTACATTTGCTTAATTTGCTAAATAACAGTCCAGCCTCTCCTCTCAGCAGCACTGCGGACAGTACCTCTTTCTTTTATCCTCTCTCCAGTCTGTCTTTACTGTCTATAAAAGTATATCCCTTAAGACACTTAAACTTCTCTTCCTTTTTTGCCCTGTCTTGTCTAACTTTCTAAAAATAATACAGTTATTAAAACAATATGATGACTCCTAATGGGGTTCAGATATGCACGTTCCAGTTGTTGAGAAACAGTATCCTGATCTGCAGCTGCTGAGGTCCTGTGTCAGCAAGAACTCTTGGAGCAGCTGTAGGAGCGAGATCGTTGTTGAAATGACAAGTGTTCATAAAGCTATTCACTAATGTGTGAACGAGAGACCTTTCACTAACAGGTCCCTGTGTTGTTCCTGTTGCAGGGGAACACAGGGGAGGCTGGGCCTACAGGAAACGGAGGACCCAAGGTAGGTCACTCGCTGAATGACTTGCAAAGCTAACACTCCTCAGTGTTGCTTTGCCCTCACACTTGTGACTAAGGCTTTGAGGAACGCGGGCTCTACGTTTTTTTTTTTTTAAAGATATGTTTTAGTTACAAATTGAGTTAGTGTTCCTGTATGGTATACAGATGCTTAAATAGCAGATGGCTCTTTTGATTAAGTGATTTATGGAATCTGTCAGTGCCCCTCTCTGAGATTATTTTCTAACATTATTGGGTTGATTTACTGGCCTGCTTGTGGTGACCTCATCAGAGCAACACAGAAAACAAAGCAATATCAAAATCGAATGAAATATAAAGGTGCCTGCTCAGTACGGCTACCGCTATCCAGTTCCAACCAAGTTCAGGTCCAACCAGCGGCATTTCTAGCTTGGTTGTGTGCCCCCACCGGACATAGTTGGCAGTTTTCCCGAGTGGGACGCCAGCGAGAGATCATGTCCTTGCCACTGCACTCGAAATCCCGGCTAGATGTTTGGGCTGTCTGTCCTGAGAAGATGTCTTGCATGCGTGAGCCTCAGTTGCACCTTCTTAATGAAGTCCTTCACTGTTGAGTGAAAAACAAGTGACTTGAATAACTTGATGCGCATTTGTGAAAACATGTAATTATGTACAGCCTCCCTGAGTAAAAATTAGGACTCAAGAGTGACAAGCAATTCACAGGAAACTTCAGAGGGCAAGAAAAATGCAGATATCTTTCATATGACATATCAGATTGACGCAGCACTTGTTTTGTTCTTTACTAGTCCAGTCTCGTTCCTGATAGTGTTGAGAAAATTACCGTATTTGCAATTTATTTCACTGCAGTTGCTATTTATTCCCTTGCATATTGCGTTGTGTGATATTGTCATCAGTTAGGTTGTTGACTATCAAATGTGGCATCTCAGATGCATGTGTTAATCTCCTCTGCTTTGGGAGGCCAGCCAACTACTTACAGTAATGCTGGTACAAGGGTGTTGTCTCTATATCTTACACTGAGAATACCTTGCAGTATATCATGGAGTGGAAAGAGGGGGTGTGGGATTTTGATTCTATTCTCAGAAAAACACAGCTAATGCATAACAAGACAAGAAAAACACACATATATCCACCAGATACTACATTGAATTTAGGGATCGATTTTACCGAAGATCGTTGTGGAAGCTGTTTATGCATCGTCAGTAAACAGGATTATTCCTGAATGTGGAATATGGCTTAATCCTGGATCTATATCCGTTAAGCTCACTGTGGGACGACTTATTTGCTCGGGAACCTTGATTTGTGAAATAAGGTATAGCACTTAATGGCACGGCTCTCTCCACTTGTACAGGAGCCAGCAAAAGCAATTTTGTTACACAACAGTGCACAAGAAAAGCACCAGCCGTAGCAGTAGTATTGATAAAGATGCTAATGCACAGTGCCATGTATTGAAGTGTTTTGTAGCTTTGCTCAGTTTTGCATCAATAAGGTTTCTTCCTGACCCAGACATATTTTACTGAAACCTGTGTGTGTGGACTATTGTTATACTCGCCTTTCATCCATCTGTGGGCATCCAGTATGTGCATATGCTCTATACATGCTGCGTGTTCGGAGATGTCTACAGATGGCTGTGGGCACTTTTAGCTAAGACACACAGATTTTCAGACTCTTTTGGTCGTCTTAATGTGAGAACAACAATTCCTGCAGCTGTTGGCATTATAAAAGTAATGATATGGTTGCCCTTGGACACTGTAATACTGCAGTTTGCTTGAGCTTTATGGGCCAGCTGAGGTCATTAAACTGTATAGGTTACACTTTCATAAGAGGTTCCAAGACAGCTCACACATTTCTGGCACAGTTCTCCGAAATCACTGGCTGGGCAGCCTGAGAAGAATCACTGATCAGAAAGATATTTGTGGAAATAAGCCCCTAACAGCTTTTTTACTGACTACAAATAATCCCACACATGTTATAGACTTTCCTGAAGCAGAAATGCTGCAGGGAGCTTAATAGCAAATGATACTGCATGTGACTCCTGGATGTGTGGTGTGTGTGGTCTTTCTTCTCCTTAATAAATTCTTGTGTGTTTTTCTGCTGCCATCGCCAAGATCCTTAACTTAGATTCTTAGAACTTCTTTGAAGTTCAGTATTTAACTTTATTCCTTTTTTTTGCCTGTTTGTATTCATGTGAGTGTATTAACATCCACACAATAACTCCAGAGCAGCACATGATAAATATCATACACCACCCAGTGCATCTGTACAGTGGTGTAATTAGTGTGGCGTCCCTTGGGGAAGGAGAGGGGTGGACCTTATACTTACATTTTTATAGGGATAAATGAAAGCACTATAACTCTTTAATGATTTAATTAAAAGTATTTGTGGACTAATGTGTTCCCTAGCTTATGCAATAAATGTCTCATCAGCCACTTATGAAACACTAAAAACTTTTAAAAGCTAACATATTTTTTGAGCCTCCATGTGTCTCCTTAACCCTACTTTAGCACCGCTGGGTGTCAGAGTGGGGAAAAAAAGATGAAAGCATAAACTTTTCAAGGGTCTTTTCTGCACCTTTTAACTTTCAGTCTTGTCATTGCAGGGGGAACTTGGATCAGAAGGGCAAAAGGGAATCGATGGAGAGAAAGTAAGTACCACTATCTTCAGCAGACATATATTCCATATCTAGCACATCAACCAGGTCTGGTTTCGTCAGGGAATCAATTCTTATAGGCTTTTCATTTTCTGTGTGATGACCTGGGGGTAGGAGCGCAGCAGAGTTTTTCTGTGTGGCTGTTTTCAGGTGCTTGTCATATCTGAAGCAGAGCAAGGAGTGCTCTAGCCGACATTGTCCTTCTGCAGTGAAATTAATTGATATGCTGCCATAGGCTTGACATACTAATGGACTAAACTCATTTCCCAAATTACTGTAAGCCCTTTCTGTGTCATTTTAGGTTACATTTTATTGCATGCTCTTAAATCTGGCTGCAGTGATTAGACTAATGTATGTAATATACACTCTGATAAGGCGCACTATTAAATGATAATTGTTTTGAATACATATCCATTCGAAAGAAACAACAACAGCACCACTTAGATCTTATTAAGCGTTTTTAGCCACAAGCAAATCTGTTTTCCTTCCTTTAAAGCATAAATTAAATGAAAGCGTGTTTTTTTTCCCTTTTTTTTCTCTCGCTTTGTTGTTTTTTGCTATACTGCTTTTGTTTGCTCACATAGCACAATCTCAGTAGATGTACTGAAAGCTGTGCACATGGTCAGTTTAAAGTAGCTTAATAAAGGGACTTCTTTTCATCACCATCTCCCACTTGAGTCAACAAACAGCTGCCACAGAAATCAGCCTCCCTGCAGGCTGCGGACCCGTGATCTGCCATATAACAGAGAGAGAAAGTGGATAAAAAAAAAAAAACGGATAAACATGAGTGTGCGCAGCCAAAAGAGTATTTACTGATTTAATCCAGTAGAATTACCTCCCTGTTTCTTGTAAGTTCTCAGACTGTCAGACACCGATGCGATGGTGCACGCTGCTCCTGATTTAAGGAGAAAAACACAGTGGTGTGTGGTTGGATGCCATACAGTAAACCTGAAAAAAAACCATCTACTGTTTATATTATTTCCTAAGAAATTTTTAAAGAAGTGGTTCAAATAGGAAGGATTGGCTTTGACGAGATAGTCTGTTTTGTCCCTTTTGGAACTGACATCGCTATCGGCTGTTTGAAAAGTGCAGTGAGCTGCTACATTGACAGGATTGGACCAAGGGTCTGCTGAGAGGCGATCCTGCTCCCCTCTGCTCGCTCTTTCTCTGGGTGGCAGGCGTCATTGTTAGTGGTGCTCAGTCATAAACTACTCTGCCACTAGTTTGGTGTGAGGATATATGTTTTCCTAGAGAAGTGACTTGTTTTGATCTTTGTGCATCCCTAGGCGCCGGGGCTTTCTTCGGTCATGCTCAAATGGCTTTTCATGCGTGTGCTGAAGGGATTTATTATACTGTGCCCTACTTCCTTGAGTGATTTGAAACAAAGAAAAAGTTGAGAAATTGAGGTCCTATTTGTGAAGCATTGCTTCTAGCAGGCGTGTTGGTCCAGCATCTCAGATGCCCATTATAGATAATAACGTATGGATCCTGGACGTGCTTAGCCTAGCTTAGCTTGAAGACAGCTGTTCTAGCTAAATCAAAAGTGAAAAAGAAGATACGAGTCTGACCTGCTGTATCTTGTTATCTGGCAAGCTTGCCGCTAGTACATCCAAGAGGCACCTGGGGTTTGCCTTTGAGCTGAGGTCCGTAAACATGTTTTGGACCCGTCTTTGTAGAAAATCACAGAAATGACACTGACATCTATCTTTTCATCTGATGCTGGGAGAGGAAAACAAGTCTATTTTCCCAAAATGTCAGCGCGTTCCTTAGAGAACAGCAAATTTCTGGAGTGTATAGAGAACTTATTCTGCAGTGGATACAGCTTTAAATCAAGCCAAATGCCTTGAGTATTTATTTTTAATTAAGTGATAACAGTTTTATTTACTAAATTGCTTTTTTTCTGCCCCACTTTACTTAAACTTACAAATTTGTGCTAGAAAGCTAGGATCTCGATTCCTTGCACAAGAAATTTTGGGGCACTGCTGTAGCCACATCCTTTAACATACTATATCATCACCCTTGAAACGACATTTCTTCCTCCTGCACCACCAGCTGACGAGCAGTTGTTTTAAGCTGAGATTTTTACCAATTCAATCGGCGTGCTCTGAAATGGCTACTAGCTCATCATCTGTAATTATTGCAGCATAGATAACAACAGAATAAGCTTTCAAACTTGGTGCTGAAGACAGCAGTGAGTGACACTGAACCAGAATAGCAATGCTGAGTGTCATTAAAGCAAGACAATAAGCTGGGAGACTCCAATGCTCTACATGACATGCAGTCATGCGATAATTTCTTCAAATACACACAAGTTTCAGCCATTCATCAACGTCAACACAATGGATTATGTTTCCAGTATGTATCCTTCTAGAAAGAGAATAAATTATGGTACGAATCAAGCTTTCATTATTTGTTTGTCCCTTTTTTCCCACAGCTATGCTTTCTCTGTGAGTCATTTGACTTCTTGATCTAACACTTGCATTCGATTTCGAATAATATGATGGCAGGACACTGTAGACAAATAGATGGGATTTAAACTAGCCCCATGTCTCATCCGTGTGCAGCGAGCATTACAGGATTAAAAACCAGTATCCCCAGTGTCAGGTGATAGGATGAAGGTGAGCCTCATCGACTAAATAAATCTGCAATAAAGCTGGGCCGTCTTTCCAGTTAATCACTTACAGAAATTAGTGCTAAGAGACTCGAAAGTCCTAAAATCGTCATTTGTAGCGAATAAACAGCCCCTAGCAGGAGAAATAAATACTGTCCTTAGTATTGTAATGTCACTTTAAATGAATATACTGTAATTATTGTTTCTGCTTATTTAGAAGGTAAGAAGCAGGGAGCACGGCAAACACACTCCCTGCTTAATAACAACAACGCAGAAAATGTTGTCTGTTTAATGTAAATAAATTAAAAGCTGTCTATGGTGCACAAATGTATTTGATGATTTCAGTTAACCTATTTACTCTGACCACTCCTGTGACTTCATCACCTGATCTGTCCTTTTACTGCAATTAGCTCATATCCCATTTTTAAAGCTGGTGTGTTATTTAAAGCTAGAGTAGACACCCGAGAAGCCGGAATTCTGTGTATGAGCATGTGCTCCGGTATCATTTTGCAGATACACCTCCTATGGGATGGGACGTGTTACTTTGTGGGTAATTCAAGTTACATTCGTGGAGACAGGATGTTCAGCTGAAGAGTGAAGTGTCATAGGAAAAAACAAGGGACTAGTCACACCGATGAAACATGATATCCCTTGTTCTAGATGATCTGTGACAGTGTAGTCTAATATCCTCGCACTACGAGCCATTGTTTGGGTTTCCTGGGTAAATTGTACTTATTCAGAAAGTGCAGAAGCTGTCAGTGCTACAGCCCGATGCCAGTGTGATTAGTCTTATATCAGAATGTACGGGGTAGTGCATTGCTGAGCAAAGGGAAAGTCACAAAAGGCATTTCCTTCTGTAACCTCCATGGCATTTGTACACCAGCACTCAAGATATCTATGTTACTTACAGATCCTGTTCCATGGAGCTTTAAAGGCCTGTCATTCGGTGTAACAGCATTTCCCCACCATAGCATTCAGAATACTTACTATAGTTTTTAATTTAGCCTTCACTCAATAAGGCCAAACCTTGTTTGTGATGATTAAGTTGTTTACAGTAGTTAGAACTTGCAATCATTCTCCTGCTTCTTAGACAAGGGCACCGACCTGCAGCTGCTCTAGTTGGTAAAAGGTAAAAGTAAACACAATTAGACCGCATTTGTTCATCCCTACTTCTCTGGCTCTGTTTATTTGCTTGCTTTAGTTGTCTTGTGCTGGGGAGTTGCCAGATTGTCTTGTCTCCGCTACCTGAGCGAAGAGACACAGTGGTGTGTGTAATTAGCAGGCAAGTGTACACAGCTCCCCACAGTGTTCTGACCTCGTGCTGCAGGAACAACTGCCACACAGTCAGCACCAACTTATTCCCAGCCCCTTCTGCCTCCTTTATCCTCCCCTGTAAATGCAACAAAGCCCCAAGCTTGCAACAGAAGCTAACAATATATCCGGCCCCTGTCTGCATCTCGCTCTTTGTCATCATGCACCTAAATTAAGCCTATGGGCTCACGACTGAGTCCATTAGATAGAGACAAAGCCTCTTAACCATGCTGTAGTGTAGCAGGAAGGATAATAAAAAAGAAATAAAAATGCACTTTTTTAGATGCTCTCTCTTCAGGTAGCATTTTAGCAATTTAGCAACGGTCAGCCGAGATTATTTTAAACAGCATTATTTCAGAACAATCGCTAAAGCACCGCTTCTTTAACGCCTACATTCATTGATTTGCATTTTGATTAATTGTTTGCTTTTGACTTAGTATCTTATCCATTCCTTGAAATAAATTAAGAACGGGCTTGTTCTTAGGAATCACTTTACATATTGTTGGAGATATTTCATGTAATTACTGTGTACATGAATGGCTCAAACTGCACATTGACTTATAATGAAAAAATATAGGTGTATGGATTCAAATGGTAGTATAGTGTATTTGTTTTTCCTTTTAACCACTTTTGTGCTGAATCTGATTTGACCATTTTTCTATTAACAAACGTATGTATTGTGTCTGACATTTAACTTACTCAGAGGGCATTCTGGGATAGCTTTACACCCTGACAACTGTGTAAAACTGGTAGGTTTCAAATGTACAGTGTTTGCAACAGTAACAACATCAACACCAAAAAAAAAAAAAAGATTTTGGCTGAATGGAAAAAGTGGTTCCATCTATTTTTATGAAAGAGATTATTTAAAATAGTTGGTCTGAACTTCTGATATCCTAAAGGAGATAGTGGAATTAAGTGAAACCTTTTTCTATTAACTCTTAATGGTTATCAAACCAGTGTGTTACAAAAATATTAGTACTGTTTCTAAAAAATCAAAAAGTAGCTTTACTACAACATAAAAATATGATATTATATATGTAGATTTTTTTTTTTGCATTTCTTTGTATTTCGTTTTCCTGTTTTGCTCAGCAATTTTCTTGTACATTTAACTGAGATCCTCCTTATTGGCACCAAATCCAAACTTTTGAAGGCGAACCATTTCTCACTCACCATCGATAACTCCACAGTTTTCCCTTCTCCTCAGGTTAAGAGCCTTGGTGTCATCCTAGACAGTTCACTTTCCTATAAATCTCACATCAATAATCTCACCCGTTCTGCCTACTTCCATCTACGTAACATTAACAGATTGCTTCCTTCTCTTTCCACCCAGTCTACGTCCATTCTTGTCCACAGCCTTGTTACCTCCCGTATTGACTACTGCAATTCTCTTCGTGGTCTCCCCCAAAAATCCCTCCATAAGCTTCAACTGGTTCAGAACTCTGCTGCTCGCATTATCACCAGAACCCCCTCCTACCAGCACATCACCCCTGTTCTTCAGGAACTTCACTGGCTCCCTGTGAAATTCCGGATAATATTCAAACTTCTTCTGCTCACCTTCAAGGCCATTCATAACCTCGCTCCTCCTTACCTTTCTGACCTGTTAACCACTACCTTCCTTCCGCCTCACCACCATGGGAAGCAGAGCTGTCAGCTGCTCTGCTCCCAGGCTGTGGAACTCTCTGCCCCCAGAAATAAGAAACATTGGTTCTCTCCCCCAGTTTAAATCCCAACTCAAAACTCATCTGTTCAAATCTGCATATCCACTGTGAATCCACTGTTTGTTAATTTTATCTTGTGCTTCTGTTTTATTGTTCTTATTCTGCCATTGTTTTACTAAGTGTTTTATCCTATTGTAAAGTGTCCTTGGGTGACTTGAAAGGCGCTCATAAATAAAATTTATTATTATTATTATTATTATTATTAAAGCACCAGGTGCTGATGCTATAGTTTGAAATCCACAAGGTCACATTATGGCTATTTAATACCAAAGCTTTAGTCAACAGGCTCAAAGTACAGTTCTGAATTGTACTTTGATTGTCTGCAGGGAAATGTAAAAACAAGAAAAAAGCTTATTAACTGGTAAATTTTTCCCCATCTTTTCATTTTTGTACATCTGTGAAAAATGCTTAACGAAAAATTTGCAAGGCTGCCAAAAACATCATCCAAAAAAATATGAAGGCTTACTTTTTAATTGCTCTGGTTGTTCTCCAGATGATGTGTAGGCCTGCAGTGCATATCTTATAAACCTTTATAGGTCAGAACAATTGCACAGATGTGCCAAGTTTTCGATCAAGCAAATTTATATTCTAAGCCAATGTGTCTTTTACTACAGTGTGTATTTTTAGTATTTGGAAGAATTAAGACATTCTAACTTTTTTCTGTAAAGCTACTTTGTTAAGTTTTTTAATTAAAATATTTACCAGAAGGAAACCTTTTTGTAGCTCGCAGATTGGCTATGGCAGTTGCAGAGCTTAGTTTGACTGTGTGATTGACTATAATTTAAAATAAGGTGGGAGAGTGACTTGTGGGCTGACTCAATTTTTGTTTGACCTGAATTTTTGACAAGAACATGTGGTGCCCCTGAAAAATAGCTCACCACTTTACAGAAGCTTATTACACTTGTATTATTCAGTTTGAATTATGGCAGTTCCCTGTCAGCTCTTTAGTAAACACATTGTTTTGTGTCTACAATTGGGGAAAAAAGTGCAGCAGAAGGCCACAGTTCCTATTAAAAGCCTTCAAATTTTCCCCTTTTATTGTAAAGAAATTCTCAAATCCTGAAAAGTTCAGAATGAATGAATCGTCTATTCATGTGAACAGCCTGACACGAATATAAGATTACAAAGAAATCCTGCTGTTTTATTAATACTGAATTAAAGAAATGCATCAGCATCACTCCCTGGTTTAATGATGTTATATATTTGAGAAATTGAAGTCAGACGACCCAAATGCAGGACTCATAGGCAGAAGCGGACCTCAAGTGGAAGGCAATTCTTTATTGCAGCTGGTGAAGTTAGAAACATAAATCTAAAACGGAGGCAAAACTGAGTTGAAAATCCCAAGAAATCTAGGAAGCTCAGCGGGGAGACAGACAGGCAACTACACAGTACGGCGTGACAAGGAAGAAGTGAAAGATACTGCTATTTATACAAGGATTACTGAGGGGACTGGAAACATCTGGGAAACAAGAAAAAGGTGACAGCAGTCAAGACAAAGACACCGGGGACAGAGTAAATCTAAACAAATGACACAAGAAACAAGTCACTATCAGGAATGCAAAACGAACAACATCATAACAGAACAAAATGCTGATAGCTAAAATGCTATACTAATACCAGAAAAATAGATTGTAAACTAGGAAAATGTTCAAAATTCTACAATTAGTGAACCCAGAACTAGCTGAGAATATAGACAAACCAATCTCAAAGAAAACCTAAATTACAAAACTTAAAACCCTGGAATTTTATTTTGTGTGGTGTGGCATGCCATGGGTAAGATCATTATGAAGCCTGTGAAACTGATGATTATTTAGACTTCTGACTGACATGCTACATCATTATATGACGTAACATGCAATCCATTGCTATCTTGTGTCAGTGTAGTGGAAAGCTTTGGATCCTTCATTTCCATTCAAAATGAAAAAGTCGAACAAATAGTCTGTGACACTGTCATAAAAGATGCCAATATATGGGTCTTATTCAATTTAAATGTACAAATGTATTGGAAATGGCAGGAGTAAGTAATATGTTTCTATAACTTTGTGAGTGAGGGTTGAGTCTGAGTCTGAAGGTTAGGAGCAATCCTCTATGGGAATGAAGAGGAGGGCGATAACATTTTGTTAGAGAGCTTGCTAATGATCTTTTAATAGTGGCTTACAGGAATGAGCAGCGTGGGATTGACAAAACAGTCTCAGTCAATCTTCAACTTCAGACAACTGAATAGAAAATTGCCCGTAGCTATAATGTCCTGCGCTCATATAGATTTAAGCTGTATGGAGGAGTGATAACAAATGGCTGATAATTAGAATGAAGCACAGCTATACTAAAATATCTTTTGTTAGCTTACTGTTTCAGAGCCATGCAAACCGCAGCTCTAACATCTACTAACAACATTTGTCAGTGAGAAACCTGTAATGATTTCTAAATCGTCTTCTTTTGATAACAAACCCAGATTTAAACCTCAAAAACAAAAATGACCTCAACAAGAAGTTGTCAAATTGCAAATATTGTGTCGTGATGTGATGTTAGATATGTGCGTAAAATTTCCCAGTAACCCAAAAACACAGAGCTGTGAAAAGCAGCAATACCTGCCTAATGGTTCCTTTTCTAAAATAGCTGTTACAGATCACAATAACAAGAAAACATGTTTATATTACAAAAGGCGTTTCATTGTAATAAGTCCTCTCATATCGACAGAATCTGCAGTTGTTTTCATCCTCGTTATCAAATGAGCCTTGCGCTCCGATGCTCTTTAATTTCTGCCACAGCTCTGGTAATATTGAAGAGGGGAATTTGCTTCTGGATTCCCTTGTGTCAGATTGCCCCAGCAAAGCGGTTAGGCTGTTGATTTAAAGAAAGAACCGAGCTCACACATGTGCAACTATGAGACAGCTGTTCTATTATTGACAGTGCATGTGGGCTGAGGGACCACATAAATTGATGCAGTCTGATAAAATCACGTCGTTGTCATTTCACTGTTGGTGCAATTTAAAGCGAGGCTTCACTGTAGCTGTCGTTATCTTACAGAAAATAACTTTCCACCACTGTTAGCAAGGCGTCTACTTTCTGAATGGTGTGGCTGAAGACAAGGCTTGCAGGGAACAGGCAATGAATTTGTCTCTGGTAGCAAGACTTAATGTGATAAGGGTAGGTAATCATCCTCTCCAGATATATAATTCACTATTAATAGCCTATCTGACTCTAAATTTAACCATGACAAATTATTGTATTTCTGAGTCATTTTACAGCCCGCTCACGCTCCCCATCTTCCCTGCTCCCCCCTAACCTATTTCAAAGAGTTGGTGCTACTGGCCCAAATGTGTCACACCTAACAAGGCTCGCTGCAAATTTAGCCTGTCAATATGTGTCAAGCCTCATTCATCAGCTATCACTCTTCATCTGAGCCGTCCTCGTACTTTCACAGTTCACCACCGAAAGGTTTGACTTTGCCCCGAGCTTGCATTGGTTCAATCCCACCCCCAGGTTCTTTGCTTTGAGGTTTAAAAGCAATGACAGTCACTGTCCTTGCTAAATGTAAGTGCAACAAGGGAACACAGAGGGAAGGAGCTGGGGGGGTAGAGACAGTGTAACCAGCTAATCATGAGCGTCTCCCCATAATTCAGCTACATTGAGTGTCCTGTGACTGACATCACCTGCTCTTTTCTCATTGACCAGTTGTGACAGGCATGAGAATCTCACATCTGCATGGTAGATTTGTTTTCTGAGTGTCAACATACTGACATACAGTAACACATCCGGGGTATTTTTCATTACTTTTTTTTTTTAAATTCCATAATTCTCATTAAAAGGAGAAATGAAGAAAAGATGTGTTGTATATTTTTTGTCCCCAGGGTTTGAAAGGTGACTCAGGGCCAGTTGGTCCAGTTGGTCCCAAAGGAACCAAAGTGAGTGAGTCTGCTGTACATGCTGGGCTGGAAAACATTAGAACAATAATCTTTTTCGTAGTTTGCTTTTCTGTCATCAGGGAATCTGCTTTACTTTCATGAGCTGCAGTCTCGATAATGTGGCTGTCCATCTGTTTGAAGTGCTGCTGTGAATTGCTACTCCAAACATGGCAAACTAAAGGATATTGTTATGGCTTTCATAACTTAGCAAGACCTTATTGATGGCCGTATAGAGTAGCTTTTATCCTGGCAGAGGGAAAATGGTCCACTCTCTCTATTTGTGGAGTATTTATATATTCAAAGTGATATATTTTTGTAATGGGCATGCCCAACAAATCCCTTTATCTTTCCCTTTCTAAACAGGTCTTTTCTGATACTGAAGCTTAGAGATGAAATGGGAAATGCATACCATTGCCTGCAGTTTGCTGGACTACTCATAGGAATAGTATTTGACATTAGGTTTTTAATTCTAGGAATACAATAGTTGCATAGGTATGCCCTGCACAGGTGGCTGTAGCTGGTTCCATAAGTCTGGGGTTTAAGACAAGAGTTTGATGCAAAACCTTGTTCTCATCAGTGACATGAATTAGATTAACTCTTGTAGTGATGTGGAAAATATTGGTCTTTTTAAACTTTTATTTTCATGCCACAGTGGGATTATTTCCCATATATGAGTTGGAATGTTTTTCCTATAATTAGTTGCCATATCTCTTGCTCTTTTATTTTTCTTCCCTTATTAGGGCTTTTTCCCCCTTTTTTCTCTCTCTCTTTGCTGTTGTTGTTGTTGCCTTTTGGTAGAACTCACCGCATAATTGTAGGTGCAATGCACTGTCTGCCAGCCTTGAAGTTATAATGAGGTCTGTGTGTTTCTGTGAAGACAACAGAGAATCACAGCGTATTTTATCCTGTTTTCCGGATGGGAGGGTGAGAGAGGGGGTGGAGAGAGCGTTTGTTTGTATGGAAGCTGACAGACAGAGGCAGATTTGGAAGCATAAAGTAATGAGTCCCCTGAATATCCCATAGCAGGCATATTTTAGCTGTGACATTCATTTAGACAACAAAATGGATATGAACTACAAACACCTTCTTCTTCTTCTTTTTTTTCCCCTTTCATGCACATCTGATAAAAGAATATTGGCAGCAGTAAAGTCATCTATTTCTCAGCTCAGTGCTTTATAAATGTTGGGACTGCTGTTAAGAGGGGGTAGGATGGCAGTAATAGTGAACAGTGATCTACAAGTTTTATCTTAAAAGACAAAAAAAACAAGACAGTCAGCAAAAAGGATGTGAGCTCATTGCTTACATTACATTATGTTGGCATCAAAAGGCGTTTTCTCCTTCCTTATATGACTTTTTGTGACCGCCTGTATGTAACAGTCAGCGAACAGTGTTATCATGCCTCCCCCTTGTTAATGCTGCAAAGCTCTCTCATGATGTAGTGTGCCTGCATTTGTTTTAAAGCCTGTCACATTTAATGGCCCACCTGCCAATGTGAAAGTCATCAGACATGCTTCATGTAAGGACATAGTGTAAATACCAGGTAATAGCCTTCTACCGTACATAGTGCTTATATTTGAATATACCTGCTATGAAATGTCATCTTACATGAGCTGACCTTCAGGGTTTTTTCTCACAAACATGATAGATGGCCTTTAGGTTTAATGATTATCAGTCAATAAAAGATTTTATAAATTTAGCTGAGTATGATAAAGAGTTAATGCTGCGCATTTTATTTATTTATTTATTTATTTATTTATTTTTAATTATTGTCTTCTCTTACAGGGTGATACGGGTCTGCCTGGAACTCCAGGGCTGCCTGTAAGTTCACACTTCTTCATTTACATCTCATTATGCCATCTGTGTATGTGTGTGTGTGTTCAAATAAAGTGGTGATGTTAAAATGTACTTATGAGGGTATGAAATGAGATGCATGAAATGGCAAAACTGAGCTTTGTAAATACCACAGCCTTTTGGCAGGCTCTACACATAGTGTTAAAACATCTGGCCCACAGAGATGGAAAGTGGGGCACTCCGGTGAACGCTCTCTGTGTCACATTACCGTCGCCTGGGAATGGGTCAAACGAGGAGCAGATAGATAGGGCTCAGTGGGCGGTTTCACTGGAGCCAAAAAGGATAGGCATGAGCAGCCAGGCAGAGAAGAATGGAGCTCCAAGCCTCGGGCTGGGTGTGGAGTTTGACAGGTAGTCACTGGCTGTATCCTACACGGGTGAGACAAGCACTTACTGGAATGGTATCTGTCCCTGCAGACTTTGTGCATTTACAGACACCCGTGAGAAATGACACCGGGATTTACGTCTTGTATATTTCTCTTGTTTGGCAATATCTAGCAGAAAGAAAACATAAAATCAGACACAAGTTCCACTTCACAACCAAACAGAAGCCGTAGCAGACCACATATACATTAAGTGTATTTACTTGTCTAGTCACCTACAGTACGAACAAGTAGCCCCATAATTTGTTGGACAATAACACAGTTTTTGTAGTTTTGCCTCTGCACACCACCACAGTAGATTTTAAATCAGACAGTCACGATGTGATTAGAAACCTTGAACATCACCAAATGCCATATTTCTTCCACTGAGAAGCTCCAGTAGGCCTTTACTGCCTTCAGTTTTGTCTTCAGTATCCGAAAAGCATGATCTATATGGAGCTCAGACTTGGCCAGTGAAGAATATCCAGTGTCTTTGCCTTGAGAAACTCTTGGGTTGCTTTTGCAGTGTGGATCATTACACATTTGCACTGTGAAGTTCTGCTTGATCAGGATTTTTTTTCAATGTTTGGCTGAATCTGAGCAGAGAGTATATCCCCGTACACTTCACAGTTTATCCCGCTACATCTATCAGCAGTCACATCATCTTTAAACACTAGTGATCCGGTTCCACTGGCAGTCATGCAGCACATGCCCATGCCATAACAGTGTCTCCATCAATCTTGACAGAGTGTTTCTCTCCTTCTTCATAGCTTTCTTCTTTCCATTATTCTGGATCCATAAATCCAAATATTTGTTTATTTTTGGTAGAACTGTGCACACTTTTGTAGATTTTTTCTAGCAAAGTCTAATCTGATATTCCCATTCTTGATAGCAACATTGCTATCAAGAACAACAGGGGACAAAACAAGTGGTTTTGTCCCCTGTTGTAGACTTGAGAGGGTTAGTGGGATTTGGCAGATTGGATGTGGTGGTGCAAGACAGGGAAAAGAATCACTTAGAAATCAGTCCCATAATAATTTTTCTTGTCCAAGCTCACCTGTGCTGGTACTCCGATATTCACTCAATACAGATTCACTCAGTATTCAGTGAGTTAAACTAATCAGCTTGAGTAACACAAAGACCTGCTTCAATTTGTTTTGCAAGCAATTTCACAAAAACATAATTCTGCAGCATGTCACATTGGGATTGAATATCTGATTTAAGAACTGAAGTGAATGCAGACGTTACATGCAAGATTTAAATTTCCAGTTCATAAAATTCAACTTGCTGAGCAGTGCTTACCTTTGAGAATAATCTCTCATCTTCGTCTCATCTTTCAGTCTCCGAGTGCCACGCATGAACTTTCTCTCCCTAAGACATACAGGAGCTGTACATTTTTCCTAGCAGACACGTTTTGTGACAAACTGTGCAGATGCAGTGTGTTTGCTTTGTGATATTTGTTGAGCTCTTGCCTACCACTTACAGAAAAATGTTAATGAGTTTATGCTGGCTCCTCTTGTGTAACACTAGATAGATGATGAGTACTGCAATTGAAACTTGATTTACATCTGCACCATGAATCATCTCTGGGATGAAAAGGAGAATATAAAGAATGTATTGAAGGTGTAAGCAGGCCGTGGGATGTCATTATTTTCTTATTACTGAGCATATTACTGAGTATCTCCACACCTTCGCCGAAAGCAAGGCAAGGCTGCTGCACACAAAAAAATTAACTGATTTTAAGGGTAATATGCATTAACCTGCCGATCAAATTTAATTGCTCATTAACCGAAGGTATTGGATTGCCATTCCAAATTGCTCCGGCCCTCTCTGACCCCCTGTCCTACCGCCTTGAGGTTGTTTTTAACTTGGCTAGATGCTGTGAAGTTTTTTTCCTTAACCAAGTAAACATTCTGCAATTGTGCGCTTTAGTTGTCTTCTGTAGTCTTTCAGGTCTTTTCTTGTTGGTGAGCTGGTCAGTGCATTCAGTCTTCTTAACAATGCACCAGACTGTTGATTTGGCCGCCCTTAAAGTTTTTGCTGGATTGCTTATAGGTTTATTTTGGGTTTTTTTCCTGCTAATGGTGAAAGTTCTGCTTTGTCATGGGAGCAAAAATAGCTTTAATTCCTAAACAGTTTAAAAAAAAACCCAAAAACCCTTGAATTAAGGCTGAAAGTCTGTCCCTCAATCACATACTGCTTATTTGATTTCAAATGCACTGCAGAGGTGTGCAGAGGCATGTCTACAACAAGAAAAAAATAATGCGTCTTTGTCCAAAAACTTACAGATCTAACTGCATTGTGACTGTGTGGGCACAGTGTGTAGGCTCAATTCGTTATTGCAAGGGAGTTGATTGCTGATACAGAGTAAAAGTATACTGCGGGTGGTTAGCTAATTATGTGCATATCATGAGGGGATCAGCCTGCCAGTTTTAATCAGCACTGGTCTGTTACAAAAACTGTCCCACTGCTTCTGGCCTGCCCCTTTTATGTCACCAAAGTGCTTACAATGCCCACAGAACACTGCCACCATTCATTAGCTATTCTCTAATGCTAATTTCCCATTTGTAAGGACAAGCAATGCAACAGTCTTTCTCCGACAGGCAAACAGGATTTTAGCAAACTTTCTAACATCATGCCAGTAAATTGGTCCACGAGCGTGAGCAGAAAACGTTGGGAGGAATTTTTTAGTGCAGATGTGCTGCCAGTGGATTTGCATTGTACTGCTTGTTAGCCATTGTCAAGATTCTGTGCTAACAATCCCAAGCAAAGACCACTGTACCATTGTACATGAATAATTGATTTATTAGCAAAACAACTGCAGGGGACTGAGTCATGTTTTGTTGAGAGTGTCACAGGTCAGAGCTGGCTTTCTTTTTATGGACACAGCTGCAAAAGTCTGAGAGTTGTCAGCCTCCTCGTTAGCTTTTTTTTCCCCTTTTGTTACTTTGGATGAGGCGTCTGACTGACTTGAAAGACGTGCGTCATGAATGTCCATCTGTGCAGCTGTCTCTGTGAAGAAAATCAGCAGTCTTTGACTTGTGGATGCCAATTGAAAGACGACACCAATTATTTGGGTTGTATTTGAAAGCGGAGATGTGGTGCATGGCGTTGTTTTGGTTCTGAGACGACTCCATTTGGCCTTTCTTGACAGTGAACAGCAGGGTGTCAGGAGAGTTGTAGCAGTCATGCCCTCATTTCTCTTCAGGTTATTCTGGTCAAGGATAATTATGTCATGAACAATTGTGTGGCATGTATTTTTATCCCCTAATGTGTGAATCATGTTGCATTTTCAAACTGACTGAAGTGCTTTTTTTTAAATACAATTTATTTTAATCACAGGCTGAGAAAGAATGTCTGAAAGGAGATCAGGTACATTGACTTTACTTAATTGTATTTTCTCTGAGGCATCCTGTACTATTGTGTTTTTACTTGCATTTTTTTGTAAGCATAAATGTCACAATTTGCTGTTTTCAGGGTCTCCAAGGTGAAAAAGGAGAGAAGGTAACAAATATTGTTCTTGAATTTGCTGCTGCAGAAGGTGCACATACCATGTTTTCAGTAAAGTACAGCTATTTGGTTTAGCAGCCAATTACCGAAGCACCATATGCATGCCCTTGCACAAGACAGTGCTCAGCAGATACCTTGATTAACTTGCTAATAGTTTCTTATCAAGATACTTTGTAGAGTAATGGAATGAATATCTGATCAAGTGAGGCTGCAAATTACCCGTTCAAGAGACACTACTCATGTAAAAGCCATTCAGAAGTGAGAATGAAAGCTACAGCACTATCTAGTGTCTTCTATCCTTCATGAAGTTCTAACTAAGCTAATGCTGTATTTCCTATCACTGTAAATAAACCCACTAACCCTCTATAAACCCACTAGCAATCCACTGGTCTGTTGAGAACAGACCAGTTCTAGTACCGTTCTGCTTTGCCAATTGTAGTAGCCTTTTCACATAGATGTCTTTTCCCTAGGGATCGGCTGGAGTGCCTGGTCATCCAGGGGAACCGGGGAAAGAGGGCAAAAGGGTGAGTAAACAGAGACAGATCGCCAGTTGTGTGGCCTGGCTTGTGGTTGTACTCACGGAGAGGACCTGGCCTGGGGAGAGGCCAGGCAGCAGCTGAACGGCTGTTGTTGTTTTAGAGGAGGCAAAGATGATCTGTGGCAAGGGGATTGCAATGGGCCTGCAAAAGGAGATGGGTTGGTGTGTGCTAGCTGTATGACAATTAATGAATGGGCTCACTGGTCAAGGGGTCACACACACACACATACACACTCATAATATCACTGACAGAACACATGGTTCAGTCCCATTGGGTGACAGTATTTGGTTTCTTAAAAAAGCCAGCTTGATTTGAGACAGACACAGCATCCATTACTGAATCAACTGAAATGTTATATATTTATTTGTCAGCTCTTATTCTGTGGTTAGAAATATAAGTGTCAGGATTTTGCTGGCAAAAATGTGCACTTAATACAATTTTTATTCAAATACCTTTTTTTTTTCAAAGCCTTTTTAACACAAAATTTCAGTCTCCGTGGGAGCATATGGTGATTTCCAGTTGATTATACTTTAATTGTTTTGGAGCATTGTTAATTCATGCATGAAGTTCTGATATTAATAATAGATAAACATAAAACACTGTGGTTAGAAGCTTGAACAAGAGCAAGAATGTTATTTTTCCTTGCCGTCACAGCTGAAAGGCAGCTCTCGCGCACAGGTGGAGAGAATGTCCTTCTGCGTGTGCCGTTATTGACTCGCCTGTGATAAAAAAATAGCTGCTTCATGCCACTCGGTGTTGGTGTTTGTTTTACAGAGAATGGTCATAAAACAGCAGGAAAACATTTGGCTCACTGCAGCAAAACATAAAATATATAGGAGGTTCAGCTGTAGAGCACTCATAAGTAGGTCAGGGAAATGTTCTTTTCAGATTAAGGCGAACCCAAGATGATGCACAATACTCGTGACATCTAGAGACGAGCATCTCAAAAATTCCACCCTTCTGTGTGTTAATGCATTCCAACTCAAAACTTCTTCCAATACCATTATAAATTTATGACCTATCATCGACCATGTTATTTCTCAATGGCTCATTTCCCATAATGCATAAAGTATCCGACTCTATTGTGAGGGAGAGAAGTCACGGTCAACGAAAGCGATCTCAGTGAGTGCAGATGTTTTTTTTTTTGTTGTTGCCGTTTTTTATGCTTTTGCTTCCTCGGCCTCATTAGTCATTGTGTTATTTTATACCTAGACTGACTTAAGTAGTGGCTCAGCGTCAAAGGGACCGAGCATCAGAGACATCAATTATGGTGTGTGCTTTTCTTCTGGAATACAGTTTCATTCAATCATAATTGGGTTAGAAGAAAAAGGGGTGTCTCTCTCCGTGTTTGATGTTGTGGCTTCTTCGCTTCCTATATCCCTATCTTCTATATCCCCATAATATTTTTTTGCACTTGCTATTTCTTTGAAGATTTTACAGGTAAAACTGCCATAGGGCTTTAAACAGGCGATCACAGACTCTCTGGTGTTGTTGTTGCTGAAGATACCGTCCTGAACTACTGTCTTTGATGGCTGGCTGACTTCATGAGAACTGTTAACACGCTAAGGTTTCTGCCTATTCTTAGCTTGAGGAGTCACACGGAATCCAAGTTGTTGACCAACTTGTGCTTCTGCAGTTTGACGTTCCTATTTTAGGAAGCTGGGCATGGATCATCATCAGGGGCCAGCTAGTGGCCTACTGATACAGCCGGAGACTCTCGTCTAATTAGCAACTCTCATCCACGCAGGCAACTTTTGGTTTTGTGAGAGCCGTAGCTGCTGTACGACTTATGCAGAATATCGTGATGTAGACTGACCGCCCCGCAACCTTCATAGAATAGCCAGGAGTGGAAAGCTTTCACAAAGCCTTAGATTCAAGCCAGACCATCTCTCAAACTGTCTGCTTCAATTTGTTGTTGAAAAAAAATACAACCACTCTAAGCCATCTAGCTTTACTTGAAGGAGATGTGGAGGGCATTGTGGTGGTGGAGAAGAGGAAGGATGCCGTTTGCGTTGCTCCTTCTCCAAAGCTTAAAGCAACATATGCAAGAACTGACATCAGTCACCCAGACCCCTGTGATCCTAACTCTTTATTTCACCTTATTAACATGATAGAGAGCTATTTAAGTTTGTCAGGATGGAGGTATGAGCCAGTCCAACCATGTCTAGGAGTTTATGGGAATGTAGTGCCCCTACATTAGACATCACCATTAATGGTAATGTGAATGACTTGGTTCTATCTATTATGAATGGAATTGACACAGAATAGCAGGCAAAGAGTAGGACTTTGGGATTCAGTGGTACATTACAGCCGATCAAAACGAAGATAGGGAGCACCTGTAAAAGGGATATGTCCCCCCGCTGACTATTGCCTGCTAAAATATTCATCACACTCTGTAATGATGTGCTAAGCGCTGTGTTGTCACTATAGGCTGGCTCTGCCCTACAGAAGTTGAGGAGGTGAAAGACATGCATGCAGAAAGGAACCAGAGGGGGAACATCTTTGTGTGCAGGTCGGAGATAAGTCTGCTTCACGTGACTGTATAATAAAGTTTTAAATGCATAAAACAGTGATGATTTTAAATTAGGAAGAATTGTAAAAGTAACAAACGGCATCATTTCATCTGCTCAAAATAGATCTGAAAACCCACATTTGGTCAGTGCACATTTATCCTTAACATCAACACATATAGAAGCACCAGAGTGAGCACCGCTCATTCATGTTGTGCCAAGACTTCCCAGCATGCCCTGCTTCTGTAGTTGGCTCAGGGTTGTGAGTTGGTTCAGAGCTGACATGGGTCTCTGGGTAACTCAGTAGGTTCCTGTGGATTAATAAGTAATCACCTTAAGAAATCCCCCTGTGCAAGGTGGGTCTTGGAGGTTTAATCCATGCCTAACACTACATTAAGCCTTATTAGCAGTATAAATGTACCTGTATATAGAAATACATTTAAATCCTGCATGAAGTCACTGACAAATGTCATGTTGATTCTTGGGAAAAATACAGCACAGTCATATGTTCTGATTAAATGTTTGGGAACTACTGGTAAACACTGTAAAACATTGAATTTCCCTTATTGACAGACAACACATTATTTCCTTTTATGCATTTTGCAGAACGTAAATACTGCAAATACAGAGTATTTGAAATCCTCCTGTAATAAGCTGAGCGCTTGTACTGTGTCAAGGTTTCCTAGTCTCCGGCTTTAGAAAATGCACACATCTGACAGATGTGCTGCACAGTGTTTGTTCTTATTAGACATAGCTATACCAGTGCAGAGATGATGAAACTCCAGCAAGCCCTAGAGGAAGGAGAGCATTGCAACTGCTGTGTCTACAGATGTGTTCTCTTCAAATGAATTATGCACTCAAGATCCTCTTACTCATTTATTCATTTGTTTGTATATTCAAATCTAGTTAGCTGGTTATTTATGCGCTGCTCTTATTTCGGCAGTGAACTACCTGACGCAGTTACTAAGTATATGGATAACTAGCTGGCGGGCTAGCAGCTCAGTAAGAAACATGTAGGCGTCTTTTATTGTGCATGAGGTAAGACGATATGTGTAGTGTGCTGCTAAGCTCAGCTGACTGCCTTTCAGTTATTGATTATTTTTGTTTCTATTTTTGCAAAAATAGTGTTTGTCATGTGCCCGTGTACCTCAGCTGGAAATGTGGATGGACGACACTGTGCCACAGAAGATACCTGCCACATATGTCAGGGAGATAAGAGAGGACAAAATGTTCAAATGAAGAAAACACCTAGATGTCTTTGCTGGGCAGGCAACGCAAGATGATCGGGTGGAGGGAAAAGCCATTAAAAGTGCGACGGGAGGAATCTTTTCTCACTAAATACTATGATGTGGCGCATCAGTGCCGCTGATAAAAGAATCCAGTCAGATTATTGATGCCTGCTGAAGAAACAGTATAGAGTTGAGCTGTAAGATGACAGGGCTTTGATTTTACTAACAGGTTTTTCATCCTCTGTTGAGTCAGTTCCCTTTTTATGACTTTGTGCATTTAGAACCACCCTGGGTGTTAATTACAGTGTGCACCAGATCATTAATTATTTATTTCCAAGTTGTTGTGTGTTTACAGCAGTTGTCCCCTTAATAATTATCCTCATGAATGTAAAGATGGTTTCTAAGTTAATATTCTTGTTGTTTGCTGAGTAATGTTCTTTATAAAACTGGATTTAATACTTCCGAATCCTGTGACGGCAGACTTGCAACAGGATGGAGCGTTGGGTTTCTGAACCTGAGAGTAGTTAGACCTCTGACCCTTGTATCGGAAGTCAAGTGAAACTAGATAACAGCTTAAGTGTGAAGATGATGCTCACTACTTGGATTAGTGGGTTGGAAGACAAGTTCTCAGTTAAGAGAATCCTTAAGCTAATGGCGATCTGTAAAACGATACAAGTCTTTACCTCAAAACGTCAGCTGCTGTTGCATCACATCCGTCAGCTGTCATCACTTCATATCATCTGATATCACAGTCTCAGATCAGCGCACGTCAGTAATTGTATTGCAAAAACACTTTAAGTCCTTCACTTGTGTCAAAAATCTTGAGAAAGTAACATCAGTGGCAGCTGCCTGAGCTCTTTACTGTAGCGCGGATATAATCTGTCAAAACAGCAGAAAAGATCATCTGTCTTGTCTCTGCTTGGAAATATGGACTGATCCAGTTTTCTGCAGACAAGGGACGTAATTGCTGTCTTTTGGAAATGATAGTCATGCTTACATTTTCCATTCATGCCCTGTGCTGAATGACTGAGACAGCTGTCTGTAAGTCCCGACCAAAGGCACGAGCATATCTATTTCCATATTTTCCTCTTCACCCTTGTGTTGACACATGTCTCAAAGAGTGTCAGTCCATTAGATGTACATTACAGGCCAAATGTTTTCTCCCAGACGAGGGAAAAGCCATGCAATCTTACACTTACGTCATTTTATCTGCTACCAAACTGGCGGTCATTTTCTTTTGACACAACACTGTCTTGCTAGTCCTCTCTTTTTAAAAGGCTTCATGTGGGTGAGCTGAGGTCAAACCATTAGTGCCAGATTAAATACAATAGCATTCATGTATCCTCCTTGCACAGTTGATAGCTTTTGTCATTTAACCTAATTTGAATGAGTATGCTGTTCTCTGAGAACCAAATGCATGCTCTAACTGTAATTTAGATGCTTCTCCTTTATGGGACAGAGCAAATGTTGTTTTGAAATAATTGAGCCACTCCAGCATACATATATAATATTCATATTGTATCTAATGGACTTGGCTAAGGTTCATTTCAATCAGTCGGTGTGTCTGCAGAGACACAAACAGGCAGTGACAGTGATAGGGAAGGAGTAATGGCTCAGTTTGTGGGGACTGAAACATTTGGCAGCGGTTTGCTGCTTCATGGGTGGAGGCAGACATGAACAGCCACTGTAACAGACTGTTGACCTCTACCAGAGCACCTGCAGCGTGAGATTATTAAGTAACGAGTCCCTGGTGAGAATACCAGCCTTCCTGCCAGGAGTTCTCCACGGGAGGCTGCCACTGATTGGGGTGAAACAGTAAACGCATGAAATTACAGCAACTATTTGATTGGAGCCATGTTTCTTTGTTGTCCAGTTCACTATACCGAATAACGATACGCTAAATTAATTTCTCAGAGAAGGCAAGGTTAGAGTTGCTTAGTGGACTCAAATTTTAATTCGAGAGGACAATTTGTGCCGTGCTTTGCCTCGATGGGGATTTGATCTGGTATGTTTCTGATCTGTGTACATTTAGATTTTTACTGGGAAAACTTTAACCATACTCAAAGAAATGAAAAATCAGAAGCAAGAATGTGTCGTCTTGATACACTTACTGGCTTTTTTGTTTTGTTATGACATTTTGGGGGCACATTTTTGATGTAAAGAAACTCCTGTGCCTACTGATTTGTGTTTATATCTGTTCAACTTACTGGAACTCGGTTTCTGTTTAACCATAAACCAACTTCATGTGGTATATTAAACTAACAGGGGTGCAGTTGGTGACCACAGCGATGGCGTGTGACTTCACAGCTGTGCATAAAAGCGGTAACGTGATGTCCATATGTAGTTACAGTTTTGGCCTGACCCGGTGGAGCCCGGTGGCAGAGAAACATAGAGAGAAGAATTTACAGGTCAGCAGGGCTCACAGCTGAGATTTTATGGCCAGATTTACACCCTGTGTGATTTTACAAGGAGGGGGGCGGGGGTGGTGAGGGGGTGAGGATTCGTTAACCCTTTGTCGAGCAAAGTGAAACGGGTTATTCTCCTTTTTCTCTTGCTGAAACTCATACTGAGGAAATTCGGCGAGCCGCGCTTTTGACACCTGTACTGCACCAGGGGGTAACACGTTTGCCCAGCGCACAAGGCAATTAATCTTGTCAATGTCAAGTGCATTGGGAGGGAGGATGAAACAAAGATTTGACCTGATTGGCTCTGAAAAGGTCTCACATTTGGGGCCTGTTGGGAAAGAGGAGGGTTACAGGGGGAAGCGTTTGGCACATGCGAGGACAGATGCACAGTGCTTTGATTTATCTGTCTGACTCTCGTCGTTCCCAAAGAGCCCCAATTTGGCTACATCCATGGGTGTCCAGAATAAACACACATTAATTGGCCAATTAATTACAGGGACGAATACAGGGGGCAGGTCTTTGAGAGGGCCACTTTGATTGCACCTTGTTCGCTGGCTTTTCTAATGACTCTCTGCCCGTTTTTGTGGGCACCCGTAAGTCGATGTGTGTAGGAATAGGTGTGAAAAGCTGATCTTGAACGAGGGGTAATGTAGGTCAACGCATCCTCTGAGCATTAGAAAGACTTGCTATAGTTGGCTGGAGCATGGCCTTCATTCACACATCTACAGCTTTACAACTTTTTAGGAGACAGAGTTGTACCGCTCAGCAGGGACGCTGCGGGCAATATATGTATCCCTGATGCTTTAGTGTTCAAATTCTTCATGGCCTGCGAGCCCCCCAAGGCCTGTGTCTAATGCTTTCCAAGCATCTTTAAATGTTGTTTCAGTGTCTGCCAGGTCATAGCACCGCCACTGGAGTGTCATGTATAAAACAGGGTCGGCTGAACTGAATTCACTTTACTTGTTGAGGTATGTACAGTAAGTAGACACGAGGTGATTTTACCCCCTCGTGACAGCGTGATCTCATGGCTAAGTTATCCAAACAACTGGGATTTCTTGGCTCCGAACAGTCTGGCAATATGCAAAGATACCTCCCGACACGCTAGGTCAGCTGCAGTAGTGTGAGAAATTCTAAGAATGTAAATACTTTTAAAAGGATATTTCTTGCTATCTAGGAGCCATGTTGGCCAAGGAGAGGGAGGAGATCAGTGGGAGCTGGAGCACAGAGGGACAAAGGCTGGTCAGTGGGGAGGGGGGCGTTGCCCTGAACACTGCAGAACACAGAGGCGTGGTAGTGGGAGGCTGCATCGCTTATAGCACGCTGTTGCAGCCTATCATCTATATTCTGATTTCCCACACTCTCCTCCTGCCTCCAACCAATTTACGTACATACATTCATCTGCGTCCACTTTAATGGCATGCCAGGGAGCGGCATATTGACAGTGGCCTGATATTATACAGATGGTAATGTGAGGGACCTTTGTGTAATCTGTTATGCGTGGCAAGTGATATGAAGTATAAGACTCGCCAAAGGCTACAGTACCCGGGGAGAGCGCTCTGTGGATCTTTGCACAGTGTATTCTCTCTGACCTCCAATATTTGGTTTGTAAAATGAACCGGGGTTTATTCAAAGTAGATTTCCAGCCTCTGCTATTCACTTGTTGGATAATGCATTAATGAAACACTCAGTATCTGTAAACATAGGATGGGAGCAATCTGCTCTGGATGAATAATACGGCCAAAAGTCCAGATGAGACTGTGAAATTGTGAAAGAGCCAAGACTAATAACAGCATCCATTAGGAGATGAGAACATTCAAGAGGCATTGCTGTCCCAGCGAGGAGCCAACGCAATAGGCAACCAGCTTGCGCGGAAACGCTGCACAGACATTCGGCGGATCGGCGGGGAATTGAGCTCATAGTTAAATATAGATTTATCATCACTTCTTCACCGCATAAAAATGCAAATTCAGATAGTATCATCAAGCTTCTTTCCTCTCCTTAGAAGTTGTTAAAGTCAATGAGCTCTTAAAACTCATCTGTGAAGATATGGTAGAAATGTGGCGGTTGTAAAGAGATGTTTCTGATTGTTCTTTGGGACTTTCAGGGCTTAGTTTTCATAGACATCCACTGTCTGCATTTCCTCTGTTTGCCTTCGGCTCCAGTGTTTGCACACTGTGTGGTGGTGAAGAGCTGGGTGTTTGCTGAAATAGCTCTATAATAGTTATTTTACCCAATGATATGCTGCGTTCTGTGACTGTGTACTCATGTAGTGCCACCTGTGTCCCCTTCCATTGTGTGACAGCTGAAAGGAGGCATAATGCGGTATGAGAATTATTGTCACTCTCTGGCTCTCATGCAGCTTCTTGCTCTCGTCCATTTCCTTCTTCTCTCATCTTTGTAAGCCCTCCACTGAAAAATCTCTTTTACGGTATTCAGTGTCTAATTGCCAGACTGCCTAATTAGGGATGTTACCCAACACACATCATACATTCATGCATTGAGGACATCCATCCTCTCTTAGAGAGAACTTACAGTTTCCTCATTGGCTCTGTCCCCTGCCATGCACAACATTTGTGATGAAACTAGTTTGCCATCTAGTGGCACTTGTACAAATAGCCATTCACGCGGGGTCTATGATTGAGTCTCTGTGAGGAAAGCCTTCATGGAAAGCTTAAGCCAAGAGACTATAGGTGCAATCTTGGCCAGCTGAGCTGTGTCTTAAGTCGGCTGCAGTGTCAGCCATCTCTTTATACGTCCCTGAATATTTAGATGGCTGGGAGTTAAAGAGAGCATTGTGTGCCAGTCAGAATGGTGAAAAATGCTAAGCTGCATTTGAGCCCCTGCCAGGCAGCTGTCGGCTTTGCCGTTCTCTTCCTGCCCCGGCCGCTCCTCTTAACCCTCAGTAAACAACTGGAACAAATCCTATTTTATTGAGGCTTTTACCAAGTGCAAGGGATCTCTGCAAGCTCCAGTGCCCAGGCATTTTCTGAGCTTGTGCAGTGTCCTAAGATGGCACCCAGCGAGGGTAGCCAGAAAAAAAAGAAAAGGAATTTCCACTGTCTGTCTCTAATTGGATCCTTAATAACAAGCAGGTGGGGCTGTGTTCTCCGCAACATGTTTTGTGACATTTTGAGCAAGCGCCATGATCGATATTTGCCTTACATAAGTTGATAGCTGATTTGACACAGTGAAAATAGGTCTGGTGAAGATTTGGACAAGTGAAGGATATTTAGCTGTATAGCTGCTGGGAATTTACTGAATATGAATATGTTTCCCTCTCACCAGCTTTTTCTCTTTTATTTTGAAACTACCATCTAGGAGCATCTGTGCTTAGGCTAATGCACGTGTGATTAGTGAGAATGTAAATGTGGCCATTTCACTTAATTTACACTTAACATAACATTCAAAATCACAACACTTTGCCACACATTTTCAAAAAAATAAAAAATTAAACCGAACCTCTCACAGCGTTGCTGCAAAACCTCCATATTTTACAGACCCCCTGCACAAAATTGCTGTTTTCCTAGCTTGTGCGGATTCTCGTGGTTCATCCTGCAAATTGTTAAATGAGAGATGTGAAAATACCTTCAAGGGGACAGAATGACATTTTGCCATTAATTACAGAATAAATTAGTGTTTGCCAGGAGTGCTGAAATTGTATCTCCTCTGAATCTGGATGCAGTAAGTGCTGCTAAGGAACACGAGGTTTGACCAAAGGACTGAGGGGATCAAATGCATGTGCATGTGTCAGTCCCTTTCCCCATCTTTCACAGGCCAGGAGCCGACAAGCATTTTCACTGGGGAATAAATATTGTGACAGGCAAGCCTCCTCTAACTTGTTTTTGTGGTTGCATGAAGCATGTGAGCATTCATTTCCCCCGCCTTTTCTTTCTGGGGTGGCCCTTAAAAAGACATCATGTGTATTTTTAACAGCCAGCCTCCTGCTCTTTGTCCTATGGATGATCGGTTCAGCTTAAGGATAGTGTGACAATTTATCATTTTCACTGTTTTCTAGACATTTATTTACTAAGCTAATGCAGCTGCCGCTCATAAGCTAAACAGTCAGCTCCTGTTAAACCCAGCAGAGCATTTAGAAAAAAAAGGCTCGAGAGGCCCGAGTACATGTCCCCAGAGGGAGACGGGTCTCAGCTCAGGCAGAGTGGGAGAGGCATGGGAGTTTTTTCAGTTAAGAAAAGGTCATCTCTCCTGTGAGCTACATAACATTGTTGCAGACCAAGTTGGCTTGGCAATGTCAGACAGTTTCCCACTCAGGACATTAAGGTCTCATGATGCCATATAAGTCAAACTTATCAATGAAAAGCCACATTTCTGATTATTAACTAGCCAAAAGTCAGGTTGGTGAAAGATTTGGTTGGATGTAAGGAGAAACAGACTCGTGCAGATGTATAACCATTTAAAAAGTGTCTTTAGCATTGATATCTATCCCTGCTTATAAAAAAGGCATCCTTTCGGCTCTCTGTACTGTGTGTCAGGTCATTTCTGAAGGCTTCTTCAGCTTATCTGCTGACCCTTCGCGGCAGGGTCATTTGTCAGGTGGATTATGAGACTTTTGGATGGTATATCTGCTTTATTGCTAAGAAATGCGACACGTTCTGCTTTCTCTATTTTATACTACTGAGTTATCCCACTATGGGCTGCGAGACATGGAATGTCTCAGAGAACATGTTGACATTTGGGATAAGGATTATGGAGTCATCAAAAAGGAGTGTCTCTGCTGTGTGTCACTGTCACTGTTGACTTTGCTCTCAGATTGGGGCTTGTATTGCAGGACTGAGCCAGGCCCCATGTCTGTGCTTTGCTTTTACACTTTACAACTCATAGCAGACTTGAAGCAAGTCAACGCTCGGATCCATGTGGATTAAGCCGGGAGTTCAAAATATGCTGTCAGTCTACTGAGGTCTCCTCTTTTCAGCTCAAATGTGTGCCCACTCCAGCTTTAGCTATTGAATTAGTAGTTAATCCGGTCTGCTTTTCACACTTATGGTTTGCAGGTTTTTAGAGTGGGGCAGATAAATAGTACATGTGAATATGTGTTTGGTCGTGCCAGCCTGTCTTTCATTAACTCAAAAAGCTAACTCATCTTTGACTCCCCCTCCTCTCTTCTCCTTTCCTCTCTTCCACATCCCTTCATCTTCCTCCACCTCCTTCCCTCCCTCTCATCCCTCATTTCCTTCCTTGCCTTCCTCTGTCTCTCCCTCCCTCTAATCTACTGCAATGACCTGAAGGAGGGCTTCACACTGCAGCGCTCAAATAATAATCAAGCAGTAGGATGTTGTCAAATTTATAGGACACTGAGCGTTGCATAGCAACAGAGATTGCCAGGGTGATCCGACAGGCGCTGGAAGTTGGATGAGGGAGAAAAGGGGCGAGTGACAGGAGACAGGAAAGGAAGGAGAGCTGACAAGAAAAGTGGGAGAGAGGGATGAGATGGGAGTCATAGAATTATGATGTACACAAAGGGAGAGATAAATTAGGAATGGAGAAGCACAAAAGGAAATGAGAAAGTTAAGGTTGGCTTAGCTGAAAGAAAAGATTCAAAGACACTGCTGGCTGTTCTTGCACGCTTGTCACTCTGTCGAATTTATAATTATTGTGTTTGCATTGTTTAATATGGTACTGGCGTACAGGTGGTGTTTCGTGAAAATGCTTTTTGTTGGATTTTGGTGTCACAGCTTTGCTTTTTTCCTTATCTCTTTCATTCTTTCTTTCTCCACTTTTGGCCTTTCTCCTCCTAATTTGAGTCTAAAACAATAAGAGAACTTTATAAAGTTGCAAACTAGAGCAGGGCGATATGGCCAAAAATATTTATCACGATATATATTTGAAAATTTGCGATAACGATATAACCGACGATATAATTGATGCGAGACAAAATACAACTCCACAACATTACTAGCGCAAAAAGACAACCTTCCATTTATTTTCACTTAAACAAGAAGCTGGTTTTTATGTACATTAAAGCTTTATAAAAATGTAACAGTGCAAATGCAAATTCCTTGCTGAAAGTTTAACCAAAAGGCATTTCCAGTAGAAATGGGCTGACATATCCTGAGCATAACCATGTATAATATCCACTGAAGTTAAAAAGAGGTGCTTTGCAACATTAAACTGCAGTGTGCAGTACGCATTTTTCGGACCATAAGGTGCACGGGATTATAAGGCACATTAAGCGAAACAAAGCAGTCAGATAAATCAAACTTTATTAAACTCATTCTTCTTGCTTCCTCCACTTCTGTACCATTGATTCATTAATGTTGAATTCTCTGGCAGCTGCTCTATTCCCATGTTGTTGCAGTATATTAATGACTAACCTTGTATTGTGGATGGATTATCTCAGTTGTTCTCCTGACTGAAGTTTGGTCCGTTTACAGCATCCTGCCATGCGATTGCATTTGTCTCTAACCATGAGGAACCTTCACGTTAACTTTTATAAGTGGAAAAGTGTTAGTGTTCGTCCTCCAGCTTCACTGTTTATGTTATGCTAACATAGCTGTGTCGCTAGCGATCACGTAGCACATCATTATATACCAGCTAGCCCAACTTCAGTAACCCTACAAACGTCACTGCTGTTTAGTTTCCTGTCTTCATTTATGTTGGAAGTGATAGCAGAGCTGTACGTTTGATTTTTTTCAGAAATCTCTCCATCAGAACGTGCTATATCATGCTTAGGTAACTAGCGAAACTAGCGAGCTAACTTCCGCTAGCTTCCTGCTAACTTCTAACTCCGTTAAATGTAATAACTTTTGTTTTCATGGATGCCTGGAAGTTAAACTTCATAGTTACACCTGGTAAAGCAGCAATGCTGATCGTTTTATTAAAGATCAAAGAATTTAGACAGTTTTCAACTCTCAGTGATGCTGCAGTGTTGTTTGACCTGAAGTCAAATATACGGAGTTTGGGACCCAGATTACTCCCAGATTTAAGAGCATCTTAGTCCGACAAATACGACAATAACAACGCCCGCTTGCATGTTCTGCAAAAAAATGTGCTTTGTTGTGTATCTGACGGACAAACACCAAACCAGTTCCACATCACGGAAGTTGCACCATTTTTACAAACCAACAATCGGCCATGTGTGTATGAAAACAAAGGCACTGCGCATGCGCGTTTTACTCCCATTCTATCGCGATATTTCATTTTCCTATCGTTGCCTAACATTATACCGGTATTACCGTGAACGGTATAATATGGCCCAGCCCTATTGCAAACTTTATACAAAAGTGGGAAATGATCATGCACAGTTCAAAGCAATCTTCATATTGCTTTCTAGTTGAACTGAACTAAAAAAAAAGTTGTTTTTTTTTAGCTTCAAATGTAAAATTAGAAAAAAAATTTACACTTAAGTTAAAACAAAGCTGGTGGTTGTAGAGTCAGGTTAGCTTCTTAGCATGAGAAACCTTTAGGAAAGTTTGACTAAAGTAAATGTGCTTTAATTGTGAATCCAGAGTTTTTGTTAGACTGTTAAACAACACTTGAATGTGTTCTATAATATCTTTTTGACCAATTAAGATAAAAATAGGTGGTGACATTGTTAAAAATCTACTCCTGCAAAAAGAATTATAAACTCTCTGTGGTTGTTGTGTCGTAATAAAAGCATGCCTGCTTGGAGGTAGTTCTAGTGCTGTGTCACTGGCAGGTGTTTCAGTTTGGAGTCAATTGAGTGCAAACGGTGATGACAGCTGTGCTCCTCACTAATTATTTCTTGTCACTGTGCACAGATTTACTAACCAGAGGTCCTCTGGACAGAAAAGTATCAGTTGAGTCCCAAGGTCGCCTGATGTAGTCGTTTTAATGGATCACTTTGTCGTGAAAAAGATTATCTGAAGGTGTTTAGAAATATGAAATTACTATAAAAGAAGAAATGCGACATGTAGTTCTAAAATAGAAATCCTGGCCTGAGTTTATCTTTACATAGCTAAATTAGATGTCTGCCTTTTACTAAACTAGGGTCGCACAATACAATCCAGAGGACAGTATAATTTATTGTATTGTGTATAAAATAACGTCAGTATTCAGGAGTTTCAAAGGCACAGTAGGCCCTTCAGGACACTTCCTCAGGGTAAACAAGAAGTACACACCTTTAGCATTTCTCTCCTTTCTTTGTTTTTTTGTTTTTTCAATTTGACACCACCAACGAATGTTAAGAGCTGTCATCCAAATAACTGCCACTTTACCTTTGCTTACATGTTTGTTTTTAAATGTCAGCTGAAGGCCATCTGGGCATCTCATGGTTCATTTACTGCACACAAAGATTTCTTTTGTGCTCTTTCCCAGAGAAAGGAGCTCAAAAGATCCAAAAAGACTGAATTCTAAGAGCTGTGATTGTTCTCAGGTCTTGCAGCATGTACACACAAAAAACAGGTACACTGTAAAAGTATTTTATGGGGCACTCCTCTGCTCTGTGCAAGGGGGGATATTGCATTTATAGTTATTAAGTATACACCAGTAGATCATCCATATTGCTACCAATACCATCTCTTTTAAGTGATATTGACCTGTCTTCAACTATGATGTGAGGTTTTTGCTTAATCAGTCGGGCTTCTATTAGTGTATACTCTTCTTCTACTACTACTTCTTCTTCTTCTACTTCGTCTTCTTGTTCTACTTCTTCTTTTGCTTCTTCTTCTTCTAATACCTGCTCCATTAAGAGGTTGCTACAGTGGATCATCTGCTTAAATCTCATCCTGTCTCTAGGGTCCTCCTTCACTACATCCATCAACCTTCTCTGAGGTCTTCCTTTCTTCTGCCTGGCACCTCCATATTCAATGTCCTCTGACTCTCTCCTCTATCATGTCTAACCCGTCTCAACCTCGCCTCTCTACCTTTTCCTCCAACCTTTTTCTTGAACTTGAGCTGTCCCTCTGATGCACTCATTTCTAATCCTGTCCATTCTGGTCACTGCAGATGAAAATCTGAACGTCTTCAACTCTGTCACCTCCACCTCTGCCTCCTGACTTTTTGTTAGTAGAGCTGTCTCCATGCGTCATAGCAGGTCATCTACCATCTTATAAACTTTCCCTTATGCTCACACTCGCTGCCATTCTTCAGTCATTATTACCGTATAAACACCTGTGACTATAAATTGACTATTTATACACAGGGAAAAGGTTGGGTGAGGGAGACATATTTAGCTGGTTGCAACCTGATCTGATCTTCCTGCAATCTTCTACTGGCATCTTTTTTTTGATCGAAATTTGCTGGTAATATGTTGTTAACCTCAGATACAGAGCTCCACTATTTATTTTGATGAACATATGCAAATACATGGGCATAAAATTAGTACGTACTTTGGAGTTTAAAGGGATTTAAGGGCAAATGTGGAGAAATAGTTTGGAAAACTGCACAATTCATGACCTACTTGAAATAATAGCGTATGAAATATTCATTACCTAAATTACTTATATGTGTAATCTGCTTTTGTTGTTATGTTCAGAGGGGAAAGGGCAGCAGCGGGGACAGAGGGCTAGAACAAACAGTCTGATCTTCTTTGCAGTCGTAGCAGCGATGCGGTGTCAGCCGATGAATTATCAGTGTGAAAAATGAGCGCCATCCACCCTCACAGAAATGCTGTAATGTGACACATAGAAGTCTATTATACAAGTCAGTTTTGAATCTTAAAGCGTGAGCCCTTTCCGAATGGTTCGGCTGCCACTCTGCCACAAAGGAAACCAGCCTCAATTACATTTCAAAGAGGTTATTCCAACATAATATATAATCTCAGTCATTTGAAGGAAGGGATTTTAAGGTTTAAAGAGTCTGTTTCTTCCCATCAAGGCAATTCAACTTTCCACCTCTTCTCTATGTAGCCCTCGTTCACGTTCACATTAAAGCACACGTACAGTAGCCTCAGAAATGCATTAACACTGATGATCAAAAGATGCTGGCCAGAGCTTTGTTGGTACATCAAACAGCACGAACAGAGGAAAGCACACAATTCCCGAGAGGAGGCACACATCGGTTCTACTGTGCCATTATTAAGTTTAATATTTACTGTACTACACTTTGTCTTCTCCCCTTTTCATAATGCTGTAATCTGAGAGAGAAGCACACACAGAGTAGGAGCATTAGTGCACACGCAGATGATTAAAAGCAATAGCTCTCAGTGAAGTTTCTTCCTCTGTCTTTGTTGCAGGCAAACGTACATGTCAAATTCGACCCAGATAATCAAAGTGCGCACACATGAAATGTCAGAGGGAAGCGTCGGGGGCGTTGCTTTGTGATTCCGAACTTTTCTTTCAGCAGCCACTGAGCCTTTCCTCTCCACAGATCTACCCAGCTGCTAACTCGGAAGAGGAGAGCAGTGTTTTTGCGTCGCCCGTACTGACACATACAGTAGAAGAGAACTGCGATATTATTAACATAGCAGCACTGTGTCAGATGATGACACTCAAATTAGAAAGATGTAATCGTGTTTAGCCTGATTACAGATCTCTGCATTGTCTCACACTTCTACCATTGATTGCCGCCAGAGTATTGTCATCTCTTAAATAAGTCGATTTTACATCGGTTTTGTGTGCACGTGCGCTCGTTTCAGGCAATCCTCAATACAGAGCCACCGATGCTCTGCCAGTGGATATCTGCAGTTCTATCCCACAGAGCTTTATCCTCTTTTCTCACTAGTACATAAACCCTCTTGATGTAAATTAAACCAACTTTGGTTTGGTTCAGATTCAGGAATACATCTCATTTACATTTCAGTTTTTTCCAAGACTCGCAGATTCTGAGAGAGCTGGGGGGGTTTGTTATTCAGAGAATGTGAAGAACAACTCAGAACAAAATGTGGCTTTGTTCTGACTTTGTTTTGCAACACTGGACAGCGCTGGCTGGCTTGTCCTGTTTGCTGCTGTTTTCACTCCTCGGGTTGATTGATGCACTGAGGGACTTGCACAGCTGGAAAGGAGACAGTAAACCAAAGGAGGGAACAAAGAGTAGCAGGCCACACAGGGTGCAGCAATTAAGCAGTTTTCTTGTTGTTAATTAAAAGCAAATTAGAGACTGTGACAGGAGTTACTGTCTAGCCTTAATTGCTGGCAGCATGCATGCCCAGCCACACCTGTTATTGCATATTGACTCATCTTGGTCCACTTTTTTTCCCCCTACGCTTTCCTAAGGGGCGGAGAGGAAAACCTGGAGATCCTGGACCCAGAGGCTCGCCTGTAAGTTATCTACTGCCACTCTCACTTGTGTACATAGGCTCTTTCCTTTTGATTTTACATAGAAGGTCAAGATCTATAGTGCTATCGAAAATATCCAAATGCATTCGTTTCAGCTTAATAGATCATTTGTTTGGTTTGCACATCTACTCTGTCTGCCTATAACACCCAATTACCAGCAGTGAAAACAGAGTTCGGCTCAACCTTTATTAGACCGGGAATTCTCCTGAGATCACAAAAAGGGTTGTTTTTTTTACTGATATCCAAATAAATTCAGACACATTAAAGAAGTTACAAATTTATTACAACTACAAAAACATATTAAAGCAAACAGTCAATAAGGCCAGCGCTGCAGAATACAAAATCTGCCCCGAAAAAGAGCAATTACACCGACATTGTTCTATGTTAACTAATTTCATGCTTTCTCGTGCTTTATTGATTTGCTCAAAATCTTCTCCCATACTGCTACAAACAGGCTACATTATCGGCACCAAACCACAAAGGGTATATTAAGGTAGCACTTTAAAATGTTTGTATTGACAAGTAGGACAAGTCTGCCTAGAGGGCCCATTGACTCCTTGAAATATGGTCTTTTCCTTAGGCGACCGAGCCAATTCCAGACGCCATTTGTGTGTTTGTGTAGTGACCCACACACTAAAGGTCACAAACACTGTGATGCGTTAAAGGAGACAACTTGTCAGATGTTTAACTGCTCTGACGCCAGGACAAACAGGAGTGTTTGGGGATTGTGTAACTCTGATGTTTTGGGTGTCCAATTATTTTCATGCACGATTGTCTTGATTACACTCGTGATCAGAGACATAGGGTTTGGCTTATTTTATTCCATCCACAAATCAAGAGAGATTCTGTGCTGCGTCTGTTACCGGTGCCCAGGTTCAATTATCTTCATTATAATTGAGCCACTCACTGTTAAACAGTGTCTCCCACGTGTGACTCATTTTAGCCCCTGCTTCTTCCTTTTTTTCTCTTTAATAAAGTTGTGGAACACAAAGTCATAGGAGAAAAGAAAGGCAGGATGGAGAAGGTGTGACATTTCTAAATGGCAATGTCCTGATGATACCCTTCGCATGTGCCAGATTTGCCTCCGTCCCCCGGTATTGGCATTTATGAGTCACCTGTTTTGCTGAGGTAGATCTCAGGGGCAAAATCATCTATTCAAAACACACTCCAGGGCATCACTCTCTCTTGTCCATTGGCAGCAGGACGTGTGTGCGCAGTTGAGGAGGCAGCGGTTATTTTTCAAAGTCAAATTAGCATTTGACGACAACAGGGGAGCCTGTGAAAGGCGCATAACAAAGACGCACTCAAAGATTAGCTGCCGACTAGAGGGATCCGGCCATGTCTTTATGAAAGGCAACATCAGTGCAAAGGTTAAAAAAATATATAATATATGGAAAAGCCAGTCACAGGGATATTTGCAGGAATAATTTATATCTTCATAAGGGTCAGGATAGGGTTACGATTGTTATGTATTTGTGATGAATAACATGTGCGGCGCTCGCATGAGTTTTCATATAATTGTCTTCTTATTTCACAGGGTCCCGCAGGAGCCGCCGAAGGAGCAAGTGCCAAGGTATTACCCAAACATTTTTCACTACAAAACAAATACTGACAAGCGGCGTTTAAAGTAGATTCGAGGTGTCTCCTGCTTTTGATAAACTGGCCCTTACCTTCACTTCCAGCACGTGTGAATTGCCAAGATGACTGAGCAGTGTTCACTGTAGCAGCCTCCCGAATAGCCAAGGAGTTTAATCATCTGCAAAGTGTTGTCTGTATAAAGATGTGCCAAAGTTGTTGTCCCAAGAAACTGTGCCACCTGAAGTAGAGTCTGCTCTGCCCTTGACTGACTTTTGTGTGTGTGTTTATAGTCGAGAGCAGATATCCGTCTTCAGAGGTGGCACCTTTCAGTCAATTGTACACTATCTACTGTGCAAGTTAAATAGCTGTTCCCACCCTGCATCTCCTGCAGTGCAACCCAGCATGACTCACTGCTCACACTCCAAACAGACAGATGATCATTACATACAGTGCTTTTGCAAAAAAACAAAAAAAAACAGGGCCTGCAATCATTTTCATGAAGCCCAGGGGTGCTGTAGCTCACCAGAGGCTGCATGACATACGCAGTGTAAAGGGAAAAAAAGTTGTACCAGACCTCCCGTTGTCTTTCTTGTAACCTGCTTCCTTCAAAAAAAATAAAAAATAACCACCACCACCCGCCAAGCCTCCAGTGGCCTACTTGTGATCATGCTGAGAGTGAAAGCCATTGTGTAGTGGACACCCTCTTGACCGCAGCTGTTCATTTGATGTATAGGTGTATGGTTTTGCGGTGGTGTCAGCTTGGGCCGCAGAAAACCTCCTGCTCCCTCTGCCCAGAGGAAGGAGAAGTGTCTGCTGGCCAACCTTGAAAAAGGAAGTTGTCTATATGAGGACACAGTTATTATACTTCAAAACAAATGGGATTGCAGTAGATACAGATGGAGGTGGAGCGCCTATTGGGGTCGTGTGACTCAACTGACAGGCGTTTTCATGTTTGACCAACCGACTGCTCAGTTGCAGCTTTAGTGTTTATACTTGAATCATAAAATGAATCCATAGAAGTCCAAATTTTATTTGTCAGAAATGAAAATAACCCTGTGATTGTTGTCTTGGAATTTTCTTTTTTAATTTTCAAATGCTGCTTCTCTTTAATGAGACCCTTTGTTAAAAAGTTTGAACACAGAGAAGAATAAGACTCGCTAAAACCAAAAAACAGTAACAAATAATTATTGTAGAACAGATTGCTCTGACTTAAAACATTAAAATGAATTCTTATTAAATGTAGCGTTACGCCTGAAGGGGACAACGCTCGTAGGAGACTAAAGCTACGTTTGCGATTAGATTAAACGTAACATTTTGATTAAAGGACATGATTAAAGCATTCATTTTAATGCTTATGTAGATGTTAGATGAGACATACGCTGCTAAGCACTATTGTTCCCGTGCTCTAATTCTTCCATTAAATGTGCATGCCAGCCTCGCCCTTGCCATAAATCAGTCATGCCCCTACATCACGGATACGTCTTCACTTTATCATTATAAATTTATGCTTTCTGTGGCTGACAAGGAAACTTGTGTCCCAGAGAATCACTGCATGTCTTAATCTTCCATAATGAAAAACAGAACTGTAATGCATTTAAAGGAATTTAAGCAAACCGGGGACGATACGCGAGAGCAGATAAGCCCTCGCACCTCCAAGAGGAATGAAAAGTAACAGTTTTCACGAGCAGCAATAATTGAACAGCGCCGGGGATTCTCCGTACCTCTCAGTGCCATCCTTGTGCATTTTTTAACTTGGACAAAATAGACGCAAGTTAGACTAAACTGCAGCTTGTGCAACATCTGTGTGAGCTGAGCCCCCTCTCACTCGCTCGCTCACTCACTCAACAGCGGGTGAATGTTTTAAAGGAGACAAAAAAAAAGGTCTGCAGTGGATGATGTGCTGGGAAGACGGTGTTCTCATGAATTACATCTCCATAACTGCATCTCCCACTGACAGTCTCAAATGGGCTCTGACAGAATGCTGCAGATATTGATGGATAGAGGGATGCAAGACAGGCTTAATTGCAGTTTGATGAGTCAAGGTTTCTCAGAGGCAACATATCACCCGCAGACACCCACAGGTGGAGCGCTTCCCTGTCTTATACACGGTGGGCTTTCTCTTCGTATAAATACAGTCATAATCTACATAAATATTGGCTGTGGCGCAGTTAATCTCGTTTGAAAGGTTTATTAACTTGTTACATACACCTCTGCCAGTAAATTGACTTTGAATAATCTTCCGTGGAGATCAAACAAAGATAAAGATAGAATTTTTTTTCTTTTTTGCCATGAGTCTGCGCCAGATTACAGTGTACAAGTGACAACTCGGATAACAATAGTTTTCCATCTTGTGTGTTACGCTGAATGTCAGTCATAACTCACCCGTTAACTACTTCCACAATTCTGTGTGCAGCATGGTGGGTTGGCGGCCTACTTTACAGCCTCCCAACGTTCATATAGTTGATTTGCTTGCAACGTCTCCGCAGTAGTGTGGTGAGTTTCCACATAGTTGATAAAGCTGCAAAAAATTAGTGCTCAAAGTCAGTTTTGCCACTTGTTCCTCCTCCCCGACTAAAATATTAATAAGACAATCCATCTGTTCATACATTGCAGCCACTGCTGACTTAATAACAGCTCCTAATTTGGATGAGGAAACACTGACTATGTCTCATTAAATGAATATACCACGGCTGTCATTAGCAAGTCGAAGGGACTGAATGACAATTATTGTCTGTTAGCGTCCAGGCTCTGTTAGTGAGCGTACAAATGTGCTGCAAACTTTCTCAGATGTCTTTTTGTCATATTATATTGGTAAACAGATGTTCCATAATGTCTTTGCACAGAGTATGTGAAGCACTCCCTACAAATCTTTACACATGTGCCACGGACAACATATTTGCCACACTTTCTAAATGTAGCCAAGACTCCAAGACTTTGCATGACAAAAAATATAAGCAATAAAGGTCATAAGTAGGTGCTGAATGTATGCAGATTGTGAGAAAGCTAGTTCCTATGTGTATACGATTGCAAAATATATATATATATTTATCACAAATTATTCATTAACTATCTGTCTTGACCAAGGATGGAGCACATTTGTCTTAGAGTTCTGTTTATTTAGTATATTCGCCACATAACTGACAGAAAAAAATCCTGTCAAAACACTTCAAGGGCATCTCACTGGCAGTCATGAAGTGCCATCTATTGGCAGGCAGGGGAACGGCATCATGAAAGTGCTGCAGTGCAACAGGGAATTAAGTTTTTCATTATCCTGCAAGTCTAACATAACGCCACAGGCTCATGAAGCTTGTGCCACTGTGTTTCTTTTGGCCCCTTCCATAATTACAAACTCTTTTGATTTTGAGATGACACGGTACTGAATTTTTTTTTTTTTTCTGATTACTTATTCATAGCAACTGTCCTTACCTAAGTTTCACTCTCAGAGCTTTGTGTCTTTTCGTCCTGCTTTGGCTGTCAGTCACTGTCAGAGATCTGCTCTGTTCATATAGGGGGAGAAGGGGGAGCCTGGAGTCCTGGGGGAAAAGGGGGAGAAAGGAGAAAGAGGAGATCCTGTACGTATTTTCCTGCACTGACATTTACAATGCCGCTGCGTTACAGAGTCATTAACCGAGGCTTCCCTCCCTCTCCCACAGGGTCAGCCAGGTGCCGAGGGATCCGGCGGCATGAAAGGACAAAAAGTAAGTCACATCAATGTCAAGTGTCAAATATGATGATTCCCTCTGTTTCTGCTCCCTGAGACTCTGAGGCTAAACCTCCTGAGTTAGTCGTCTTCTTCTTCTTCGAGTCCGTTTATCCTCCAGTGATCTTTAAAATCATCTGCCAACAAATAATGAAGCTGCCGACGATTTGTTGTGCGTGTTTGTTTTTTACATTTGCAATTGTTTGTATCATTTGCTCCTCTAAGCATGGTCCAGCTCATTTTCTCATTACTGACAGGTTGTGTGTATGCGTGAGAGTGTGTATGTGTGTATTTTTGTGTTTTCTACGTGTTAATATAATAGAGTCAGAGCAATAATTTGCAGAAGAAATCTCTTGCGGTAAAGACAAACAAACCAGGACCAGAGTTCTCAGTGGCGTCTGTACGGTATTTTCTTTAATTATCTATCTCAGTGTGCCTCTTTATGTGTCACTAAGCAGGAAGTTAGGTCTAAAGAAGAATGAAGTATTATTGTTCAAGCAGACAGAGCAATTTACATATTTTTACAGTAGCTCCTGACTTTTAAACTGTAAGAACTTAACAAATACGCAACAAATTATTTTACCGCGTTGCCCTATTTTCCAATTCCTTTACATACATTCAAAATGATTGCATTCTGTCATTTCAATAGGTAGGCACTGAGAGGTACGCACAGCTTATAATGCATGCAAAACTTGATTTTGAATAGATGTATGTGGAGTTCAGTTGATTGCGTTTGTTTCTAAAGCAGTCATACCTGCAGAGGTGTGAGGCTGGAGCTGAATTGCTGACATTTCCATTATATCAGTGCTGTCACGTTGATCCCGAGTATGTATAATTCTGGCTGTGTTCTGCATATTATTTTAGATAGCTGGGAAAATTGAAGTTTTGGTCTGATGCTGATGGTGCCAGATGATGAGCTGTTGAATCACCAAAACGATTAAACTCCTCGATTAGGTTTATCGCACTCAAAATTTCCACAGCAGTTCATACAGGTGGGGGTATTTCTGTCAGAGGTGCAGCCTGGCCTCAGTAGGCTGTATTGGCAGTTTGATCCCCTGCTCCTTTGGGACTGTGAATGGGCATCCAACTAACTAAAACGATGCTCGAAAGGTCTAAGGACAAATGTTAGACACAATTTTTTTAGTAGGAGAAGAAGCAAACATGAGCTGTTCATGACAATAGAGGAAAACTTGGTACTATGTGGCCAACTGTATGGCTGTCCATCTCAGTGCTGTCAAGCTATTGCACTAAAAGTCAAACATTTGCTTGTATTCCAAGAGGAACAGTTAAAGGATGACCAGAGTCTTTTGATATATGGCACGGGCAGCATGGAAATGTGAACCATATTTCTCGAAGTCTTATAGTCCAAAAGTCAGCCAGATTCATCATCGGGGAACAATGCATACCTCTGTGCAATTTCATAGCAATCCATCAAACAGGGGTATTTCTCTCTGGACCAAAGCGATGGACTTACTGACATTGACATCCCAAGAGCCGTGCCACAAATGAGTTGTGTGACTTTTTTTAACTTGTAATATGTGGGTATTTTTAAACTGACATTTAAATCGCTGGAAACCTTTTTCTGTTAAAAAGTGGTAAGGTACAACATGTGTTTGTTTGGGGTTTTTTTGCTCTATTACAACCACAAAAATTGCAGTTTGTAAATTGCAAATGAAAGAACTGACGCTCCCACTTTGCCAAATTGAAAGGTTCCCCAGGGCACTTAATAAGCCCATTACAATGCTCATAGGTTACATGGTATGGACATACACAACGTTAATTAGCATTCTGTGTGAGACACCTGAGAGGCGGTATCCCAGCACGCTCTTTAAGGAGAATTATGTTTTGTTTCTGCTCGTCTTTTGGCTGTGGCAGTGTTTTCACTAAAGACTGCTCATGTTATTGCTTTCTTAACTGTTGCTCTTAAACCTATTGATGTAGTTGTTCCAGGTAACCTGTGGCAGCTTGCTTTCAGCACTGGTTTCTCAAGTGCTTTTTTATGTTCCTTCTTTTTTGTCACTGCCAGCTTGTCGCTCTGTCACCGTCATAAGCAGCCACTGATACAATGTTTCTGTTGGATTTTCAGGGTGATGTCGGCCCTCCTGGTCCTCCCGGTCCTGTAAGTAAATCTATGCAACCCCGCCTCACAGAAATAGTCTTTACTATGAGTTGGCATGAAATGGCATTCTTAGGTTTCATCCTGAGAGACAACACACCATGCTGGATGAGTCACGAAAGCATTTGTTTGTACTTTTTTTTTTGTGACGAACACAAAAATATGTCCGATGTTTGTACGTCAGCGAGCTGCTCGTAATAGAATTTGGGAACCGAGGAGAAGAAATAAAGAGCGGTGCAGTGTTTACCTTTGCAGTCACGCCTCGACCATGGTGGCATGTCATCTTGTAACCAATTTCCTTTCTTTGACAGTCCTCCAGCTCTGTTCTATCATTAAATATATACTTTTTCGTTCTTTCTTTCTGTCTTTCTTTTTTTTTTTTTAATATGAGCAGGGGATCAGTGTTGATAAAGGGCACCAAACATGGGCAGCCTTTTTAAGGCAGATGAGATTAGTCATGTTGAATTTCTCTGGAAATAGCTCCCTCCTTTTTTCAGATAATGAATTCACTGATAATTGGCAGCTCCCTGAGAACTATAAACCACATGCATATCTGGGAATTGTGCACGGAATAGCTTTCACGGCGCTGAAAAGCTACGAACTGTGACTTTTTGTGTGTCTGGCATCCACAGAACGCATTTGCACTCATCAGATGTTAAAATCCTTCGCCTGGGAGTCTTTGTGAAGTAATGGGGGTCACGCGGTACACGGCCCGCTCGTGGTGCTCATAATTTTAAATTACAGAATTACAAACCATTACAAGCCCCGATCTTACTTTTTTTCCCATTTGCGCGACAGTTTCAGCTGAAAGGCAGATCAGAAACAGAAACACTGACGTCACCGTGGATGTCTGACATATGCTGAAGGTGGTACAGAGTGGGTGGCGCTGGCATGATAGAACTCATTACTTAGACATTTTAAAGACAAAAATACACTGTGACGAATCAGGTAAAGATCTCTGAGGCGGCAGTAATGACTCCAAAGGGAGGCAGCAACTATTTGTAGCCTTTTTTTTTAAAGGAAAGAAAGAAAAAAGGATAAAAAAGTATCAAATGAAAACAGTCTCAAAGTCTTTGTGTCTTAAAAGACTTTGACATTTAGAGGACTCGGCCCTAATGGGTTTTGTTCTAAAGATCTGCTTCCTATTGAACTTCTGAAGGCTTTAGACGTGAGCTTGGAAACAAAGTTTGATGGCTTTGATTCTCATTCTCACTTTCATTGCTCGTTAGCAAATGATTCATAAGGAAATTAGACAACTTAATTATAGAGTGAACAAATATCACTCAATTTCTGCTGGTTTCACTGGTTTCTGTGTACCCAACAAAAATGTAATTTGATAAAAATGTACGTCAATGCAAGTGTCGTTTTGTTTATTTGTTTGAATTTCGTTTCTACTCGTGGATTAAGACTTTTTCTATCGAAACAGAAATAGAAATTGTGTTCATTGTTGTGTAGTGAGGTGTGGGCCACCCAGGATATATGAGATGTGTACTAGAGCACACGGCAGAGAGGAAAACATTAGTCATTTGATAAATGAGGCTATTTGAATATTTAGTACCAGGCTCTGTCTGTGCTCTCTGCTTTCCCGTGGCAGATAATTTTGGCAGTTAAACATTGATTTCCCTTACACAGCAGAAGCGAGGGTTCAGATCATTACCATCCCTTCATAAACCTTCTTGTGCCTGTGTTTATTAGTGACAGGGAGGAGCAGTGCGCTTACAGGCATGCATGGTCATCACTTCCCCCAATGTCCTTAAAGTGGCAAAACAGTCTTTTTAGCTCTGAGACTGTGCTGTTTTTTATTGTCCCCGCCTTTAAAATAGAGCTTATAATCTATTAAACTGAATCTGTTATGCCAGGTTATCTGTTATGCCAAATTTGGACAGAAATTGAGTCACATGTTGATGACAATGAGTAAAGACATTGAGAATATGCAAGTTGAAGGTTGACTGATTGCGCAGGGATGCGTTCGAGGTTTCAGTATCTTTGTCAAATCTTAGTTTGACTATTGTTGCTAAAGGAAGAGAAAGCACCCCAGGGTATGTAGCCTCTTTGCAACAAAATTTCCAAAAGGCTTAGAGACGCATTTAGTAAGGAAATAAGAACAGCTGTAACAGCTGGATAGAGAGGAAAAAAAGGATCAAAGTTAAATGAGAAACAGTCCGGTTACTAATGAAAATGATGTCAGCTGTAGGCACATGCAGATATCTCCCACAGATATGGCTTTTAGTCCCCAGATTGCTCCTGTTTCCTCTTGCTTCTGATATCATTAAATCTTGCAAGAATGACCAGGTTATAACTGCACACAGGCACAAAACACATGGTTAACACAAGAGGCCTTAGGACATTCAGATATAATGAGTTCTGATGATTGCAGATAGATGCACTAGGCCTGAAACATCAGATCCACTTAAAAACCTTTTGTCCACTTTATACCAACATTTCTGTGGTGAAGCTCATATCCAGATTGTATCTGCATCTGCACAGATAGGTCTGCCTTCAGTAAATGTCTCCAGTGTCAGCACTGAAATGTGATTGTGAGCAATCCAACTGAAACAATCGCTCGTATCATCGCCGGCTGAACCGCGCCACCTCTACCCGGCGTGTGCATGCTCTCAAAGGCAATTGTGGTCTTTTGTGAAACTGGATTTTATGGAAAACATCTTTATTTTTCCAAAGCGAAGGATTTTGTGGAGTCACACTTTTGCATGTTTACTCGTTTTCAATTTGTCAGCAGTTTAGCCAGTTCGCTCACAGGTGTATCGACACGTGCACTTTCATTTCAAACTATAATCTGATTAGATGGGGAGTGCGTTAATGGCGGGTCTAAGCGACAATATGAAACTTAGGAGCTCCGTACAAACACTTTGATTTGCGACTTTAATTTCGGTGCATCGAGTGGTCTTGACCTCGTGCTTTTCGTTTAATTTTGTTGTAGCAGGCTCTGCCCAGCTGCACTGTCACCCCATCTCTGAGCTGTATTGAAAGTATACCGCGAAAGAGAAAGGAAAAATACAGATTTAATCTTTTCTTATCTAACCTGGGTTCAGACCGGTGGCAAGAGAGCCAATTGTGAATTAAATAGGAGCTGCCACTCATGCATTCTTAAAATATTCAGTAGCTCAAATCACTTTGTTTCCTTTTATTTATTTATTTCAGTTTTCACTTGCACTAATTGTGAGATCAATGAACTTTTTAGAGAACACTGTGTCTTTTTCATTACTCCTAGGTGATGACAGCACATGGATTAAGACAGCTTTCGGGAACTGTAAGCAGCTGTTTATGTCACCGAACATGAAATGTTTATGTAGTGTCTTATTTCCTCGAGCTCCTTGTTCACACTGCACACAAAGTACGGTACAGTCAAATTTTAAAGTCATCTGCTTTCTCCTGTTCTTTTTTGTTTTCTTTTCTTTTCCTTTTTAAGGACGAAATGAAGGAAAGAGCCCTAAAAGGAGAAAAAGGAGATGAGGTGAGATTTTCTGTCATTATTAAGACAATTTAACAACAGGAAACTAAGCATTAGGTCTCAGACATTGCCTCCAACACCACAGTGTGAAAAACACCAATTTCTTACGTAGCGTCAACAAAAGCGGGACTGACATTTGATTTTTGAAAGAACAATGGGACTTCACCTACTGTGCAGTTTCTGAGTTGAATTTCATCCTTGCGCTTTGTAAAGAAGCACAAGGTGAGCCGCTGAATAAATTGGCATGCAATTATTGTTTGGACCTCAAAACAACAGACGCATCTACTGGAAGCAAGCAGATTACAAAAGGCCACTGACGCAGCTATTGGCCAAAACATCAAAAGACAGTCAGCTGAATGAAAAGAGAAAAAAAAACAAATCACAAGCAGAGATGCAGAATCAGACTGTCTTTGTCAGTGCATCAAGTTTTAGAAAATCTATAATAAAGTGTCAAGTCTCTGCCTTAATTAAAGTATATTTATGTCAATGCTGAAAGAATCACATGTGAAATATTTGAAATGGAAGGGTTCAAAAGTAAGTGGACACGCCCAGAAGAGCGGAAGAGTGGAGCTGCCTGTCAGATTGAGGCATAAAGAGGTCATCATTCACATGAAGGAGATCCAGAGTCAGAGAGGCGTCAGAGGTTGTTTGCCGTGAAGCAGCACAAAGTGGGAAAATAACTGGTACACAAATATCGTTGATGGCTGGGAAAAATATTTTTGTGGTGTGTAAAAAAAAAAAAAAAAAAGCCCATTTGTAACTGCACGGCAAGTGAGAAATGTTTTCTGTGTGTCAGCATATATGTGTCCCTGTCAGTGATTAAGACAGCATGACCTCAGAGGATTCAAAACAGGATGCAAAACCATGGTAACCCTGCAAATAGGAGAGAAAAGCGTGCAATTTACAAAAAAAAACCAGACCAAAAAAAGAACAATAGGAAGCTACGAGTGCTGTGGAACAATTTTCTGCAATGACACAAAATGACACAAAATTAACCTCAATCAAATGTTACAAAGAGGAGAATGTAGTGGGGAGAAAAAAGGAATAGCTCAAAAACCAAAGGTCATGTGACCTCATGTGTAAAGCATTGTAGCAGTTCTGAAGTGACAGTGCGTACAGGAGCATTATGTGTGGTAATATTCAGAAAAAACATCCTAAACATAAAGTTAGAGAGAGCTTTTCAGGGTGAAGAGTGGGACTATCCTCAAGTGACTGAGTCAAATACTCTAATCTAAGTGTGATTGAGGATGCAATCTGCTTGCTGAAGAACAGACTGGATAGCAGACTATCAGCAGAGAGACCACTCAAAGAGGAAAGTGGAAGTATAGGGAAGGCCTGGAGACTGCAGCCGGTCACTGAGTATATCAGCCCCCTACTAATCAACCCGTAAACACTGAGCACCGTGTTTGTGTCATAACAGCGACACTGACTTCTGCTACAACTCTGAATTATGCCACATTCAGAAGTTTGCAGACGACACAGCCATCATGGGGTGTATCTGGGATGATCAGGAAGAGGAGTACAGAAGTCTGGTGAGGAACTTTGTCGCATGGAGTCACACAAACCACCTGCAACTCAACACCTCAAAGACTAAGGAACTGGTTGTGGACTTCGGGAGGTCTAGAGCAGGTCCACTGCCGGTTCAGATAGAGGGGGAGGAGGTGGAGGTGGTCAACAAGTACAAGTACCTCGGGCTGTGGGTGGACAATAAACTGGACTGGTCATGCAACACAGAGCACCTGTATAAAAAAAGCCCAAAGCCGACTGTACTTCCTCAGGAGGCTGAGGTCTTTTAACATCTGCAGGAAGCTCCTGAGGATGTTTTACCAGTCGGTGGTTGCTGGAGTACTTTTCTATGCTGTGGTGTGCTGGGGGAGCAGCACAGCAAAGAGGGACTCATCCAGGCTGGAGAAACTGATCAGGAGGGCTAGCTCTGTGGTCGGCATGAAGCTGGACACTCTGGTGACAGTGGCAGAGAAAAGGACATTAAAGAAACTGATGGACATTATGGACAATGCTGGGCATCCTCTGCACACGGCCATTAACAACCAGAAGAGTCTGTTCAGTGACAGGTTGCTTCTCCCAAAGACAAGAACTAACAGACTTAAAAACTCCTTTGTCCCACACGCCATCAGACTGTTTAACTCCTCTCTGGAGGGGAGAGGGAGGGGAAACAGGAGGACAAAGGAGGGGGGAACAACTAAGCTGTAGTGCCTCTTCACCTCACTGTGCAATACCTTTTGTGCAATACTTTTGTAAATAGTCAACGGTGCAATAGACTCAATACTTGAAATGTGCAATTCACTTGTATTTTTATTTTTATTCCTATTTATTCTATTTATCCCCTTCGTATATTTTATTTATATTGTCTCTGTATTTATATATATGTGTGTGTGTATAACTCTGTAACTTCTGTCGGTGCTGTGCTTTTTTGGAAATCGAATTTCCCAGAGGAACCCACCCGAGGGATTAATAAAGTTCTATCTTATCTTATCTTATCTTATCATAGTCGGAGTCAAATTAAAGCTGAGAATTGCCACATTAATCATATTTCGGTGTTTCTTTGTTGAAAAAGCCAGAAGAACAGTGCAAACATTTTAAAAAAAATGTAGTGTGGTATGAAGCCAAGAGAAAAATTTCACACACTCATTTTTTTTCTCAACAGCTGCTGATTTTATTATATTCACATTCTCAGTGCAAGAAAAAAGCTAACTTGGCAAAGGAAATATTCTGTGTTTTAACCTTCACATCATATGCTAACTTCACGAAAGTCCTTGAAGACTTTTTTTTTAAACCTTAACCACAGTCAGCCAGAGAAATGGCTTGGATCTTTATACACATCTTGAGAACGGATGTTTTTCTGTTTCCTTTACTTTCTGCAGGGGGAGAGAGGCGCTCAAGGACCGCAAGGCTTCAAGGTGACTTATCAAAGACTTAACCTTTGCACTAAAACTTGAGTATCTACTGCCAAGAAAATAAGGCTACAAAATTCCTTCCTGTCCAACGTAGTACTCTCTGTAACTCTCCACACAAGCTCCACAGTGTTTGTACACCAGTAGTCGCAGCAGGGTATTACTGATTTCTCTGTCGGATTCTATTTTTTTTAGAAGGGATCCTTTCTTCGGTGTATATTTGGTAGGTTGGCAGTAACCCTACGAAGTCCAGTGATGTTATTGAGCTGTTACCGGAGGGTACCGTGCTGCACAAAGTTTCTTTCTGTTGTTTAGGTTTCACCAAATACTCCAAAACATTCATGGAGCACACAAAAGTTCTGCTAAACACTGAACTCAGAAAGAAATCAAATCTATGTAGTTTTTCTCTCAGCGCTGTATGACAAAGCACAGAGGTCAAGATGTTTTTCCTGCAGTTTCCTGCCTCCCGTGTGCGTCTTATTCACCCTTTTTGGTGATTTAACAGGGAAACATGGGGCCGCCAGGACTAAAGGGAGATCAAGGACCAGAGGTGAGGCTTTGTGTTTATCTCTGGGGTGCTGTGCCATTTAGAGTAGGTCAAACTTTGAAGTCTAAAAATGTGCTAAATACAAGGTAAAATGATACACGTATAGGCATGAAAGGCCATTATAGCTTTGACCGAGGAGCAGAATAACAAGAGCTGCTGAGGTTTTGGTCATTGATGGAAGGAAAATAAAGTAAAATGCACTGAAATTCAGAGTTCAGTCCAAATTAAATAACTCTAAATCTGCAGTTTTGGTGTTTCTAAGCCTGTTTTGTAAATGTAGTCTTTTGAATAATGCTCATGATGATATCAAGTGTTAATTAAGAAGACTCTGTCTCAGTGCTACTGTAAAAGATGTACTGTGAGATAAAAGCCAAGATACAGTAAAAATTCAGTTTCCATGGTAACATATGAATCATTTAGATCATCCTCACATATAAAAACAATACAGTAAAAATGGAAGTGAATATGAGAAGCTTTTACAGAATAACAGCGTCGCTTTAACTTGAAATACCGCATGCATGCAAATATACTGCTGCTCAGGCAACGTTTCATGAAATTCTTTGGAAAGTCAGTGTTTGCATTGTAGCTGGGCTGGGCAAGAACACCCAAAGCCCAGAAATCATATCTTTAACCAAACAAAGAGAATCGAATATCCATAGTGTTGGTTTTCCTTTGTGTTTTTCCAGGGGAAGCAAGGCCCTCCTGGATCCACTGGAGCCCCAGGACTCCCGGGCAAGCCAGTAAGTGTTCTGGCATCATAAACACCAGCACTTCATGTCAAGTCTTCCTTTTTCTCATCGCCTTATCTGTCACCTTGCCGTATCGTCCTCTTTCTTAACGCCGCCAGCCAAATAGAGAGATAAATAGATAAACCTCAGCAGGCAGAGATAGAGAAGAAGTAGGGGAGAAAAGTCCAGAATTTTTACACAGACGATCAGTAATCAAATTTAAGAATTAATTAGTGGAAAGAGGCAAATCTAAGCGCTTTATGCCGGGAACGGAGGCAGAGGCCCAATCTGTTCTCCACACCTGCTTCGGTAATGAGCATCTGTCTTTATTCAAAAGCAGGGAGGGAAAAGAGGCATTTCATAAATCCTGGCTAAGGGAAATTATGTTGGAACACAGCAGCCTGCTGAAGCAGTGAGGAGGAGGAGATAAACGTGTGTGAGAAGATGAAGGCCTGGTGATAGATGTGTCTCTTTTCACCACTATTTACAGGGCTCACCAGGGGAGCCAGGGGTACCTGGGAACGATGGACTGAAAGGAGAAAAGGTAGGTAAACTTCAAATCAAGTCCTCACCTGAAAGCAAAGAAAAATGAAGCTATGATGTTTTATTACAGGTTCAACATGCCAGACAACTTGCAAAGATGCCTTTTAGATTACTTGCCCTTCGTCCAATCCTCAGTCATTGTGTAACTTTGTGTTCCTGTCTCCGGTGCCTCTCACTCCTCTGTTTTTGCACACAAATGTTTTTTTCTTCTTCTTGCAGTTATATTCCAAACACTTTGCTGAAAGTGGCAAACTAGAAAAGTGGAAAAGTGTGCAGCTGACATGCATATTTGATGGGGTTTGTTACTTGTCAGAAAGAATGAAGATGCACTCAATTCTCCCCACCCACCAGAGTCACTCTGTTATTCTCCAGAGCAGAGAAATAGACCTAGAGTGCTTAAGCCTCCTATATTCATTCACATAAAATGCTTAAGCCTCGTTTTTTCCATTGTATAATCCTCCTTTGTCAAATTTGCTATACTGACTCCAATCTAAGAGGCACTTCATTCGTGTGGCGCTCTATGAATAAATAGGAGAAAAAAATAAGCAGCGTCTGTGGCTTAAATATGAGGCTGGGGGTAGAAGGCAGTTAGCGTAGCATAGAGTAAAAAATGTTAGCAGATGCAGCAATTAACAATGTTTATACATACATATATATGTATATTCTTATTAGGAACTTTAAAGATAACTAGTAAATATAGTATATTGTCAGCTTAATCAATCAAGCAATCATGACTTTTTTTAAAATGGGACTTTACTGTGGAAGACTGTCTCTTGAGCAGTAATAGCTGCTAATATTATTGACAAAACAATAAAATGCTACAATTCTTTCATTTATTTTTCAAGCAGTATTTTCCAAAAACAAGCAAAAAAGGAAAAGAACAGCTATATGAATGCTAAGCATGGTGGCAGTCTTTACCCAACAATGCTGACATGCTCATTTGTAGCAGCTAGTCATTACCACCATGCTAAAAATTGATAAGTATCAATAAAGCACTGTTGAGGTTGATAGCAAAGGCATAGCAAAGAACAGATGAGGAACAAAGTAACTCACTCAGTTAAGGTCAAACTTCCTGTTTCAACAATAAGACAGAGCCCAGGAAAAAAATGGCATCTGTGGGAGAGATCCAGGGAGAAAACTGCTGACCAAAAAGAAATAAACATCTTGATGATCCCTAAAATTTAAGAGGAAAATCATTCTCTGAAATTTTTCAAAGCTTTCAGTCCCTTTGCATCTGCCATAAAATAAACATGCCATTTCATAAAAAGATCACCATAGCAACAGTCAAACATGGTTGTGGAAGTGATTTAACAAGGGGAGCAGTTGTTTTTTTCACATAGGGTCAGGTGGGTTTGGATAGGGTTTTTTTTGATGATTTAAAACATGTGAGTGTGACAAATATGCAAAACAAAAGGTTCTCCCACTAACATGATGCGCTGGTGTTGACATCATTCACATGTGCATCCTTGCATCTTCTCACCCTTTTTTTCACCTCACTGTGTCTAACTAACACTGCACTTTCTTTGGCTTGTTAAGAAGACAGGGCTGGTTTAATGTTTTTTTATGGAGAAATTTCTAAATAGCATCTGTCTTTCTGTCTGTAGGGGGACTCTGGTGGAATGATCGGCCCACCAGGACCTCCAGGTCCTAAGGGTGAGCCTGGCGAACCTGTGGGTGGATATATGGTGGGTATTATATCAAATGTAGACAGTAACCTCACCTTGTTGGGTTCAGCTCTGAAGACACAGGATACAGCATTAAAAACTATTAATGCAGTCCAATAAAACAGCAGATGGAAACACAGGAGACTTTCAGAAATGCAGATCACCTGCAAACAGCTAGAGTAGCAGCAGGCAAGTTAAAGAAACTAGGTCCTCCAGCAGCGCAGATGCAATGATGTTATGAAGTAGCAATATCATTAGATAGTCCACCATCACATATCCCCATCCTGGATAATCACCTATCCTCGTAATTGGAGCACATAGCTGTTCAGTTTCTTTTATAGACATGGCTCTGCATATAGAAATGTTCATTATAGCTTTCCCAAAGAAGCTGTGCATGTGCAGCCACAGCCTCAATCCCGGTTGATGGCACTCGCACTTCTCAATCACCTGTGGACTTCTGCAGCTTTAAACAGTCGTGTTTGTTTGTGTGTGGAAACACCAATCTGAACATTAAGCCCAACAGCAGACCTACTGATCAAGCAAGCCATGGGTACCGTGAGCAGAGTAATAAAGGAACGATTGTGTTCAGGCCGACGTATTTAAACCTCTTAACATTCTCCTGCACTGGGAAAATTGGAAAGGGATTGAAAAACACGGCTGTGGGTGTCAAGATGGGGTGTTTACCACGTGAAAATGACCTCTCACAGTGTTGTATGCAATAGGTGAAAAAGCTAAACTAAGAAAAATGGCTTACATTTAAAGCAGACATATTTCTGTCTTTTGAAAATACCATTAGTGTGCGGAGATGTAGGAAGAAATGTCCTTAGCATTTATGGACGTTATCATATAAGACAAAGGTAAGGGAAAAGGAAATAAACAAAACATCTTTAATGAGTTAGCCTGCTCAAGCAGCTAAGGACAAAGCCACTTTTATTCATGCGGGGTCGCCACAGCAGGTAGCGCCGCACATTTGATTTGGCAGATTTTTGTATTCAGTGCCCTTCCTGACACAACCCCAAAGGAATCTGTTTCTCCTTCCACGATCGTTTCCTTGTTAGGCAACTGTATAAACCACTGAACTAAGATGTCACACACTTTGTTGAGCTTGCCTTCAACTGAATAATAACCAGCTAAGTCTTTGTACTTTAAACATGCTGTTTATATAAATTTCTATAAATTTATGATCTACTCTCACATACCGAGGGAGAAGTTCTGTTTCTGTAGAGTGGAAGTGCCCCACTAATGTCATCAGATCTCTTTGGTTTCAAAAGTTCTGTACTTCCCAAACTTTAGTGTTTTACGTTTGACTGAACTGGTCCATTTCTCCTCAAAACTGTAAGAACTGCTGTGTTGGCTCAAACCCAGCTTCTGCCCAGCTAATTTACAATGTAGGACTTGCACCAGAAATACATGCTGACCACAGAAATCAATGTCTCATCTGGATGGTACAGTAAATAATGCCCGCACCTCGATTCCAATTAAGGTTTTTTGTTTTCTCCCCCACCCCCCACCCTCTCTGTGGTACGGCATTATCACCTTGCATCTGTACAGTGAAACTAATCAAATTGTTGTAAGCAGTATTGAACATGTGCTCATAAGGCAACACTGTAATGTGTGTAGCTCATACTGATTCAAGACTCCTGTTTGAATTAAAGCACTAGGGCTGCTTCTCGGGCCTTACCTCAGTTCTCAAAGAGAATTGCTGAACAGTGTGCAGTGAATTTCTATTCTAAAGTCTTCTTTGTTTTTTTGTTTTGTTTTTGTTTTTACAGGGGGACGGGTTGCCTTTAACTAGAGGGTCTCGTGGACCTAAGGTAGGTCCTCCAACATCACCAAATAAGCAATAAAAAGTGAAAAAGAAACAATTCAGCTAAATAAATTTAATTGTACTACAAAAAAGAAGAAGTTGTAACAAATAGCTTACCTGGCACGAATTCCAGGATAGCATGAGCTTGAAAATGTGTCACGGGAATGAAAACGTCCACACTTTGCTTTGTTCTACAGAACCTGACACCGACTACATGTGTCATGTTCTGTAATGATGTAACATTATGTAATCCTAGGCTGAGACCTTAGGGCTCTGTGTGGCTATCTGAACACTTTGTTCAGATCTATTGGTGCAATATTCCTCTGTGGGAAAAAGTAAGTGCAGCCTTGGCTTTACGCGGTAGCGCTGCTCCATTTAACTTTTGTGTTTTGCATCATTGTCCTCCTGGTCGTACTGTGCCTCACTCAAATTCTTGACCACCTTTCCATGTAAAGTTTCCTCATTTGCAAAATGTTGCTCTTGCATGCAGTGCCCACGTTAAATCCCCTCCATAAGCATTCCAGTGAGATTCTGATAGGATCTTGTGTGTAGTTTTTATTTGGCCAGACCCTTCTTTAACCTTTAATTTTCTTCTTTTTGAGCCATTCTTTGCTAAATTTACCCGTATGCTTGAGGTTATTATCCTGTTGAAAGGTAGCTTTTTGAACACATTGCCTTCAAGGACACTGCTTTACAGCTTCTCCTTAAAACTGGCCTCTGGTCTATTGCGTTTAAACCATTCTCTCTGATTTCCTTGAGCGCATTATTCCAACAAACCTACCTTGAAGTTTATTATCAAACTAATTTTTCTTTGATGGTCTTTTTTGGATTTCACTTAAACATTACACAATAAAGTTTTGAGGTTCTTGGAGACTTTTTTTTACTGCTCTACATCATCTTCCATGTTATTTACTTTTTTTAACATGAAGATATATCTCCTGAAGTCCATCTAATACCAGCTGGAAATCACTAATATGACTGATATCACTGAAATTGTCATAACATGCTTGGATATCAAAGAGATTTCATTCTTTTTTCTGATCACTTTGTACTATCAATATCAGTGGATTTGACATGGAAAAATAATTGCACAGTTGAGTATCTTATGTATCATACGTAGGCAAAATGATGGACATAATTAAAATCTGCATGATAACGGCCTTCACCGCGGTTATGTTTTCTTTCTTTACCCTTTAAGCAAAGAGGCACAAGATAACAGGAAATGGATTCTGGCAGTCTTTGAATACTTAATGAGCAATGCAGCAGCCCTTCCTTTAGCTGGATTCACCATCATTAAATCATCACTGACCACTCCCTTGTGTTTGTGTTAGGGTGAAAGAGGCATCCCGGGATTGCCCGGAGACCACGGTGAAAAGGGCGAACCTGGGGAGAGCATTACAGGGCCACCTGTGAGTATGATGTCGTATTGATTGGTCAGTGAGCACCAAACCATTTATTATTTAGTGGCACCCTTGAAACATTTCAGATTCCTGCTTTTGTCTTAGGCGTGGAAAGAATGGGCTACTCTCTGAATACTGGAGATGTGTTTTTATTAGAAACATCGGTCATTACTTGCTCTCTCGCCTCATCATGCACGCTCTGGGGTGCTAGTTTGAAACTCAGATTTGACAGTGAGTGAGTCTGTGTTCATTTTTGAAACACAGGGTTGTAGACAGAGAATCAATAGATCAAAAGGTGTCTAACACAATTCCTTTATTGGATCCTGGGTGCTAGAGGGCAGGTGGTGTTAACAAGATGTGTGATGTGTTTTTAGGGCCCCATGGGACCCACCGGGGAGCCAGGAATTGAGGTGTGTGCGATAAATTTTCTGTATCCACAACACAAACAAGATGTTCAAGTCGATTTTTAAAAATGTTCGTCCAATTAGCCATGGATCTCTTCTTGGCAATTTTGTTACAGCACTATTAACAGTAAGTGTGGGTGACTGTATAGGGCAACACTGCTAGCCTCTATCTTGGTATTTTTCAGGGCTCTCATGGACCCCCGGGTCCATTTGGCCCCCCAGGAGCTCCAGGAAGAGAGGTGAGTTAGGACAGCCTGTCCTTCCACTGTTTTCCACTCCCTTGCACGTTTACAGATAAAAGATGGCCAGAAGCATGGAGAAATGTCAGCTACCAACTGTGGATGAACAAGTACAATGTATCACAGCTCCTGGACACAAATCCCCACCAACTGAGAAGAGTGTGAAAGCTGAAAGTTATAGCCTTGCCTGTGTGCTTCATATCGTAACCAGAAGTGCTGTTAACTCCTTGTTCTGTCTCAATTAAAGGGCTCCCCTGGTAGGCCAGGTCCACCGGGGCCTGCTGGACCTCCAGGTGAACCAGTAAGTAAGAAAATCTCTGTTTTGCTTACAGCGGTTCAGGATCACTGATCAGCCATGAGACCTACTGAGATCACCTTAAAGTCAAACTCAGTATTCAGACTGTAGCTGCAGTTTTGGGATAATAAGTAGCTGTAGTTCTAGTGTTCAGCAACCGACACCACATTCAGGAAAATGTTCCAGTTTACAACAAATTGGCGGCCCCCTGTTGTTAGAGCATATTTTTATTCCTTTCTTGTGTCTTTGTGAGTTTCAAATGAGGAGCATTTACTAAAGTGCTAATAGCTGTAGTGTGAGTACCTCACCATTCCTACCGCTGCTGCATCAAAGCCTTGAAATTTTTGCATTTTAGCCCATTTATATTCATGCGTTGTAAAGACGCATGAAAGCCATTTATACCATTTTATGTTTTTTTTTTTAAATACACGGGCTTCACATCAAAATGTTGTTTTTTTTTCTCAGCTTCAGAGAACAACAATATTTTGAAGATTTGGGATCATGTCTTCCAAAATAACAAAGTTATTAAACCGTTTCCTCAAGCAATCCAGATAAAACTGAGAATGAAACACTTAAAGCAAACTTTGTTAAATATGTTCAAGGAAAAAATCGCATTCCAGGCATGTAAGTCAGTCTTGTGTGCCTTGTGATGTTTTATTAAAAGAAGCAGTCGAGCAAAAATAAACAACTGCAGAAATCTCAAAAATAAAGAGAGATGAGATTTGAAATTAAGGTTTTTTTTGTTTTGTTTTTTTTTGCTTCTTTTTTCCTAACAGACTGCCCTGCCGATTTTTGGAGACATGGGTGCTTTGCTTAAGGTATTTATATCTCCATAGTTGATGATAATTGCATTGTTTTCACAGAACAATTGCATGCAAAAGCGTGAGGGTTGGTATTTAAATTGAACAGCATTTGCCGGCTTGAAACAGTACTATCCCACTAATACATGGATGCAATCACTTGAGAGATATTGTGAGAAAGCCCTTGAGTGCCTTCATCAGGATGACTGGGAGAAGGAGATCCAGAAAATAAAAGAAAACAATTTCACGAGAAAGCCCGGATTACTCATTCACCAGAGGTGCACAGTGTGACAACATGTTTAGTAAAGCCTCTCAGTGTGACAATGAAATATTGAAATATCACACAAGTGCAATGCAAATAAAGTGAAAAACAAGATTATAAAGAGATTACTGTCTCAAAAGATAAGATCGGCTTCAGATATGCATTGTATACAGTTTTACAGAAGAATAATTGCTAAATAGCACTTCTCCATTCAAACAATGTGTCACCACTTGATCCAAAAGCCTCAAAACACTCACGCAAAATGACTTCTCTTCTGCCCTAGCTCCGTTTTAATTGTCTCTTCTCTACATTTTACATTACTTAAACCTTAACCCTCAATATGTAAATCTGAACGAATGTTAACTTTTGGGACATATTATATAAGTTTGTCCCAAAATCAGCAGACAGGCTGTCACGGCCGTGTGAAGAGTGGAAGGAGGACTCAAACGCAGCACTATTTCAGACGTGAAGGGTGATTTATTGACAATACTGAACATAAAGTGGAGATGGCAAACAGAACTAAGGACGAACTAAACTGGGAGAAACTACACAAAGGAGTGGCAAACCTGAACATGAAGGGAGAACAGCAGGGAGAGCACGCAGGGAAATTCACCGGGTATGAACACAGACGACGCGACGAGGAGCAGAGGAAAACACACACTATAAGTACACAAAGAGACACTGGGAAATCACACACAGGTGGGGGAAACAGCTGGACCTGATTAACCTGACGAGACAGGGGAACACTAACACCAGGGACCAATAGAGGGAGCACAAACCCAGAACCCAGTGTCTAAAATCCCAAACACAAACCATCCCAAAACAGCCCAAGAATAATAATGAAAGTAATAACAATAAAGAACATAAACACAAAGTCACTGAGTCATGGCCGCAGGACCATGACAGTACCCCCCCCCCCCCTCAAGGGCTGGCCCCCGACAGCCACAGAAACACACCACCAGACCCGGGCGGGTGGCAGGGGGCCCAGGACGGAGGGACCGGGCCATGACCAAAACGAAGGCCCCAGAGTCCCAAACAAACGTTCACAAAACTCACAGGGGAGCAGAGTCCGATGCACAGTTCAGGCGGCCGGCCACGAAGAAGGCCGTGGAGACGCACAAAAGGTTCAGGAGGCCGGCCGTGCGGAAGGCAACGGCGACCGCTCAGGCGAAGAGGGTCCGGGGGCCGGCCGTGCGGAAGGCAACGGCGGCGGCCGCTCAGGCGAAGAGGGTCCGGGGGCCGGCCGTGCGGAAGGCAACGGCGGCGGCCGCTCAGGCGAAGAGGGTCCGGGGGCCGGCCGTGCGGAAGGCAACGGCGGCCGCTCAGGCGATGGCGGTCCGGGGGCCGGCCGTGCGGAAGGCAACGGCGGCCGCTCAGGCGAAGAGGGTCCGGGGGCCGGCCGTGCGGAAGGCAACGGCGGCCGCGCTCAGGCGATGGCGGTCCGGGGGCCGGCCGTGCGGAAGGCAACGGCGGCCGCTCAGGCGAAGAGGGTCCGGGGGCCGGCCGTGCGGAAGGCAACGGCCAGTAGCCTAGCCAGCGGTCTAGAAAATGGCCGTTTAGCTCCAGACCCAAACGCTGCTGGGCCAGGCGAGGCTGAAGGCACGGAAGCCGGGGCCGCAGCAGGCGAAGATGCTGAAGACGCTGCTGCAGGCGACGATGCGGATGCTGAAGACGCTGCTGCAGGCGAAGATGCGGATGCTGAAGACGCTGCTGCAGGCGAAGATGCAGACACGAAGGCTGGACCAGACGCAGACACGAAGGCTGGACCAGACGAAGATGCAGACACGAAGGCTGGACCAGACGAGGATGCAGACACGAAGGCTGGACCAGACGAGGATGCAGACACGAAGGCTGGACCAGACGAGGGTGAAGCTGGGCCGGGCGAGGACGAAGCTGTAGCCGAAGCCGGGCCGGGCGAGGTTGAAGCAGAAGCTGAAGCAGGCATGGATGAAGCCGGGCCAGGCGTGGATGAAGCCGGGCCAGGCCAGGATGAAACTGAAGCTGGACTAGGCGAGGATGAAGCCGGGCCAGGCGAGGATGAAACTGAAGCTGGACCAGGCGAGGATGAAGCCGGGCCAGGCCAGGATGAAACTGAAGCTGGACCAGGCGAGGATGAAGCCGGGCCAGGTGAGGATGAAACTGAAGCTGGACCAGGCGAGGATGAAACTGAAGCTGGACCAGGCGAGGATGAAGCCGGGCCAGGTGAGGATGCGTCCTCAGGCGGAGGTGTGGCCGTAGCAGGCGGTAGCACTGCCGGTGGTGGTACTGCAGGAGGCGGCGCTGCAGCCACAGGTGGAGAAGCAGCCACAGGAGGCGGCGCTGCAGCCACAGGTGGAGAAGCAGCCACAGGAGGCCGGACGGGCTCCTCGGGCCCCCCAGCCGACGTGGCAGCCGGTGTGGCATGAGGCCGGACGGGCTCCTCGGGCCCCCCAGCAGGCGAAGCAGGAGGCTGGACGGGCTCCTCGGGCCCCCCAGCAGGCGAAGCAGGAGGCCGGACGGGCTCCTCGGGCCCCCCAGCAAAAACAGCCGCAGAACCAGCGGGCACCGGGGCCCCCGGCACACACGAAACAAAACTAGGAGGCACGTGGGCCTCTGGCACACACGAAACAAAACCAGCAGGCACGTGGGCCTCTGGCGCACGTGAAACAAAACCAGCAGGCACGTGGGCCTCTGGCGCACGTGAAACAAAACCAGTAGGCACGTGGGCCTCCGGCACACACAAAACAAAACCAGGAGGCACGTGGGCCTCCGGCACACACAAAACAAAACCAGGAGGCACGTGGGCCTCTGGCACACACGAAACAAAACTAGGAGGCACGTGGGCCTCTGGCACACACGAAACAAAACCAGCAGGCACGTGGGCCTCTGGCACACATACAGAGGGCTGCAGCTGCGCAGAGCACTGACCCTGCTCAGGCAGTGACAGCCCGGTGCAGTTCACAGCTGGCATCTTGGCCTCCAGGGGTCCAGAGTAAGCTGAGGGCAGTAACCCAGCCTCTGGGGAAGCCCCGGAGTGAGCAACAGTCTCTAATGTTGCCAGCTTTTGAGGAACAGGTCCATTGTAAAACAGTTCATCTCCCTGCTTAGAAACAGCGGTGGAAAAACAGTGTGAATATTGTGACTCAGCCATTAACTGAACTACGGGTTGCGGTGATGCAAGAGGTGGTGGTGGCTGAGTGGCTAACTGGAGCGGCGGCAGAACAGGTAATTGTGTCCTTGGGGAGGCTAGCGGTTGAGCTACAGACTGGGAGGCTTGTGGCTGGACACAGAACTGAGCCGGAGAATGGCGATAAAGTCCTGGCTCAGAAGGGGCGGCAGAGAAACAGTCTCTCGGTTTTACAGAGGGTTTGTACACGCCCACTTGCGAAGGATCTGTTACCACGAAGGTAGGTAAGCGACCCGTAGTCTCCCATCCCGCTCTGAATAGCCCCAGAAAACAAAGTCCCGGAATCTGGGGAAGCCAATGCATCCCGCTCACTCACCGCCTCGGGCTGCTCGAAAGTAAATGCAGACGGGGGGTGAAGTCCAAGGTCCAAAAGGAGAAACTCCCGCTCCCACGAACAGAGCGAGTCCAGAAGCCATGGGAGACCGGTCACCAGACGCTGTAGCCGCCTCTCTATAGCGCGCTGGGACGTGCCACCCGGGTTTTCCAGCCACAGGTCGATCAGCTCCTGTGTGGCATCGATGAGCGTCTCCCGTAGCTCCCTGGACGGATTAAGCGCTGCTGGGTCCATCTTGTGGTCGCGTCGTACTGTCACGGCTCGGGGCAGCGGCCGTGTGAAGAGTGGAAGGAGGACTCAAACGCAGCACTATTTCAGACGTGAAGGGTGATTTATTGACAATACTGAACATAAAGTGGAGATGGCAAACAGAACTAAGGACGAACTAAACTGGGAGAAACTACACAAAGGAGTGGCAAACCTGAACATGAAGGGAGAACAGCAGGGAGAGCACGCAGGGAAATTCACCGGGTATGAACACAGACGACGCGACGAGGAGCAGAGGAAAACACACACTATAAGTACACAAAGAGACACTGGGAAATCACACACAGGTGGGGGAAACAGCTGGACCTGATTAACCTGACGAGACAGGGGAACACTAACACCAGGGACCAATAGAGGGAGCACAAACCCAGAACCCAGTGTCTAAAATCCCAAACACAAACCATCCCAAAACAGCCCAAGAATAATAATGAAAGTAATAACAATAAAGAACATAAACACAAAGTCACTGAGTCATGGCCGCAGGACCATGACACAGGCAGCACTTTAAAACTTTTTTCTAACATATTCCTCATATATTGAAATATATTTTGTTACAGCAGTGCTCAGGATCCCAACCTTTCCTGACCAGTGCTGAATGTGGACCAGGACTACACAGTTAAACCTAATACCAGACACTCCTCAGTATCTCCTGAGATTATAGTACAGTGTTAAAATGGGATTAAGTACTCCTTTAGTAGCTTTTACCTTTCATAATGTGAACACTCTGTCAAAATAAATGCAATTCTTGTTTCTTTTCTCCCACTGACGTAGATTAGTCACCTTAGTACGTGTCGTTAGCTGCAGGACAGCACTTAGACGAATTAAAGCTTTTTCTTTTTAATGCTTAACATACGTCAGCTCTGACAATAAATATAATGCCTTCACATGATTAATCATTGATAGATAAAGCCAGATGTCAGCAGACTTATTATTTTCTGTCAACTCTTCCTTCAGAGTCAAATTATTTTGTCCATTAAGTGCTCCGTTAGATTCATCTACTGTTTACAGCCTTCATCAGAGTCACGTAACGCCGCTGTGATTAGCAGAGGTGTGGACTCGAGTCACATGACTCTGACTCGAGTCAGACTCGAGTCATTAATTTTATGACTTTAGACTTGACTTGAAAAAATGTTCTAAGACTTGTGACTTGACTTGGACTTTTACACCAATGACTTGGGACTTGAATTGGACTTGAACCGGTTTACTTGAAAAGACTTGATATTTTACCCCAAATATAAAATTTAACATGCATATTATATGGAGATTGAAAATGTGACGTCATTCACGGGTAGAACCGCAAAGGATTCTGGGAACTCGTGGCAAGCGGTACTAGCGCACGCAGGCTTTCAATTAAAATCAGTCACACAGCGATAAAAAGAAACACAAAAATGTCAAGAAGCTGTTGTATTATTAACTGCAATAGCCGGTCGCATGACAGCCACGAGAAGCTGACGGGTAAAGAGATCGGTTGTTATCGGATTACGTCGTTGAAGAGAAATTGTTCGAGCCATGTTTCCGAAGTAACAAAGAGGCGACTGGATTGCAGCCATTCAAAGATCAAATATAACGTCCTAGAACACTCCAGCTCACAGGTTAGTCTGCTCCAAGCATTTACACAAAGGTCAGTCTGCTGTTGTAGTTAATGCGTCATTTTTCTTAACATAATTGGTGATATAGGTTACAAGCAAGTCTGGCGCTGAACAGAAATTGTCGCGCTATGCTCCTTTATTTATTGTGCATAAATAGTAAATTATCCTGACACAATATTGCGTTTCGCTTCTGTTATTATGGTACATTGACAAAAACACATACTTTTATTCACAGGATAAAACAGTTTTTTTGTATCACTAATTGTCCAGTACGATTACAGCATACAATATTATTGTCACTGCTACATTTCTGTGATGCTACCAGAAATTATTTCCACTACTAATTAATTACCGTTGAGCTCAAAGGTTATATTAATAAACGGTTAACGAATGTGTATTTATGAAGACGATTTGTGAGATTGGTAAACTTATGATACGTACGATGGTCTTTCGTTCTACACGGTGCATTTCAAGGTCCTGCACCCATCCGTCGGTAAACTGTACCTGGGCTTGTTGCAGTGACCGGAAGTTACTAAACTTCATGAGTATATGCACTCACTCCAAGAACCGTATGATTATAAATATGCATATAAATATGCTAAGATGAGATAGCTGACTTCATCTAACTAGCAAATGTTTTCCAGGCTACGTTGGTGATACAGTTTTTTTTAATGTGTATGATATTTTTGTCATGCGATTTTAAAGCTGGTCCTACAACCGCATCCAAGAATAACATGCAGCGTATCTCAGAACTGTCGGTGAAAATTATTCTTGGAGCTAGGTTTAATTGAGCTGCATTTTAAAGAGGTGCAATTTCACAATTTGTGTATATTTTCTAAGTTCACTATTTTGTATGTGTTGAGAAAAACACAGATTTTAAAATTACATGGTCTAATATTTACATTTAGCATATAACTGCAACATTATTTTTTCGTTTGTTTTTTTTAAAGACTCGAAAGGACTTGAAATTCAAAGTTTCAGACTTGTGACTTGACTCGGACTTTTACACCAGTGACTTGAGACTCGACTCTGACTTGCCTGACATTACTTGAGACTTACTTGAGACTTGCAAAACAATGACTTGGTCCCACCTCTGGTGATTAGTACTCTTGACACCTCGATGACACCTTCAAAAAAAAGCACTAAACACATTTAATACGGGTATTGTTTTTCTTTTCATTCATGTCAGTAACAGCATGCTCTTATTATTTTGCCATTGTGTTGAAGTCTTTGAAGATTAGGCTTAAATGGCAATATTGAAACGATGGCTTTTCATTTTATTTTTCAAATTTAGTGAGATTTTGTTGTTGTTGTTATTTTTGAAATGCATTTGTTTTTACTGCCTTTTTCCAACTTAAACTTCCTAATTCTTTTCTGTGCTAGGAGTAGAGTCTATAGTGTATCTAGAATAGATCAAGATGCGATACAGTGCAATGCGATATGATGCAATATGATACAATGTAATATGATAGGATGCAATAGGATGCAACGTGATGCATTATGGACAATATAATACAATACAATAGGATGAAATATGTGGGATGTGATGTAATATGATACAATATGCTGTGATATGATAAGATGTGATACAGTTCGTTAGGCTTGGATGTGATACAAGGCAGTACAGTACAATGTAATGCAATAAGATACGGTGAGATGAGATGTGATACAATATACATTTTTCTGGGGTCAGTGCTGAAATGCCATTGTAGATTTTATGTGCGCCGTAAGTATGTAGCTGGCAAAAAAAATTCAGTATCCACATGTAAAAATGGTCTTAGTAAAAGCTGTAAAGCAGCACTGCTCAAAGTCACTTGAGCAAAATATCTGGAAAGTCCTTATCAAGATCGAGTAAACTCGTTTTAAAATACTCAAATACAGCATTGCAACAGCTCACTAATCCTGCTGCACATACAGTATGTCCGAGTCACAACGTGCAGCAGTGCCAATGGAGTTGGTCCAATGATATTTAGGTTCTCACCTAAATGTCACAGTCAGTGAGTTTGACAAAGTTCACCACTCACCTCAGTGAGAGACACTCTTAGAGGCACTCTAGGTGGGTTCACATTATTTCTGCTCTGTGGACATTTTGAGAACACTTTATGTCAGTTGGGGTCTTGTCCTCCACCCAGGGGATGTGACATAATAAAGGGCGAAAATACAGTGTTCCAGCTCAGCCTGATGAAATCTTATCTGTGCTTCCACTTTTGCTTCCTGCCTTGCCTGCACTGGTAGAATGCCTGCAGTGTGTGCCAGACGAGAGTCCCAGGGCTGCCTGGACAGAAGGGAGAAAAAGGCTCCCCCGGAGTGCAAGGAGCAGAGGGCTTAGTGGGAGAAAAGGTACAAGTGACTCATTAGCATAGCAGACAATTTAGACAATTTACAAAAAAAATGTGACTTTGATTTGCATTGCACATCATGCTTTCAGTGCTCCTTCATGAATATTTTGAGTGCATGCTTGCGCTATTGAACACAAATCCATTATGGACTCCTTTTCCAAACAGGGAGATCCTGGGGTCAGAGGCCCGATGGGTAACCCGGGAAAAGAAGGTCCAAAGGTAGGCAAGAAGATGTCAAACGTAAACTTGTGAAATAACAAAAATGGATTTTATAAAGATATTACTATATGAATAACCCATTTTATCAGCATGACAAGAATGTGTAGAAGATATAGCCTTATTTTATGATATTGTTTGCTTAAATGTGCATTTAATCTGCTAGACAAAGATTTGCACTGAAAAAAAAGCTTTTCATGAATTTATTTTTGCATTATTCCTGAAAGCCTAAGTAGCTGTTCCACAACTCATATTATTCTGAACACACTTGGGTTTTCACTGCAGAAGTTGTTGCTATGGATACAGTCTTGTACCATGGTGAAATAGGCTAGGCAATTTCAAGTTGTGTGCTGGAAGATGCATTTTGAAATTTATGCCCAACAGACTTTAGTTTAAGGTTTGTTTTTTTTTCTTCCCTTTTTCCTTGTGAAAAACATTCACTTTTCCCTACTTTATTGCTTCTGCTTTCCTGCAGGGAGTAAAAGGAGAGAGAGGGTTCCCAGGCCCTATAGGCGATAAAGGTGATGAGGTGAGTGAAGAAAAAGTTGAATCTAAACAAATTAATCCAGTGGTTATCTAACCAGGTCAGAAGTCACCGTGACATTGAGAAAGAGGTTTTTCAAACGGATGTAAATATATTCTAATGTTGGCCTCATCTTAAAGTCTGTCTGCTCTCAGAGTCTGTTTTCAAAAGAAGCTATCAAAAGCTATCCGCAGAGCTGCATTTGCACTATGCCCTATCTCTTGCTCTCCAAGGAACTACTTTATGAAGAACAAAGCCTGCCCTGCGTGTTTGTGTGTGTTCATTTAAAAAAAGACAGTGTTGAAAGCAGCTGAGAAGTTTCCCATAGGTCAGCTTTCAGCACTGAACTGCCATGGCAGAAGAGTTTTACTAGCAGGCACACTTGCTACTAGATTATAACAGCTCAATAAAAGACATGTTTTGGTCAGATAGCAGGTTTATTTTTCTTTCAGTGATCAAAGAAATGCATGCAATGGCATCTCTAAAATATAGCAAACAATACACTATAGGGCCTAGTCGCCAAATAAATTAATAAAGTTGTCGCATGATGAAGTGCCCCACAGTAGAAAATGTGATGTTCTGCTGCTTCTGCATACTCAGATAAGCTCTAAAGGAAAGAAAATACAAGCATAAGCTCAGAAGTCATTACAGTGTATAGAAAAGCTTTTGAATTCATCCTTTAAAATGTAGCATAGATTTTAACAAAACAGATGTGACATCACAATGACCAATAATTTAATTTATCCACATTTTAAGAATATATGCTTGATGTGCTCGGAGCAGCACAGCTGACTTTCAGCATGGCCACATAACTCTCCATCAGCACTATAGTGTTCGTACAATATAGGATCCAAACAGAGAACTCCAAGGTAGACAAAATAATAAAAGGCATGCCTTTTATTAGGTTGACAGAAAAGTCCAATAACTACATCCAACTGGGAGTTAATAGAGATCCTAGAAAACCACAGGGAGCCAGGAACAACAAGGATACACAGGCTGAAGGAATGGCTCTATCTACACACACTGAGCACTGATAGGAAACTGGAGACTAGTGGGGAACAGGACACAGCTGAACATAATTAATACAGGTGAGACTAGTTAGGGCACAAACAGGAAGTAAAATTAGAATGAGAAACGACAGACAACAAGCCACAAAGAGCTTCCAGGTCAGGAAAATGAAGCCAGTGCAGAAGTGCCCAAAATCTACATTCTATGTGAAAGCCACCAGCTGTGGTTGAAAATAAGACTTTGTGAAGTCTATGGAGAAATGTTTTTCCGTCTTGACCTCAGGAAAGACTTTCCTCCTGAGTTCATGGGCTCACTCACTCATTCTGATTCATACTAAATAAAAAATTAAGTCTATTTTGTAAATCTCGGCCATGTATGTTTCAAATTGGAGACATTTTCTATACTATGTAACCACGTGTGCATTGGCTAGCAAAATAAATCACAAGTCATTAGCCAGTGAGTGTGCGGTTTCACAGTCAGACCCACCCCTTCTTGTCACATCTGTTTTTTTGCAACCAAGATGGTGATGGTAGAAACGTTCATCTGAAAGCTTCAAAGAGGAACTTCAGAAGCCAGTTTTCGTGCTCTCTGTGGCCACAGCTGTAACAAGGAGACACTGAAACAAGACGGATGAACAAAACATAAATAAGCTCATTCAGGGAATGCAGGAAGACAAAGACAGAAGGAGGAACAGATTGGGAAACGCTGAGAGAACTAAACAGACAATTAACAAACTGAAAGTAGCAACTGGAGTGAAATACAAATCAAAATTCAGAACTAGGCAGGAACCAGAACTCAGAGCTACAGACAGTTATTACCAGAAATCCATGAAGTAAGCACAGAAATCAGAGACTATTTCTGCACATGTGTAAACCACTACATTATGAAGCCACTAGTGATGCAGAAAAATATTAATGTAATAATTCTTTTGATGATAGTAAGAAGTAAATTTAAAAAAATAATAACTAATTTTGTCTCCTCTAGGGGCCTTCAGGAGCACCAGGGCTACCAGGTGTGCCTGGTCGAACAGGGGCCCCGGTAAGAAATCCGTCCTCCATGTGGTCTAAAATTATGCAAAATCTCTTTAATTGTTTCATACTATAAAATAAGTGTGCTATTCTGTTTGCAGGGACTCATGGGTCGACCAGGTCCAACGAGCCAGCCTGGACCCAAAGGAGATAAAGTAATGTTTTTACTATTTCTGTATTTTTCTGCATACCACAGGCAGAGTGCACGAATTTCTGGATTTTATATACAGTGTATTGTCAGTGGGAGCGCACATTAAATGACCTGCTGGTTACATGAGTGCTTTCAGCCACTGCTTTAAAACCTGCGGTAAATTGTTTAGACAGAGTATATTAATGAAATTGCACTGTCCTCTTGTTTCCATGTGTGGTATCATGAATCTTAAAGACAGACTCATAAAACAGAAAAACAAAAAAACTGCAGTTGATGAATACTTGAAAATATTAAATAATTTAAGATTTTCCCCAAATTTTAATATATGCATCAAAGTGCTAGAGAGCAGATAGACGTTTCATGAGATTCTTTTTTGTTTCCCAGGGTCGGCAAATGAGATTCACTTGATTACATTAACATGGGACTGTGGCTGATAAACATTTGCATTTTCACAGACATGTTTAAAAATTCCTCTGGCTTGTGTTTGGCAGGGAAATGAAGGACCTCCAGGTAGACCAGGGCCTCCAGGGCCTCCGGTAAGTTCCTGGTGCCTCAACAAGTGCTATCTGTTGATAATAAGTCTCAAAACCTACATTAGGGTAATAGATTACACATTATTTTGTTACTGGCACTTTATCCTTTTGGAAACACTCTTATGGTTAGCGAGTTAAATGCATGTCCTCAGCACTTATGTTTCCTCAGTCTAACAGTATTTATTGTATCAGGAAAAGCATAAATGACAAACAGGTACAAATACGATGAAATCGTCACGACCTGCACGCTGGCATTGAGTTATGTTTCTTTCCTTTAAAAGGAAAGTGAGTAAGCGCTTCCAAAGGCAAATCTATAATTCATCAGCTGTCCCCTTGAACCTGCCTTGCCCCCCTCCCCTCACACCATGGCCTCATAAACTGCAGTCTGGGAGGACAAGAGATGGCTCAGTGGCCTGAAAAGGGCACGGGTATTCACTTGCTTCTAAATGAGAACCTTGACTCCTTCTACGTTTACAATAGCTGCCTTCTATCAATCTATCATGGGAAAAACATCATTATATGTTCTAATACTATACAAGAAGAGCAGATTACCTAGTTCTCATACCCAAATCTTTTTAATCAGTGTGCTCTTTTGTATTTCTGAGGCACTCGTCTTTTTGGAATTACGACTGGCTCAAGGATTATTAAGTCTACGCTTCTCTATGTTTTTTTTCTCCTCTTTTCACTTCTCACTCTTTCCCGCACTCTCTTCCTTTCTCTCTCTGTAATCACCAAATGAGCTATTGATCTCTCTTATGTAGCTTTTAAGGGCTTAGCAGTGTATAACTGCTTCAGACCTACTGTACAGTTTTCTGTAAGGACTCCCGGTGCCTAGAACTTACATTCAATGAAAAGAGCCTCTTAGAGAAGATGTCTGATTTACTCTGGGTTGTGTTGTAGGGCAACGGAATGGGCAGCCTGTACAAGCCACAGGTAAAGATTTTAAAAAACTTCAGATCATTGTCATTGTGATCTTCTGAATGCATGGTGCTGTGCAGAGCCTTAAGTCAAATTTGCTAGAAAAAGATTCTGTGTTTGTTGTTTTTGGCCCGTGTTATAAAATATAAAAAAATTCTTTGCAGAGCGGTGGAGCTATTTTAGGACCCCCTGGAGCTCCCGGTGCTCCGGTAAGTATAATCATTGTTGTGCCTGAAGCAAATCCTTTGCACTGAATTGTGGAGTAACACTAGCAAACAGGCATGTGGATACTGTCTGAGCTGCAGAGCCTGGGAGAGCTGAATAACAAATAGCCTGACCAGCCCTCTGGTGTTATCTTGGCTTCTAAGGCTATTATATCACAGTCAATCATGCTCATTGAGATCTGGTGGTTGGTGAAGGCCAAGAGGCTTCCTGACTCTCAAACAGGTGCCTCTTATCCACCCCAGGACACACAACATCATTGAAATGCAAAATGGACTTAGAAGTTCGGCTGCTCTGCACAGTGCCAAGCCGAAGTGACCCGATTTGCTTATCGGGTTCCCCCTGCTCCTCCTTATCAGACAGTTTGTAATCTTGTCCAGTCCTGAGAGACATTCAGTCACAGGCCCTGCAGGGATCCATCCACTAAAACGAACACTTAAGGTGGTGACAAAAAGTAGACACTCTGCTATCCCCAGTGCACAATGGACATGAGCCATAGCTACATCTTAAGGATGCTTCTCCCGGTACTGCATCCATCACAGGCCAACAGCACCACAGGAGCAATCTAAATAAAGGAGCATCTTCATCAGTGTTAAGGAGGATAAGCGGCTCAATTCATCAATAATTGCTTGTGCTTATTAATGTGGAAAATTGCTGGCTGGTGTTGTTTTAAGCCTTTTTGACTGGATTATATGATCCTGATCATTTTAATTGCGCTTGAGACAATATTACACTATTAGCATGATTTACACACAGAAAATAAGAGAAAAGGCAAGTAATAATGACTAATATAAATTTAAATGACAATAACATACAGTAACCACATGCCATTAAAGATGATATTTAAGATTTTTATGGAAGCAGTTGTCACTTTCACGGGGGTAATATGTCCGCTCTCCCTCTCTTTCTCTTTTTAAGGGTCCCAAAGGAGATGAAGGACCTGCAGTAAGTTGAAGCTTTTCATCGTGGGCTATATTTTTTGAGGCATTTGGCTGTTTTTGTGCTCCTCGCAAAAAGTCAGAGTTGCCAGTTGCTTGCTATAATTATTTCTATGGCTTTCTACTGGATAAAATAAGTCAATACAGCCTCAAGCCCGAGCACTTAACCACTTTCAGAAGAACTCCAACACACAGAAAAAAAAAAATGATCTCGACTCCTACAAATATGAAACCTTTGTACCATATTGTCTTGCCAGTGGGAACCCACAAACCCTCACTGCACTTCAAATGCCCATCCCCCAAACTCTGACGCCTGAAAACAGTCCACACAGACATGGGAATCATCCATTTTTCTCGGGCCCAGTTGCATTTTTTTAAATTTTCTTTATTTTTTGTTTGTTTGTTTTGTTTCACAGTGATTTTTCACTGGCATGTTAATTTGACATTTTAATAAATTGCTCAAGCGTCCGCAATGCCTTGGTTGAATTGCCCCAATCCGTCTCACAGCTGATCCTCTGGCTGGCCCGCTCTTCCCGTAGCCTGAGTAACGTATTCGTGACAATCTACATGTGTGACAATTACCTGGACAATCCGTCTGTGTCAGTGCCGGTCGCCCCTCTATTCTGTGTAATGGCATTTCTCCATGGCAGCGCGAGCAAGATGAGGTGGATAGAGGCCATCACTTGCTTTAGCACTGGGAATGGCTCTCTATTTTTAGTGAAGAAAGCAGGTGTGATTGTGATTGTCAAATGGCTTTCGTTTTTCTAATGAATATAAAGCCTTCAAGGTGTGACAGCATGTGTCCTAGGTCATTTGAAGTATTGTCCTCTCAATACCTGACCGAGATCATCAAGATGAGAGTGGGAAATGTGTAAAATCTTGGCCCCTGCAGAATTAAATTTATTCGCCTTCATCCATTTTTGATCTATATCTGCTCATTTATGCATGATGGTTGCTTTATAATGACACTTGTTACCTTCCAGTCGCTTATCGCCAGCCTCACTCTAGGACTGTGAGACAGAAATAACCTCATTCTTGGTTGGGAAATGGGGAAAGCGAGGAGGCTTGGGGGTTTTTTTTGTTTGTTTGTTTTTTTGTCTTAACATAACAGTTGGTGTATTTTTATCTCACAGGGGGAACCAGGGCCCATGGGATTACCTGGGCTTGAAGGGCTGCCGGGTGCTAAGGTAAACGTCAAGATACAAAGTTTTCACGATGACCGCCTGTTAAATTCTGAGAATTCCACATTTTTCTGAGCTGGAGCCAAAGTATTCATGTAATAATTAATAATTTGCACAATTACTTAAGGAATTTTCCTTCATTAAAAAAAAAAAAGTCCTAGAGGCATCTTTTCACAACTTCCTGCCTTTTCTGTGCAGAAGTGTTTCCACTGATTGGCGGTGTGTGACTGTGTGTTTTGTGGAAGGTTGATGGGGGTGGAATATTTCAGTTTCTCTGACATCCAGAGTAATTTATCCTTTCAGGGCCTGCTGTCAAAGGTTTGACATATGCAAAGCATTTGCTGTTGAAATATGAAGATCTTAAGGAAGTCATTTATAATAAATATATGTGTGTGATTTTTCTGAGGAGATATTTATAGTTTTTTATTAAGTGTTTCAGATTTTTGCATTGCACTTGTCCAGACACATAGCAGCCCAGCAGCTTTCATTATACGGAGTTTCTGATACCACTATCTGTGTGTCTGCTTGATGTGACAGTGATTTATAGTATTCTTTATGTTATGTATACATTATCTACCTAATATGTTGTGCTTCCAGGGGGATATGGGTTTGTCTGGTCCACCAGGGATGCTAGGTCCTCCAGTAAGTCCTCCATTTTTTAAAATTAATTTAGGACATACTTCTCTCTGATCAGTCATTTATGTTATTTAAGTCTGCCTCTGGCAACAAGTCAGTGATGTTTTTTTTTAAAGTAGACAGAATAATAGCTCTCAATTCCTATAGCACCAAACTATTTTGATTAATAATGCTGCCTTACACCTGCAGTCTGTTTGTGCAGTGTTTTGTTGGGAAGGTTTCTTTTGTGCAGCTTTTGTATGCTGGTCTCTGTATTTTAAATGGAAGGTTACAGGGGTGCTGTAGATATCACACTATCGAGGACCTGTCAAACACGGTCTGTTCTTTTCCCATACTTGTGATTGACAGGGAAAGCCCGGCGCTCGTGGAGAGCCAGGGATCCCAGGAGAGCCGGTGAGCCTGAGCCTCTAACTCTCTTTGAGCTGTCAATCTGTGCGTCATTCCTTTGTCACTGCCGACTGACACATTGGCTGTCTCTGTTCTGTGACAGGGTGAGAGGGGTCCGCTGGGAGAGACAGGATTCCCTGGGCCCGAGGGACCCCAAGGTCTTCCTGTAAGGATGCTACACAAATTCTGTCGCTCTTCCCTTAATATTATCACTACTAGATGTTGACAAAGCACCTTCCAATAATGTGCACACTAGAAACAGCGCTATTAAAACATGGCCGCATAGTTGTTTTACCATTGTAGTGTGTGTCTGGAAGAAAAGCAACACGATTCAAGGACAATATGAATAAAATACATATGTTAGCTTCCGCTTGTCCTGTAGATGATTACATTGCTCCACATAATTACCATCAGAGATGGTTTCTGTAATTTTCCCTGTAAGCGCACAATGGAACAATGTTCGCACAGCAATCAGGATCATTATCCCTTGGTTGAGATATCTCATTAACTGTGGAGATTACTAGGAGTGCAACAGTGCTGATCCAATCGAAGGCGGGAGCTGATACAAAATGTCTTTGTTTGTGTCGCGCTTCTTGAGCAGGGGAGACCTGGAAAAGATGGAACTCCAGGATACCAGGTGAGTTGTGCGAACGCGTTGCAAATCCCCTTATAGAAAGTGCTTTACATCAGCCAAGCTACAGAAAGATGGCACAGCAGATTTTTATCCCCCCTCAAGCTACAGCGTGCTGACTGCATTAAAGCTATTTGCATATTTGAGATTTTAACGATTAAAAAAAAAAACCTAAATGGAATCCTGCAGATTTAAGGCTTTGTTGACTTTTAGTCTTTTCACCCTCATTATACAGTTAATGCTTTCAGGCAATGATAAAATGTTTGTAATAGAGGGCAGTAGATGCTTCAGATTAAATATGCATTTTTCTGCCTGATGAACCTGGCCAAAATGGAAATAAATATGCATAAAAGTCTACTTTTATGTACCTGATCAAATCTACACTGTTTACTACATAATCACACAGAATGGTCTCACAGTATGGGCTTGAATTGCCATTCACTGCACATTATACAATCTAATACCCATACTCGATTGACTATGATTATTACAGCTTTTCTCTGATTTACAATTTTTTTTTCACCTTACACCTTAATGACAGCCCAAGTACTTTATTTTTTTTTTCCTTCCATTTGTTCATAATCTCAGCATCACACAGAGCCTTTCTATAGATAGGCACGACTTTTTGGTGGGGCAACAGTGCCATCTAGCAGATGGTATAGTTGCCTTCTTTAGCAAAATTCCTTGCACACTGCTTTGAGGTTTAATGTAATGCTCAGGGAAGCACATTTCAGTGGGCAAGATGATAGATTTAAGCCTCCCATCAGGCAGCGGGGAATACAGAGTACTGCAGATTAAAGCAGGCAGGGGAGAACGGCATCACAAAGCGATGCCCGCTTCAAAAACCACATCATGCCAGATTGTCTTTTGCATGGCTCCTGTAATCCAGCAGGAAATTGATACAAAGATGCTCCCAAATGTATTTCTGTGAGCAGAGTAAAGGGAAGCAATGAGGAGTGACAGAGAGGGACTGGAAGACACAAGATGTTGTGACACGAAACCAGAGACAGGTATTTTCTCCCTGCTCCTCTGTACAGTAGAGGCAGCTGGTGGGAAGGCGTTCATCATACAAACCAGGAGTGATGCAGAGGATCCGTGACATTGCAGAAGGTGAAACACTATACGGGGAGGAATTATGCCTGAGCTGAGTAAGACGCAATCAGTGCAGCGTCAACTGAAAAGCGTGCATTCCTCAGAGTCAAATAATTCATAAGAATCCTCTGCAAACATCGCTTATAGTGGATTTAACAGAAATTCAAATGAACAAATTCCAAATGAACATAATAGAATGACTGAGTGTTGCTCGCGCCCTTACACAATCCCAAACATCAATGCTTTGTGTGCAGCTACTAAAAAGTTTCAGGGTCAGAATAATTTCCTTTTACTGTTTCACTGCCTTTTTTTTCTTCTTACTCCTCAACAAAGACCTCAACTATATAACTATATTTTTTCCTTTTTCCTTTCTAAGGGAGCTACAGGTAGACAAGGAGAACGAGGATCCAAAGGAGAGCGTGTAAGCATTCCTCTTTTCTTAAAAGGAAGCTATTTTTGTGACTCCAACTATAACACACAACAAAAAGATTTTGATGAATAGTAATGAATAGTAATGAAAGTCTTCACTTCAGCACAAATATGACTAATCCCCACAAGCACATAAGCGCTAGATAAAGGCATTTAACGCTCAGTGCAGTTTGCTATTGTGTTTGCAAAAGCTTGGTCACACTTCCACAGTAATCTGTTGCAAACGCCTTTAATAGAGGATGCAAAATGAGGTTTTAGCTTTATGTTTGGCAGCAGAACCCCAGGACCAGTAACTAACTGGACACATTAGGAGAAATGGGTCATTGTGCACAGTATGTAAAGTTACAGCGGGACCTGAAGATTATAGTGACACTGATGCAGCTTTTTCTAGCCAGGAGTGGTAGCTGTAGCACATTCACATGTTTGGTGCCTCAACATCATACACAGGTGAGATATATCTGAGCTGCTACTTTTTTTTTAATGCTACAGGGTGATCCAGGAATTCCTGGAGAAAGAGGCGTTCAGGGCGAGAGGGGTCGCCCAGGAGAGCCCGGCCAAATTGGACCCATCGGTACCCAGGGGCAAAAAGGTGATCCCGGCCCTCCAGGACTCCTGGGGAGTGAAAGCCTCCTGGTGAGTTGAAAATTTTCACCGTAAACAAAGACAACCCTCCCAGATAATTAAAAAGCTTTACCGGGCAACTCGTTCCTTTGAGTTACCACCTCAGTTCTCATACACTGGGGGGGGGAAATGGTGTAGCTACAGCTTTCTGCATGAAACATCAAACAAGGCAGTGCAACGGGAACTTGCTGTTCTCTTTCTGCTCAGCGCTTCCCACTCCTGATCATCTAGGCGCAACAGAAGGTCAGAGAGGGAGTGAGACGGAAACCGAAAGAAAGACAGATATGTGGGCGTGCCTGGAGCTCTGCAGAGCAGCGAAAACACTTCCATCTGTCACAGACATTTTACACTTACTATATGCAGCCACAACCGTTATATAACACTCACAGGGATGAAAAACTGTTCTGAATGCAAAGATTTGAGGTCCAGGGATACTATTGTTTGGCTTCCTAACTGGTACGGCACAAAAAAGCACCAACAATCCAGCTGAGAAAGGTTCACACAGCGTGTGCTGTGTGCTGTGCGTACGTGCTCTATGCATGTATATTATTTCTTTATCCTTCCATACATATGGAGGCAAATAGAGCCAGTGTGACAAGTTGCACTTTCAGTCTAAATAGGCAGTGCATTACTTCAGAATTGGAAATAAAGTAACACCACTTTAAAGCTATAATACCAAATTTAATATTCGCCTGCTGAGTTTGGGTTCAGACGTTATATTAAACTGCAATGCAATGTAGGCTTTCAAGTCAGGAGGAAGCTTTAAAAGCTGAATTTAAACTGAATGACTCTGCCCTGCTTTTTGTCGAGTTTGGTTTGAACAATCTGCGTAGAAGAAATGTTTTATTTAGTAAATGTTCCAGATATCCACTTAATTATCATTTTTACTTGTATCTTTTTATTTTTATTGTCCCTTAATTGCTTTAGTTTCTCTTGTTAAGTGTTAAAATAGTGCTTTATCGCTATTTCCGCTCACAGGATGACTCCAGCTTTACAGAGGAACTCCGGATGTTTATCCGAAATGAAGTATCGAGGATTTTTGAAGGTAAAAAAACAAAAAAACTGAGTTTATTTTAATTAGTTTGGAGTACTTTTATTTTTTGTGTTGTGTTACCTCTAAGCATTCTTCTCTTGCTTCACAGAGAAGCTTTCTAGCAACAGCGGGCTACAGAAGACACCTGCAGGCATCTTAGCGTCGCAGATCCAAGGACCTCCTGGACCTCCTGGAAAGGATGGATTACCGGGCTCACCAGGAGAGCGTGGACCTCCTGGTAGGATGGCAGGCGGAACGGCTGCACCTTAATGCCACTGCTGGAAAAATACTATAATTTAAATATGAATGAATGAATAGAAATAACACTTGTAAAACCTGATTGCTGTTAATGAAACATGATTAACTTTAATTTATTTAATGAAAAGAAATTATATATGTACTCCTATAATTACTTCAGCAAACACACCGTGTGGTTTACCGAACCATACATTTAGCCAATTATATTTTAGAGAGGAAAGCGTCACATTTTTGTGAGATGCACCCTGTTGGTTGGCATCTCGTGTTTTTGTGATGTTGATTTGAAATGTTGGAGACTGGCTGGATTAGAGTCGGGCTTACACTTGCACTTTGTGCGGATTCATGGGTATTTCTCTCTTGCATAGACCCATATATCAATGCAGACTGAGGGGCGGGGAGCAGAGGAAAGGCCGGGAGTGTGGTGCACAGCGGCTCTCTGGGAAATATGAAGACAAACGAAGAATTGGCTGTGAAAAAGAGAAAGTGTTATCAATGTGGACAGGAAAGAACCTCAGTATTGATACCTCACTCCAGGAAAGAAAGCCCCTAAAATGCAAAAGGAGCGTAGTCAGGAAAGAGGGTTGACATTCTTTTATCAAACTAATACAAATTTCTGACTGCTCATACAACACTAATGGTTTGCCGGTGCAGGCTTTGTACCTCAGACTTGCTTAGATTTGTACTGTGTCCGCAGCAGAACTATGGTATCGTGACTTTTAAAGAGGAGTGATTTGATTGTGTTGGTGCAGATCAAAAGCACCGCTGCATTGGCCGTTCTCTTTGAGCTTTGTTATCTACCTCACATTATTCAAGACCATTTACATTTTAACCCACTGCTATGATATAAAGGGCTGCTTTCATTCACGAATGTCTCCAAATTAGCCAGCTACTCAACTCTAAATATTTGTGCGTTAATGTCACTGGCGTTTACACATGTCTTGGACTTTATTTTGCTTGTTTTGTTTTTTTACGCTTCCAAAAAAAAGTGTTTTATAGGTGATCTTTAATGCAGCTTTGCAATAAATATTTATTGAAAGCAAAGAGGAAAGTTATTTCCCTTGATAATTCAGAAATTCAACAACTTCTTAATTTTTTTTTCTTTGTTGACTTGGGCCTTGAGAGTTTGGGGTAATATTTCCTCATTGTTTCTCGTCATCCTCCGCTGGAGACTGTGCTCCTCTGGAATATCCAATTTGACTTCTTCTCCAATATGCTGAAATGAATTGTTTATGGAGAAAAATAACCCCTCTGTTGAGTTCACAGTTTTTTCTTTTCTTCCTTTCTTCTGTCTTTGGTGTGATTTCACATGGGTGAAAGTCTCAAGCTGTTAAGAGAACGCCCATAGGGGCTCATGCTGGAGAACACCATTTCTTTATTTCCTACTTTGTTGTAATTAAGTGCTCATTTGTGATTCATCGTTCACTTTTGGGATCTTCAGAAAGTTTCTCTTTGATGAAAGCCATTGTGCTCAAGTGCATATTTCATCAATTTTGCTTCTTTTTTTGTGTTCTTGTTTTAACATTTGTTTTGTATTTCAATGCATTCTGTGTAACATTTATACTGAGTGAAACAAACATGTCTGTAAACTCTGTTTGAAAGCTGCTCTGTTCTTCCTGTGAGATGGACATATCAGTAAATAGAAAGAAAGTTGTTTTTTTTTTCTTTCTTTTTTGTAAGACACGGTACGATTAAGTAGATGTGTCTTTTAATATTGTATACAACAGCGTACAACAGGTGCAGGTTCAATGAAGCATGAAAAACCACTGTTTGCCAGTATTATATTTTGTTAACTTACTTTGTCCATTAGTGCCCCAAGACACAATTTGTTTTCAACTAAGTACGCAGTGTGGCATTTTTCAATTTATCAGACTGCACCAATCCACCGTGGCCCCCAAGCTTATTGCCCTGTGTGCTATTCAGAAATTTTTTATTTATTTTTTTTGCTCAAGGTACAGTGCACTTTTCTCCATGGAACGTCTCCTGCCTGAATGAATGCCCCGGGCTCTGTGAGTGTTGAAAGAAGTCTCATTATTGTGGCAATGTGTGGATAGCCCCCCTTTTTTTATTTCTTTGAGATTCAGTTTTGGAGCATTCATAAGCCTTTTTTCTGAGATTTTCTCTGACATGTAAGCGTTGGAGCGCTTCCCCTTTGGGCCAAGCAGTGAAATGCTTGATACTCCTGTCAATGTTTCTGATGCACTCCATGCAGCCACTGGTTGTGAGACTCCATTACTTTAAGTGCCTCGTGGGGAAATATTTTTTGCAGCCTCTCAAATTCTTACTTGGTATGCTGCTGTTTTGAACTGTAGACGTACTGGTTTTTGCATGCAGTGAAAAAGCCCTTGAATAATATGATTGTTTGCATACAGTTAAAAGCAACCGCCTGCCTGGTCTGACTTGAAGATGCGCGAATGCTTTGAATTCTCTTTTGACACACTGAGCATGCTCACAGTTTGTGTTCTTTCTTGGAGGTACTCAGGCAGCAGCCAGTCTCCAGCATAGGACAGAGTGAACATAATGAGCATCAGAGTAAAGCGTCTGTCATGAATAGCCACGATTGTTTGCGGAGTTCACCTTTGACTTGGCCTACCTTTCCACTCTCTGAATGCCTTTAGTGACCCACGTGTCTGATCTCTGATTGTTAAAAGCCTCTTGTCTCTGTTTTGAAATCGTCAAAGATGTGATGTGTGCTGTTGTTAGAAAGCTGCACAAATCCACAATGCAGTTGTCTGTTTCCACTTCACCTACTAAGGGTGCATCTCTCAAAATAAGTGCATACTTGATACCTGACACTGCTGTCATCCTGATTATACATAATCGAGAAGCTGTGCAGTGTTATTAGGAGTCCGTTGACAAATAAAAAAGTTCCACAAGTGTGTCCTCATTTTGACACTTTGTCGTGCTTTGGCATTTGTACTAATCTTACTAACTGTAATTCAAACTGTGTAGAGATGGCACCACAACAGGACTGCTTTAAGTTTGTAGTATTTGTTTTCTCAGCCACAATGTTGTGTGTGTGTTTGTGTCCACAGGAATCAGGGGTCAGAAAGGAGAGCGAGGCCAGCTTGGACTGGGGTTACCAGGAGATCCAGGACCCACGGGGCCACCAGGTAAGAACACCTTATGAGTAGAGCCGTTTTAGTTTGAGTGTTTAATTTGATATGCTGTGCAAAATTCTTTATCCACCCCTCATTTGTTAGTATTTTGCTTCCAATGAGTCTTTCTGGTCATTTTTTTAAGTGTTCATGAGCAATAGTTTCCAGGCTTTCTAAATCCAGCAGGCATCTTGGCTTTTTTTTTTTTTTTTTTTTTTTTTACATTGGAGACTTTATCTATATAATACCTTACACCATCACCAGCAGTTTTACAGCAACTCTGAAACAAAGGACAACGCGTAAAGTCAAAAGGGTCAATTAAAGTGCTGAACATGCAGAGAATTACCACCCATCTCTGCTGTTCTCCTCAGTTCTATGGAGCATTTTACTGTCTTTAAGCTCATTGTTTTAGTTTTATGGACTGCAGAGTTACTGTTTTTGTTCCCCCTCACCTCTATCAACATTGTTTCAAGCCACAGTCAGCAACTGGATTTAGCATAGCTCATCATATACTGATTGCCTCTTTTGACACAGTCCTGCGTTTTTAAAATGTTCAAATAAGAAAGTGTTTTAATTGAAAACTCTCACTAACCATCAGTCATATACTAATAAAATGGCAGAAACTATGCTATTTGCACCTATGTATAAGGGCACTTCTGAAAATTGCCCTCCTCGTGTTTTAATTATACAGCAGGTATTAAAATGATCAGGAAGAATAACCATTACATTGACCACCCCTCCTTTCGCCATTATTTATCAGGCTTTTTTAGCTGCCCCCAAGAAGGAAAGAAATGCGCCAGGGCTGAGTCAAGTCTCCAGCCTTTAATTCTATTTCAGCCTTCATTTGGTTTCTCAGCATGTTAGAGTCAACTTGGCTTCTAGATTGCATTATGTTCTCAAAAAACCCCTGTGCTCCTGCGACATAAATAGGACCCCAATAGAGGATGAATTTGGCGGTGAAAGAAAATGACTTCCGCTCTATAAAATGAACTGCTTGGTGTTGTCGTGAACAAAAGGAGACAAACCAAGATGTCAGCATGTCCTTTGTCGTGCAAAATAACTAAAAAAAAACCCAAACCTCACCATATCTTGATGGAAGATGAGGAGTGGGGTTAACTTGCTGATTTTCAGCCTGTGACTGTAGGAGTGTATGTATGCACATAATGCATGTGCAGGGGAAAGATATCTTGGCTGTAGCTCCACTGGAGAGGACAAATCACAGCTTTTGAAAGACATCATCTCTGTAGGCACACAGTTATAAGAAGCACCTGCAGCTCAACTGGTTGGGGGTTAGAGTTAAGCTGTAGTCACGTCTCAGGAAGACCTTGAAAGTGCTTAAACTAAGTGCTATCAACGAGCTGGCCCACTCCTCTGGTTTTCCTGGTGGTATTCTTGACACTAGCCGTACATAGAGCAGGTTCCCCTCAGACTCAGACTGGGATATGTGAGTCACGTAAATGAAATTTGCACAGCTTTGATTTATCAGTTATAATATAATAAATACATAAAATAAAGGGTAAGAAATCTGTCTGGCAGGCTCCACAGGTCGATGAATCAAGGCACTTCTAATTAATCAGTATTTTCAAGTTGTTGGGTTTTTCTTTTTGAGAAGTGACCTCATACTGTAGTTGCTATCTTTGCCTCCACGTGTTCGTTCCCTGATGTGCTCTGATGGTAATTAGACCTGAAGGTGCTGCCGTTGGAGTGCATTAGTTCTGAATTGTGCCAAATTAGCAGGGTAAAGCTATCAGCTGTACAAAGCCACTTAAACTTGTTGTATTAACAAAGAGAATTAACAAACTGGAACATAAGGTACTTTAGATGATTAGTGTTTTTTTTCCTGTATCTTTCCACCGCCACGATACTGTGGATAGTTTGTCTGAGCACTTAAGCAGTAGATGGATGTGGCTCTGATGGAAAGGGCAAGTTGTGTTTTCGCAGGGAGGTAAAGGACAAGGCAGTACCTGCAATTCTCTTTGTACAAACTATAGTGGAGGCAAGGCTCCCTCGAGCTGTGAATGGGTTGACTGATGTAATGGACACTCCTGTGGCAGGACTGCAGTGGAGGGCTTGTTTTTGTTTTTGTCTCTTGTCTTTTTTTTTGCAGGCTTTCTGAGAAAGAAGGTGTTATTCTTGGTGTTGTTTTCGTATGTGAACAATATACGAGAGACCATGAAGCAATGCAGACCGCTTTGACACTTCAGCAAGCTGTTGCTAAGTAACATGAGATACTAATGTCTCATCGGCCGCGATGACCTCACCATATCAGACAGCGAGGATGTGTTCTTCCTCTCTCCTCCATTCTCATTACAGAGAAACCGGAGAATTCATTAATTGTAAATGAGATGTCCTCAGTTCTGAATGATCCTCCAATGCAGCTATATAGTGATCTATTGATACTCACTGCAGTCCCACTTTGCATTACATCAGAGGAGCATTTCTCAATTAAATGAAAGTAAAGAAGAAGAAGAAGAACTGCGACTGTAATTACAGACTGATTTTTTTTAATTGATTTTAAAACTAAACAAATTAAATGCAATTTCAAACGTTCTAAAATAAAAAGACCGTGTAGAAGCTGCACCTAATATTTGTTTTTTATTTTTAATTAGCCTTGCAATTAGTCTTTCACGCTTTGAGAAACTGGAAGCAGCAAACCTTAGAATGGCTGAGTCATTTTCTGATCAAATATTGACTAAATTAACTAAGCAGGAAGTTTTATCTCTTGTGCTTTGAAATGCTGATGAATAATTCTCAATAGGAATTGTCGTCTGCTTGACACTTGATTTCAAAGACACTGCTGGTTTAAAAAAAAAAGTATACATTAGTGAATATAAATGGAGCAGATCTGCTAACAAACCAAAGGTAAAAATCTGCCTGGTTCTTGTTTTAATTCTTCTAAACATGTGTACAAAGGTAACACTACCCTGGATACACTGGCTAACCTTTTTGCTTGTAATTTGCTTTTAAGTAAAATAAGAATACACAATTCCCCGATGCTTATTTCCAGTGGTGAGTTCAATTTAGGACTTGCAATACATTCACGATAATAAAGAAAAAGGTCCTGCTAGCCAGCCCGCTCGTTAGTCGAAGGAAATGGGGAAAATGCAACTTTAACAAGAAATGGCTTGAGAATAGTGATTTATCTTGGTGGTTAAAGCTGGCGGCTGGAAATACTTACAAAGCAGATTGCTCTGTGAATGGAAGGGGTTTCTTTGTCTTTGTTTTAACATTAATAAACCTATTTGTACATGTGTTTGTACAACGAATTTATCTTACCACACTGCTAATTTTGAACTCGTGTAGCTTTCTTTACTTGGAGATAGTATACTTTTAATACTCCGTGCAATTTCGAGGTCCATGTGAGTGGTGAGAGCGGGACTTCCAGGCGATGATCTAAATGTAGCAGAAGCACTATAATGTTCACAGCTGGCTACCCTCCATTTGTGATTCTGTACAGCTCGCCTGTATGGACAGTGAATGGCTGTGAGTGTTTGTGAGGGGAACATGTGCCTGCTTTATCACTAATTGAAAGCTCTTCTGAATGATGATAAAGTGCAGCCAGGTGCCGTAATTAATGCACTCTAATACTCTGTGAAGGCCCACCTGGGATCTCTTCTCGGGGCCCTCCTGGCTCTCCAGGGCCCCGTGGACCCCCCGGTACTTGCGACCCCAGCAACTGTCTTCTTCCATCTTTGTGAGCCCAGCAGAGGGGTTTGAGCTATTACGAAGACAGCCATCCGGCTCTGAGCTCAGTGCTGCAGCCACACAGCAGGGGAAGTCGGAGAGACTCACCGCTGACCTCTTTCTTTTTTTCACTTTACTAAAACACTCAGATGCTGTCTGGGTTTTGTTTTTCTGGGATTGCTGTTGGGTTTGTTTTGAATACAGCTGAAATCTCTTTGCAATGCAGTACTTTTAAGTTATTTTCCTTTTTTTAAATTTCATATCCTCTACTGTGACGTGATGCATTCCTTGTCAACTCTCATGTCTTTCACGACCATGAAATGACTCCTGTCTGAAAAAAAACACCATCTTAATTATGCGTTTGCCTCTTTAATGGGCATGTCTATGCACTCTTCTGTTCGCACTCAGATAAGCTGTTGTGCTGACCGAAGGTACATCTCATGTTTCTGTGTTCTCGTGCATGTTTGCACGAGTTTCTGTGCGTTTGAGGAACAGATTAGCTGAGCGAATGTACTTATTGTACGTGGAGGTGTGAGAAAATAGCAGATTTATGAAGCGCCTTATGTAACCAAAGTGCAGCCGACGTGTCTGATATAGAAATTATTTATTTTAAGCCGCATTCTGCAAGAATGTATTTTCAAAATGGTCACAATGAATGTAGGAAATGTAGCATGAATATTGAGTGACGTTGTTACTAGAAAGTGGATTTTCGGATTACCTGTAATCCCGATGGAGTCTCTGGTGACACGTTTGCGTCGTGTACAATGATCACTTTTAAAAGAAGCTGCCGTATAATTGTCGGTTAACGCGTCTTCCAGTTTTCTGCAAGTCACGAGTTGTTAACTGAGCGCTCGTCGTAAGACAAAACCAACAAACAGCTCAGTGACACTGTTTGTCTGGAGCTTCTTTTTTTAGCCTTTTACATCATTTTTCTCCACATGAAATGAATGTAATTTAAATGGCGTTTGTGTTCAGTGATTGTAGCGTGACCCTTCATTTAGCTTTACTGTGGAGTTAATCTGTAAATATTGTGTATTTTAAATTTTTGTTTTTCCTTTTCATTTTTCTTGTGTAATGGGGTGCGTTAAGGGACCTGAAAACATCATTTTCATCCATTTTTTGTCATTGTAACAACACGTTAAGGTTCTCACCTGTCACACAGTGCTGCAAATTATTAACACATATTGTTTACAAGGTGTCGTGTATGACAATTCCTCTGGTTTTTATGTATATTTTTGATTTTCACAAACACAAAGGAGATCAGAATACTACACTACAGCTAACAGACGCATCAAACTTTTCATGTACTTGAACTTTCTCGTAATCGCACCGTGGTGTTTTTAACAGTTGGGTTTCAGGGAGCTTTGAGACTGGATTTATTTATGTGCTATGAATTTTCTGAAACCTTTGAAGCCTGTGCATTTTATCTAAACAGGCCGTGTAACTGTAGTGTAGATCTTGTGCAGAAACACACATTTTAAGAACTTAAGTACGCTAAAGATGACAAAGGAATTTTTTTTAAAATCCAGCATTTACACATTGGATTTTAGTTTATTCACTTCTTTAAAAAGTTTTTGTTCTTTCAAACTTTATAATCTCACTAAACAATAACTTTTTTGTGTAGAAGAAAAAGATAATTAGCCTGTAGTGTATATTGGTTTCCTCAGGTTTTCATTTTGAGCTCTGTTTAATTAGAGCTTGATGCAAAGGCTTTAATTTGACTTTTAAAGAGTCCTGCTGTGATTCATGTTTGAAACGTTCTGTGTGTGTATCTGAAATTTTGTGACATTAAGAGCTCGGTTCTTTCTGTCTCTCCTTTAACATCTGCTGTTTGACACTTTTTTCCCTTTGTACTTCACAGTCATTATTCTTCTCTTATACATGTAAATTTTAACTCACATCTTACAGATTTTTTTCCCCCTTTTTTTTTTTTTACATTTTTCTCAGCATGCCAGCTTGGTTTTATCTCTGCTAAATTTTATCAGACTGGGTGGGTTTAATTTTAGAGGAGTACTGAATCAAACGCTTGCCACAAACTTCATTTGTGAGTTGAAAGAGCCCCCTGCTGGACATGTATTTCATTGCTTTTGTAATGTGAATGGGAAACTATTATTCTTTGCTTTTGTAGGCCACATAAAATCCCCTCCTTCTAGGGGCTCCTGTCTTTTCATCAAAGTAATTTTCATATTCGGTTTTAATGGGTTCCCGTCAGAGACAATAACACTGACCTTGATGAGATTCAAATGAGACAGCATCAGCAAACTAATGTGACCTAAACTTTTTCAGCGTGCTGATGAAAGCACCTCCCTCCATATATTGAATTTAGCTTCAATTGATATTAATGTGCACCAGTTTGTGGCTTCAGTTTAGCTAAACAGCATAATAAGTAGGGAGGACACAAATTGGCTGCTGATGACACAGCTCACTTCACTAGAAATTTGAAGCCATTCATATTACTCCAATTGTTCTAAGTGGAAAATGTCAGATGAAAGCAAACTCGTGGACGGAGTCATTGAAGGTTGAAGCGTCCTAAAACAATAACACCGCTTTCATATGTGCACGTGTTTCTTTCTTTTTTCCTTCTTTTTTTTTTGCATATTCTCCCCAGTAATGTAAGTCGATCCGGTTGCCACATGTGATCTAATCTTGTAAGCAAAGCCTGTAATGAGATGTAATATGTAGCAGACTCTCAGCGTGGTCCCTAGGATTAAAAATGTCTGCCTGCTGGTCTCAGTGAAACTGATCTCTGCTCTTTTATAAGCTCATGTTGTGCCGTGTGACTTCAATGTTTGTTCTTTGTTTGAACACCTACCTCAGTCTTGGTTTACCACAACTACATGATTAGATTTGTTGTTGTTGGGGGGGAGACACCAAAACAACTGTTGCCTTTTAACTGAAAAAGCGAATGAAAGCCTCATGTCTATGTAAAAACACACATATTGCAGTCCTGTTATCAGCTGACGTGCTGATGGGATGACAGAGAACAGGCGCGGTGATGTTCCTGTTGTTGGGGGAGTGTAAGGGGGAGTGGGGGGGGTGGTTACCAGGCATCAGAGGTTATACTTTACAGCCTTCTTTGCAGCTTCTTTCATTTACACTGATTAATGGCATCTGCCTTACACGTGTGCAATAAATGTTATTCAGTGCGTGACTTCCTTGTATATTCTGCACTTACACTTCTTTTCAATAAAACTTTATTCACAAACCTGATGCTGTTTCTGTGTTAATTATTGTTCTTTTGTTTTGGGGGGTGGGGTGGTAGCCAGTTTACTATTTCAACATGCTTTTTTTAAATGTGGTAGCGTAAATAGCGAGGGATATGTGTCAAACTAGTTTGGAATTGAACTTATTTAAGCAGCTGTGACATCAGAGAAACAACTGAGGCAAACATTGTCACTGCAACAATTATTTAGTAGCTGCTCTGGAGAGTTTTTGACTATGTCATGAGGAAAAGTGCTTATTTCTTAGAAGAAAATGGAAATTTGTACCTCTGTAACTGGGAACGCACCATCTGCTGCAGAGGATCTGGTGATGTGATTGAAAGGTGCGAACAGCTGGTAGATTGTGAGACTGTTTAGTCAGTTGTGACATTTGTATTTTATTTCATTTTTAACTCCGAGGTTCTTGGAAAAATGGTTAAGAATCATTTCCTGATACTCTTTACAAAATATATTTTTATCTTTAATCACACCGGTATACAGAATAAATTAAACACTCCATATGCTGTCCTGTGTATTTCTTACTTTGATGATGGTTTTCCCTCATCCTTCAAACATACTCCCACATATGCACAGCTGTGCTCTGTTGTCATTCTTTACAATGAGGTAACATTTCACATCAGGGGGTTTGTAGGGAATAGAAGTAACCACTGTTCAGTTTTTACAGATTTACACCATACAGCAAGCCTGAAAAGACAGTCAGAAATGTAAAACTATATATTCAAAAGAGGGTATCAGAAAGGTTATCTTTGGAAGATCAGCTCATAGAGACCATGATGGTTTGAAACCCTCAGCTCCCCCAGCTCTCACCCCCAAAAAAATCCTCATCCTGATTTAATTTAGTTAATTATTTGAGATGTTCTGGGGAAAAGTGGAGGAAAAGAAAGAGCTTTTATTTCGGAAAACTAGTTAAGGGAGACCACAAAAAGAAAATTCAGGCAGAGGTACAAGGAGAGTGGGATAAACAACCATTTCTGGTCATTTTTATATGTCGGAAATGGGAGCACAGTCCTGAATATATCAAAACAGCTCTCAGGTAGAAAAAAAACACACCAGAACAGGCTAGATTTTTGCAGCGCATAAAAAAAAATATATATGTGTGTGTTTTTCCACGACTCAAAGAGGCTGGCTGCTTCTGATGGAGATGTGGCTGGCACAAAACATGCTCGTAAGACAAGAGGTTAGCGAATCAAAGGCACTGTGCCAGCTAGAGCCCCTGGGAAGAAACTGTGAAAAATGCTGTGTGCTCAGGGGAGATAATTCGACAGTCTTTCTGTTCTTTGCCAGAATGTCTCTTAGTTTCCTGCAGGTCCCTTCACATCCAAGGACTGCTGCGCAGCTCCTGCCTGAAGGTTGCAGGCTGATGGGTCACAGTAACCATTAGGACCGGCTGGACCCGGAGGCCCGGGCACACCGAGCTGTCCAGGAATGCCAGGAGGTCCCCTCTGCCCATCCTGACCGTCACGGCCATAGCCAGGCCTTCCCGGTTCCCCTGTGATGACAAAATATGCTTTACTTAATTGCTGACTTTAACAAACAGGTTAACATTTATCCTTAATGTAACAGCTACTTACATGATTTATTATAAAAGACTGTTGGTTGCTTTTCAATAGATTAGATTTAGCAATGTAGGCTTTATTATTTTATTTTTAGGTTGTTTAACTTTTGTAATGTGTAATTGTGCATGATGATAGTCATACAGAGATAAAAATGTACTCACCAGGAAGTCCAGGTGGTCCAGGTTGACCTTTCGGTCCTCGAACAATGGGTCCTCTGGCCCCTCTGTCTCCCATGTCACCTGTAAGACGTATTATATAATGATATATAATTTATTTACAAAAAACAAAAAGAAAAAAAGAATTGTGCCGTTGGTTTGTTTAATGTCTAATTAAAAAGCAAATAAGGAGAGCGCGTTCATCACCTTTGGGTCCTTTTGCTCCCATCTGTCCTGGTGGCCCTTTGAGTCCTGGAAGGCCTCTTGAGCCAGCATGCCCGGGGAAGCCGTTGTCTCCTGGAGGACCAGGAGGCCCCGGTGGGCCAGGTTTTCCAGGTAAACCAGCAATGCCAGACTCTGGCCTCCTTAAACTAGCAGCTAACTGAGTCAGCTGTTCTGTGGAAGCGCAACAGAAAGATGATGAACCATTAGGTGAAAAACAGTCACTGAATGCTTCTCAACAGCTCTAGTTGATAGTTGTCAAGGGCACTTTCAAGGCATAACACTTGAGAATAAATCACTTGTCACCAGAAGGCTCATTTCTAAAAACTAATGTCACACTTAGGTCCGAAACAATTCTCGCGTGGGAGCTCTTAAACTTGAGCACTGGACACGATCGAGGTGAAAGTGTGGTCATGATATCCCTCAAGCCTTTCCTGCTTTTAACCTTTTTCCATAGGACACCAGTAAATTGAGCAGAAAGGAGATAATATTCTTTATTTCAACCAATCAGTGACAGAAAATTTATGTTCATGGTGCAAAGGATCTAATATTAAACTCCCGTGGCTCCCTTCTGCACGGTATTTTGCACTTAAAATTCCAGTTTTCTGGCTCCTGATGAAAATTCATGCTGTAGCTGCTCGACTGCTCTTTTTTTTTTCCCTTTTTTTTTTAAAGATTTCCTTCCCAGGCAGACTCTTTGCTTGGAGCAGAGGAGTGTAGGTCTGCTGGAGGTGAAATTAATTTTTCAGCACATCGGGTATAAAATAGTCATGAGGATAGGAGATGAGTTGTGAAGACGTAAGAGCAAAAGAATGAAGAGAACAGAGGTTGTGACTTCGGTGAAACATTTCTAAAACTCGGAGGAGGGATCTTTCATCCATCAAATAAACAAAGGCTGAAGCTTATTTCATGTTTTGGCTATGAGACCTTCCCTTTTTCAACTTCAGAGTATTCAGCAACCACCCGGATAAATGAGAAAATGCAGCCGTGGCTCTGTGTGTGGTTGTGTAATGAGGCATTCTGGGACGTATTAAAGTCATGAAATGAGGCACGGTGGAGTGATAAATGGGGTCAAAGGCCTATCTTTTCTTACCTTGCATGACTCGCATGCAAACTTGTTTGATGTGCTGATCACTTGGCTGTTTACCCTAGAAGGGAAGAAGGAAAAAGATGACTTAATAGATTTCATGACAGAGTTTAAGGCATTTAATGCAGAGACTCAACAGTGAAGCAGACCATCTTAAAATGAAAGATTATTAAGTCCTCTTTATGTTGAGAAAACACTGCTGTTCTTAGGCTTATATAACAGGATTAACAAACACAAAGTGCACAGTGGTAGAGCAGAATACCAGGCTTACTTTCTCCTCTCTTGAAAAGTTGACATTTGTGGAGATACAAGTGTTCCCCTTACAACCTCACAGGTGTTGAATTTGAATTTGGGATTTCACTGATCTTGATAAGGAAGCATTCCTTTTGCTCACCTCCCTGTAGAGGGATGCCAGAACACCGGCAAGCCGGGGGCAAGTGGGGATTCACTTCACGCAGACTGAAGTATCAGGTGGGTAGTGAAACAGTATTTCAGGAGCATCTTGAATTTTGGAGTTTAGTGTACTCACTGTTGCTATATGACACTCGTCTGTGTTATTATTTATTTTGCAGTATTATTAGTATATCAAAGCCATCAAAATAATAAAAGTGTGTATGGCTGTGATGAACCCTATATTAACTTAAAGCTTAACAATGTGTTTTTTCATTAACCTGCTTATTATTATTCTGAGGAAAAAATATGTGAGATTATATAATTACTTCCTAAATACATTTTAAAAAATAAATACATACCTACATGCATAAATTTATTTCTAAAAAATAAATGAATGGCATTATGACGCAGTGAGCTCAAAGAAACAACGCCCGCAGTTCAAATCTAGGCCCAGGTACGGTGGCGCTGGGAGGTCAAAAGTACTGCAACTTTTAAAAAAAATCACAAAAACACAACAAAGTGTTTTTGGGAAACATTAACGTGACAGAACAGCTGCAGGCGTTACAAGCTAACAGTAAGCGGCTAATAGAAAGCATGTAGCTACAGTATATAATGAATCATGTGACTAAAACACACAGTACCTGCATCTTTTTCTCCCTCTCCACAAATGAATCTTCCGCTTCTTTTAAAGGGGGGGTTTTGTTTTGGGGGGGGGTTTTAGTTGCAGTGTATTTGACCTCTCAGGGCCACCATAAGTCTGTTGTATCCTATAGATGTATCATTTCACAGTCTTAAAGTTTTGTTCAAGTTCTATCTGAGTATTATCTTGTTTTTTAATTCACTTATTAATTATACTTAGAATTCTTTGTGGCTTTTTTTTAAGTAAAACACTAAACATACACTGAAATCATTGCATTATATGGATTGATCGTGTTTTTGCTTACTAAAGCTGTGGAAAATGTGGCATGTTTGCATACTCTGTAACACATAAGGCAAATCCTTGATTCATTTTAGAAACCACTTGAAGAAACAAATGACAGATAATGAAATTTTAGCTGGGTTCACATCACTTCTGCTGAAAACCATTTATATAAGACAAAATTGTTATTTTATGTAGTAACATTTATTTATTTATGTATTTACAATTTGACTATTTTATTTATTACATTTACAGTTAATTGTAAGCCTTAGGCCCGAGAGTTTGGTTCATGAGTGGTAACTACTTTCTCTTGGACCTACCGCAGGACCCTGTGTTCCTCTGACTCCAGGTGGGCCTCTGTTTCCCTGCATGCCCCGTGGTCCAGGTGTGCCAGGTGGTCCTTCAATGCCAGGCTGTCCTCGACTTCCCTCGGGACCTATTCTGCCAGCCTCACCGGGGTTCCCAACCTAAAAAGACAATAGCTTTTAGACTAGAAGCATTTTAAAACCTCAGCACATTGTCAGTCACTCGGCACAAAAGGAAAACGGTGATGCTATTAAGGTTAAAAACAACGAATTTCAACTCACTTCCCCTTTAGGGCCGGGTTCTCCCGAGTCACCCTGTGACAAAAATAACAAACACAAATGTTGGAAACATTACAGATGTGCTTTGGTAAGAGTGAACGTGTAAAATATGTCAGATTTATCCTGTTAGTGTTAGTGTAACCACTTACAACATCCCCCTTTTCTCCTGGATTTCCCTCATCACCTTGAACTCCCTGTGAAAAGAAAGGAAAAAGTTTTCAAATAATCTATGCAAAGAAACCCATTTGTTATTTAAATTCAGTATTTTCCTGTTAAGAGAGAATTAATTCATTCCTACTTGCTCTCCTTTGGGTCCTGGTTCTCCACGATCTCCCTGTAATTTATAAAAACAGATGAAGACGCCATGCAAAACTCAGAAGTACAAAATATTCCATTTGTATACTCTAGAGGGAGCCGATCAGCTGGTTGTTGCTGATTATTGAGTCCATTTTTACCTTTTTTTAGCATTTTTTAAGCAAATTGTCTGAATTTTTTATTTACTTACCCTTTCTCCTTTTATTCCAGGCAGACCAGGAGGACCTGGGAGACCAGGAAGACCAGGGTCACCTTTGGGTCCCTATAAAAAAAAAATATGTACATCGGAGAAGTCGAAACATTTAAGCAAGGATAAAGAAAAAAAATGTCCAGCACAGGCCCCCTTGACACCATGCTTAGAAGTAACTGTCGTAAAGCTTAGCATTGCTAGTCATTCTCTCCGGCGTGTTTGTGTGTGTGCCATTCTCCCTTTGATCACCGTCCGGCTTTCTGAGGAATGCCAGGAGAACAGAGAGCTCTTTCAGCCCCGCTGCTTGGTCTCCCCTTACTGTGAAAATAGACCTTGTGTGAGATCTGGCCTCCATCTATTCTCTGAGACATTCCAGCTAAACAACAGCCAGGACTTTAGAGTCTGAAGTTTCCCTCTCTTTGGTTTCTTTCATTCAAAGTTTTTTAAAAAAAATCTATAGATAATTAAGGAATCAGCTTTTCTACTGATTGCTGTTGTTGTTTGCTGGGGACACATTGGCTGCCAGGCCTTTTAAAGTGATGCATTTTCCCAAATAAGGTAAGAATGTAAGCTAAAATAAGCTAAAAAAAAATAAAAAATAAAAAAATAAATGTTTTCCCAATCAAAATGATTCACTTAACAATTACAGTCTAATGAATTTTTCTTTATAACATACCCGGGGACCTGGCTTTCCAGCGGGACCTGCAGGACCTTGCTGTCCTCTATCTCCCTGTAGGTCAAAAAGAAGATGATAAGAAGGTGAAATGGAGTAAAGTTTAAATCTAAAGCACAAGCATAACAGAAATTCTTCTTGGGAAAAAAAACACTTACAGGCTCACCAATGGGCCCGACAGATCCCAGCTCTCCCTGTTCTCCACGCTCACCCTGCAGTAACACGATACAGTGTCATAACAGAGGTGACACTAGCTATACTGATGTTTCCACAATCCCTGTTCATACTTACGAGTTTGCCAGCAGATCCTATTGCTCCAGAAAGGCCTGGGTTACCAGAATCTCCCTGTATAGAAACATCAAAGCTTATTTCAGATAGTAACAATTTAAGAGAAAAAATAATAAAAATCAATTAACAACAGAAAAAACGTTTTTTTAATATATTGATCAGGGAAAACACCTTAGGGCCACTTGTGCCTTTTGGTCCAGGTACACCAGGCAAACCCTAAAAACAGAGGACATGCATTTATATACGACACTAGAAAAAGGAAAACTGCTTTCAATCAGAGGAGCAATGTACCATTCTTAAAATGAACATCATCATAACAGTAAGAGAGGATAAAAGCTGGATTAGTGGATATAATTACATTTTGACACAAATAAGAAGATAATAACTCGTAAGGCTTTTGCAATCATTCGAAATTTCAAGATGATTCTCATAAATTCCCTAAACTTGACACATCAAAACTCTGCTCTGGCAGTTGTGCCTGAGGATGACAGTAATCACTACCTGACAGCACCGTCCACTATGTGCGCACTGTGTAATATTCATTATAAGATGCGACCCAACAGTTCTTTACTGAAATGTAAACCCAGAGAAAATATGTGAGCTTAGATAAACTGTACCCGTTGAAATGACTTAGTTGTGACAGTTTGAGTTCAGAGGTCATACTCACCGGAAGCCCTTGAAGTCCAACCTCTCCAGGGATGCCTGACTTCCCAACGCTTCCCTACAGGGAAACAGAGCAAAAGATTAATCTACTGAGAAAAATAGATGTTTACTTTCTATAATATTGCAAGTTATAACACAAGTTACAACTATTAAACAGTGTAATAATGCTCAACCTTTGCTCCAGGCATTCCAGGAATACCCTCACGACCATCCACACCTGGTAAGCCCTGATGAGAAAGGAGAGAAAGAACAATGCATGGTTTGCTCACAATGTGCACTATCTGATAATCACAGGATTATTTGTCATCACTGATACAACACTCACAGACTCGCCCTTGGGACCTGGAACACCTGTGAGTCCTCTTGGTCCTTGAGCACCCTAAACAACAAAGCAATCCAACGGTCAATAGTTTCTAATGGCTGTAAACAAACAGTCTAGTTATTCTTATGTTTTATTTATGAAAATATTCATATCTGTGATGATAAAGTGCTGCTGCTTACTTGTTCGCCTTTAGGCCCGGGTTCACCCATAACACCTCTTTGGCCTACATCCCCCTGAAATAAGTTGTCAGGTTATATTTACATGTCATCTTTAGTTCAAAGCAATCTTATTTATGTAGCTCCGTTTTACAACAAGTCTGCCAAAGGGACTTATATACAATATAGCAAGGTAAAGACCCCTCAATATTCAGGCAATCCACAATGAGCAATAAGAGAAAGAGGAGAGAGAAAAAAGGAACGTAGAGACCGAGGAGAACAAACAGGACAAAATGCAAACTATAAGGAAGAGTACACTAAAGGTAATGACATTCAGTATTTGCATATAAACAAATCAGGAGTGAAAACAGGGGGAGTGCAGAGGAAATGCTCAGTGTTTCATGGGAAGTCCTCCCAGCAGCCTGGGTCTATAGCAGCATAACTAATGAATTGTTCAGGGTCACCTGATCCAATGCTAGCTCTAAGCTTTAAGAGATTTAAGCATAATCATGAAAGGAGAGTGGATACTTGTCTCCCAAACCCAAGTTCAACTTAAGAGGAGCATGAACCCTCTGCCTCTCATTCTAGTTTTGGTAACTTTATGAACCACAAATGTATTTACATTGAAACAAACTTACAGCTGCCCCTGCAACACCCTGTGGACCTGGATCTCCATCAGGACCTCGAGGTCCCTGCCAAAGAACAAAATAGGTATTAATATCATTTAATTACAACACTTTACCAATTAAATATGATTGATCTTGATTCTTTTTTTTTAGTAAAGTCTTTTTACGATATTTTAAGTACAATAAAATACAGCACAGACTATTAAAAAAAAACAAGAAAACAATTTAAACACATGATCTTGAATTTTAAATCTAGCTAGTGTGTTTGGGAAATGTTGTGGCAGGTCATGTTAACCCTGTGTTGGTTTTATAATGTGGCATATTATAAAGCCAACACGGTGTTTTTTAAATCAGTGACATGTCTGGACTGCAATCAGTTAAGCTAGCATCCACAGTCTTTAACTGTGTAGCTATGCTACTGTAAGACATGGGAGTAGTTTGGTATTGTCTTGCTGAAATAAGCAAGACAAAATATAATTTTTGTCTTGTCCTAAAATATAATATATATATATGTGCAAGTTACCCATGTTCCATCAGTTGTACCGATGTCACACCGTTAATACCATAAGCAATGCTGGCTTTTGAGCTAAGTGCTAATAACAAGCCACACGGTCCTTTTGCTCAGGAATATATTCCAACCACAGGATAGTTATTGATCATTTTGTTTCAAATGAACTGCAATTGAACAACATTTTCTTTTCACTTTGCATTTATGGATGCAAGAAAAAAAAAGTGTTTACTGCCAACTGTTTTCATAAGTGCTTGTGGACGACTGCAGCATCTACACTATAGAATAGTGTCTTTTTATTAATGCAGTGCCCTCAACAATCTTATTCAAGACAAGACTCATTCAATTTATTCATGTTACTGTTCGTTTGCCAATCAAATAAGTTCATCTCGTTTTAATTGCTAAACTTTTTTCACTTTATTTGTGACTACTGGTCCACTTTTTTAATGAACTCATGGTATCAAATTCAAAATGAACTCATATTTTCTCCAGAACTTATATTTTATCTTTTAAGAATATTTAATTTCAAAATTAGGGTTTATTTAAATGATTTACCAATTACTGTTTACATACATGGTGTCGTGGGCTTAAAAATGAAAGAAACATTTACCCTCTCTCCCTTTGGGCCCATCATTCCCATAGCTCCACGAATTCCCTGAGGTCCCTGGATCAACAAACAGGTTAAGCAGATGCCTGGTGAGCATATTAACAGAACACAGAACAGTAACAAACAAATTGTAGCTTGAAAGACTCTTAATTCACTGATTAAGCACTGTATCTCACCCTCGGTCCTTGGGCTCCAACCTCCCCTGGACTTCCCTGCTCTCCCTCCGCGCCCTCGATGAGTGAAAAAAGAAAGAAAATCATTTGAAAAGCAATATTTAGTTAATCAGATGAAATATTGGGCTGCAAATTTAACTACATTATAAGAGTGTGGGCATACTGTGAACCGTGATGGCACTGGCAACCTATCAGCATGTTTCTTTTGCAGAAAAAAACAAATTGATGTTGCTCTTATCCACTGTGTGTTAATTAGAAAATAGGGGCAGCCATTCTGTGAAGTGTTTAATACCCACTTCTTAATGGATTGCAAGTGGGGAAACCAGACAAGCATTTAACCGGTCCCCAGCTTTGCAAATTACAAATAATATATTTGCTGCCTCTGTGGTACACCCGAGAAAGCATATCCATTAAGACAGATATTTATCAGGACCAGAGCAGAGCACATTTTCTCTTGTTAAAAAGGGCAATTTATTCTTTTAAATATGCGAATCAAAACCAGCAATTAAAATATGTAAACAATATATGAAATGTTACATAACAAGCCGAAACTAATGCAGTCAAACAGGTCAGCCGCTGCTTTTATTATGAGAGAAATTAGTAGTGCTTGATCAACTACCATCTGATGTAAGATTCAGAATTCATATTCTTCTATTTGGACAATATTCTTGCTCTTCAAGAAGATAAAAGTTATCTAGACTGTTAAATCATTCAAAAAATGTCTTGATTTTCTGGTGAGCGGATTTTTTTTGAGTGAATGAAAAAATAGTCTTCATGTTGGGTGAAGGTTGGAGTCGGGTCATATGTCATATGTAATGTGCAATTTAGATTACCATTGTCTCCTTCGACTTCAAATGTAAATACACCCCATGCTTTTATATAAATAGCATTGCTTTCTACATCATGCCAGTTTCTTCCATATAAACGCAACATTTACTTATTCTCTACTTCAACATTACTTACAAATATCGTGAGATAATACTCTTAAAGCCCCGCACAGTGCCGTTCTGTTGTTAACTGTAAATATCTTTGCGTGTGAGAGTTGTGTGAATTGCAGGCAGGCAAAAGGCGCCTCAAATGAAACTTTCAGTGAAGGAGAAAATCACTCTCAGTGAAGGAGTGCAAGCTGACAGTAAATCATATCCTGGCATGGGGGTGATAAAGGGAGATAGCCCCAGACTCATTTCCATTTATATAGTGCGTGGACACATTACAGGGAGAAGCTAGATCTGCTTGAATGTCATTTCGAATAAATCATCGCCCGTGCATGACAAGGAGTCAGAGAAATTACACACAAGCTTGTATCACTTCCTCTTGAAATTGAGCAGCACAAATAATCCTTGTCTCAGTGGTGTCGGGAATCAATTTTTTAAAGTTTAAGTCACGCGCATTTTTTCCCCCGATGTGCAACGTTGTGACAGTTGCGGGGGGAAATTCGGTGTTTTTAGTGATTATTTACACAGTTATAGGAGTATAAATTCACTTTGTTTATGTGCCGAGTGTTTATATCAGTTCATATGGCTAGGCATAGTCGTGGAGTAGATTTCAGTTTGCAAGCATTAACATATTTTACCTTGTGTCCTTGTTTCCCAGGTTCTCCTGCTTCACCCTTTGCACCTTTGTGGCCCTAGAAACAAGGCAGGCCAAGGCTATTAAAACAACAACACTATTTTGGGATACTAATGTGATTTCAGAGCAAACAAAAGTGACTTCTACTCACCTTCATGCCAGGAAGACCAGGATGTCCCGAGGTCCCAGGTGGACAGGAGTTGGGACACTAAGCAACACAATAAAAGTCAGAAAGTATTCCTAAAATCTAGTGTAAAAACAAAACAAGAAATAGGGAAAGTAATTTTACCAGATCAGTGCTGCCAAGCACTCCAGAAGCACCCTGAAATGGAGTGAAAACTGCAGTTAACATTTTCATAACTCAACATCATCAGTGATTAGAGCTTGTAAATACGCTAAAAGAAAGACAACAGTGTTTATTGATGGCAACTAACCAATTAAACCTAATGGCTTTAACATGTACATCTAGAAAGTTTGGAAATTTCATCAAATCCCAAATGAACCTTTAATCACTTACTCTGGGCCCTGCTGGTCCACGAGGTCCCTGTGGCCCTCTCACACCCATAGCCCCCTGTGATAAGAGGTGTAAACACATCAAGTCTACACAGGGAAGATGTGCACATGGTGTATAATTGCTAACATGCAAGAGGATAAAAGTACAGCAAGGCATTTCTTGCTGGTAATGTTGCAAACCAACATTACCAGCTTACAATTTGATTTTCAGAATAAAAGATGTGGATTATTATCTACAGAACACAACCAAACTATTAACAGGGATTTTTAAATCACTAGATTTTGACTCTGATTGTGTCAATTATATCGGTATATAGAAAATAAACTGTAGCACAGCTGGGTCACAGGAATGTGGATTTTTTTCTTTTGGATATTTAATGTACTGTTTCATGTTTCATAGGACAAAATATATTTACTGTGATTAGAAATGTATATTATGATTTATTTTAAAAAGCCAAAAGTCCGTCTTTGATTGAAAAATATGATTTACATTTTTGGGGGTTGACTTTCTTTTTAGACAAAATAATTATTTGTAATAAAAAGAAAACTGAATTGATTAGATGATACTTTCAGGTTGGTAACAGTGTGTGAGTGTGAATGCATTCTGCATGTGCACATATATATTTTGTCGCTTTATAGGGGTATTAACACATCATACCTACAGGGTGTAGAGATGCACAATGCAACTTTTATATGTTTATGTATTTTTGGTGGTTTACGCATTTGCCTAATAAGCTAAAGAGCCCTGGTGAGATCCTGGAAGGATGCAAAAATCCTTTTGAGGATGTATCAGTAAGGGCTGCCAGATCAAACATATGGAGCTACCTGCTGTGGCTATTTCTTGTGAATAAGGAAATGGCTGTAACAGTAGTTTCTTCTTCTTTTATATTATCAGTTTGTAATCATGAAAGATACTTGTATCCTCTTGTATCCTCCTCACTGTCTCAATAAAAAAAGAACGACAATGGTCCTTTTTCTCTGCCTCTACTCACAGGTGGTCCAGCTTTTCCCAATTCACCCGGAAGTCCTCCAGGTCCCGGAGGCCCCTGCTCACATTTCAGACCATTCAGTATTATTGACACATGTTGAATACAAAATAATTTAAACTTTTAGAATTACAGGAACTTGTATTTGTTGTGTAAACAAATTACTTACAAGGGGTCCATCTGGCCCAACACCCTGAGGAGACATACAATATGATTCAATACGAGTGATGTACAGAGTTTGGTGAACATAGCAATGACTTAAACACTAAAATTTAGACAGCTTCTATATCATATGACTTCCAGGTGGCCTCGATTGGCTATTTCCTGTGACTGGTGGGGTTCAAGAGGAAATGTTACTTACAGCTGCTCCACGAGGTCCAGGTTTCCCAGGTTCCCCCTAAAAAACAAACATAAACTTCAGGATTAGGTATGAAATTCCATTTTCAGGTAAAACTGAGCTATTTGAGCCTGCAAGCAGTTCAAATTAACATTCCTTCAGTTCATCACATGACTGAGCTGGGCAATGTTTAGCCTAATGAGGAAAGATGTTGGGGCTTCGTGCCTCATGGGGATTACACAGAAGACTTGCAGGATTAAGTCTCATTTGTCATGAGGAATTGGTTTATGCACTGCGGCTCTTTCTGCCATGCCAAAAGACTGGACAGCAGCTTGGCACCATTTCACTGACAGTCTCTGAAGCAGGAAAGCAAAGGCTCATTAGTCACTCACTTTCTGTCCGGGGGGACCGTCAGGCCCAGGATCTCCAATGGGGCCTGTCAAACCCTGCAGAGAAGAGTCATCGAGTGAAAATAACACATCATGGCAAATCTCAAAACAAATCAAGTGCCTGTTTTGCTCTTATATTTAAAAAAGACACTTTCAGAATTTAAATATGTTGCTTATGATGTCAAAAGAAAATGCCTTTCACCCCACCATCCCAGTCGATATTTCCAAATTGATCAGCTGATCCCCATATGTTACACCATCAAAATACTTGTGTGGGAGGAATTCTGCTCTATTCTGTCGGAAGTGGGAATAACTTGACTTTAACACCCCAGAATTTTAGTTCACGCTTCTCTGCTCCGTCCACAAAAGGGTTTTCAAATTATCAAGCACACAAGAAAATATAAGCGCCAGGTCAGAGGGCAAAACTTTAGGACTGCAACATTCCTCCGGCTCTTTTCAAACACGACACTGAAAGAAATCATTCCACACTGTTTTGAGAATTTTCAACAGGAGACACCAACAGTGGCCTGCCAAACAAAGCTCCTATTGTTTGTCACTTTGGGTGCAGTTTCTATAGGCAGTGACTTTTTTTTATCTTGTATTTTGAATTAAGTAACTGATTTGGTCTGTTTAAACTTCTAAAGTGAAAGTGAATTCACCTAAAGACCAAAATGTAAGCATAAGATGGGCTTTTGTGTTTTCCTAACCCACTGTTAAACTCTGAAAGGAACCTAAAACATGCAGGCCGTGATGCAAAGGAAACTGGGACTCGTTCATCCTGTCAAATAAATTCCTCAAATTTTTGCACACATGCACTAACATCCCCTTCTACATCTAAAATTTCACTCCAAAAGTCTAACGTGCAAACATGACCTATTATGTGGGAGGAACACACCTTGTGGTCCCACCCCCTTTGCAGGTTTCAGGGTTTCTTGATAACTTTATAAAATAATGCTGATCCTAATAGTACAAAATATACTTCACTCACATCATTTCCAGGAATTCCAGGTAATCCTCCAGAGCCAGGTTTACCTGCATCTCCGTCGGGTCCCTAACAAAGGTTACAGATATTCAGTGAAAAAGACACACAATTGATACGATTACTTAAATCTCTTACTATATGTAATACTTACAGGAGGACCGTCTTCGCCATCGTCTCCCCTCTCTCCCTGAAACAAAAGAGATTTAATACTTTCAGGGGTCCAAACACTGAACTATTTTTAAAGTGTCTGACAGATTATACTGACAATGGTGAAAAACTATAAGCACTTACAGCAATGCCGTCAATTCCTGGGACACCTGCAGGTCCAGGGGGGCCAGGGGGTCCTTGGTTATTCTATGTATAATGAAATTAATTGTAATGTAATAGGAAAATATCTGATTACGTTTCTGATAAATACCCAACAATTTTGTCCCTCTGACAAAAGCCAATATGAAAAGAGCAAGAACAGGTGCACTGCCATGTTATAGACAGGACTGTCTCTGAAATACTGAAACAGAATTTCGGCTTTAAATTATTCAGTAGCTGACAAAACACTGAAACAAAGAACCAATTTAAATGAAAGCTGAAAATCTTGCATTTTCCACAACAGATTGACGCTCAAACAAATTAACCGAAGAAAGAAATCCCAGTCTAAGCATAATTGCAGGTAAATTAACTTTTTGTTTGACATGCACGCTTGCAGAAGAACTTACCAGCACTTCTGCCACATCTGTCTACAGACATAATAGAGAAAACAGGGAGAGAGAGAAACATAATGAGACTTACTTGAGAGGAGCAAATAAGGACAAGCTGCAAGAGCAGCACCAGAAATGGCCCTTTAATGCGCTGGGCCCCTGTCATGATCTCCCCTGTGCAGGAAAGGTAAAAGTTGTAGTCCTTTCTCTGGGGTTTGTTAGGTTGAAGGAGCCCCCTGTAAAATAACCCAACTGACTCCGGCTAGAGCTGTCTAGACAGCCAAAGGTCCCATAGCTTTCAGTGGCTCATGTATATTCATACAATGACCGGTTACAGGAAGTGATTGGAGGGTTTGCAGGGGAACACCACAGGGAGGGGCTACATTGCTGACACTACCAATAGGCAGGATCAGCGGTTTATTTAACCTCTGCTACGACCCAAAATGAATTTTATTCAACATTTAGTGTTACCGTTTATCTTTATATAAGAATGAAAAAATTAAATTAAATTAAAGACACAAAGAGATCATCGTGGTCAGCAACTTGTTCTGTGAAGCGCAAATCCTGGACGTTGTTTTGGCCCATTCCCCCCTCTTCATTACAACTGATCATTCTTACCGATGCCCCGCCTGGGAGGTCATAACATTCCTCCTTCCGGGCTCGAGTCACATCGCAGTGAATTAGCATTGACTGCAGTTCAACCTAGAGAAATAGGAAAAAAAATACTGTTAATTAGCACAATACCGTGAAAGTACAGTACAGTCTGTGTCCCAAAGGTTAGGCCCTTTAATAATATATCGTCAGTTAGGATAAGACAAAAAAAATATTTAAAGAATAAAACCAAAAAACTAAAACTATCGAATAAGTTCATGCTTATGGACAGGGAGCGTATCATAACATAAACAATTAATAATAATAATAATAATAATAATAATAATAATAATAATAATAATAATAATAATAATCAGTAAAGTTTGGATGAGGAGACCACAGACTACCAAACAGGATGTTGGAAAACCTTGCTAACGGGCGCCCGGAAGGAAGAACTCCTGTGCATATAAATAAAAGACTGTTTGGGGGTTGTTTTCATAGTAAAAGCTTTGGCGCTGCAATCACTTGAAAAATATTTAAGTTGTAATGTCACTATATTGAAGTTTATGGGAATAAACGCAAAAGATTTGTACATCAGAATGAAGACATTTGAAAAAGTGTAGGCCTGGGGTCACGTGGGTGGTCAATCAAAACAGTCCTTAGGCTTTAATAATGAATTCTATTTTTCTATTATAAATAATGAAAAGTCATTATGTATCAGGGAAGTGTGTCTTTTATGTGCCTTACAATCATCCATACTATATTTTGTGTAGCTTGAAGCATAGCCCACAGTAACAAGAAAGAAAGAAAGAAAGAAAGAAAGAAAGAAAGAAAGAAAGAAAGAAAGAAAAAGAAAAGGAAATGATCTGTAATGAAATAATCTAAGACCAATTATGGTGTTAAATCCTAAAGTATAGTTCCCTACTATATATGGGTCTGAAAGTGGGCGAATTCCATCAACTTTAGTACTAAATTTAGTCCTAAAAGAGACATACCGGAACTGCTACCACCGGGTTATCCTTGAGCTTTCCTATTAACGTGAAGCCATTAAGGCTGACTTCTAGTCTGGGTGGAATATCCTGAGAATCGATCAGGACACAGTCCACGAAAAGGGCCACAGAGTCCCTGCTGATTTCCAGGAACACTCTGTGCCACTGGTCATTGAAAAGAAACCCCAGTGGGCTGAAAACGACAGTCTGCCTCCCTCCGTTTAGCGCTGTGAAAGTAAACTCCAACGACTTGGATTCCCCGTTGAGCCTGACGGCCATCTGCTCGTCGCCGTTCACATCTTGCATTTGCCAGATATTCCAGTTTTGATTTACGGTGCTGCCACTCATGCGCAGCACTGCCAAAAATGCAAACTCCTCCGGCAATCCAAGCGGATAGGCTGATCTGCAGCATAAAGGGTGCACAGTTATTAAACCCTCAGATTTTTTTTTTCAATTAAAAGTCAGCGGATCGATCAGAATGTATGAACTTTCTTGATTTTTTAGACTGTTATTAATGACTCTGTTATAAAATGAAACCTATTGACATCTCTTGCAACACGAAGGTTTTATTCTGTGTGTGATTTGTGTGGAAGTTAAAGATGGGTCACAAAAGGAAAGGGGTGGAGCAGGTAATCGCGCCTTTGACGGTCAGGACCATGGACAGGGTAAACGGCATTAAACCAGACAAACCACTAGGTGTCGGTGTTCACTCACACATTTCAAAGCACAGCACCTCACCTTGTGTTGATTCTGAAGTTGAATGCTGGGCCTATTTGATAAGCAACATTCTGAGAAGATGGTCCAGCCACCTTTTTCACAGTGCCCCTTCTTGCCAACTCAGCAATGTGGAACTGTGACATGATATAAAATCCTGAAGGACACATAAGTGGTTAAATATACATCTTATACGGCTTACAATACAATAGTCCTTATTGTTTATGTGCTGTTTAAGTGTTCCTTTAATGTCTATTTACAGAGAAAATGTTGGGGTCATTCTCATTATACACTCTTTTTTCTTTTCACAATAACATTACTTCATCTGTATTATAATTTGAGTCCACCTGGGAAATGATCCTCCCCAATGCTGATCTGAGGGCACATGGACTGCTGCTCCAAATGAATACCAACTTGAGATGAAAATCTCACAGCTGCAAGAAGGAAAGAGAAAGTAGTCAAAGGGCGTGTGTGTGTGTGTGTGTGTGTGTGTGTGTGTGTGTGTGTTTGTGTTTTGTAGAAGGGAATAAAAGCTCAGTGTTTGGAAAGCAGCACCAGTGCCTTGAATAAATATTAGACTATCTCTGGCTGTTTGCCATATTCTCTTTAACACTTCAGTTCTAGATTTGCCTGTTTTTACACATCTGTGCAGAAAGTTTAAGGTTTTCCTCGAGCGTGAAGAGGATCTTTCCTTTTTCTGTTTGCCAACATGAGTCTCAGCATTGCATAAAACACCTCACTCCCCCCAGATGTATAACTCTGGGTTGATGCTGTAGCGTTACACTTATATATATATTTGGCAATTTAATATACTTTGAGAATTCAGTGAACATTTGAATCTACATTTATATGTACTTGCACAAAAAAAAGCTCCTAATCAAGTGATGTTAGTGCTTCTACACATACCCATATGCTGGATATATGTAATAAAATATAGATAAGAACAGGATGCGGTAAAGAGGGAAGACATATGGAGAGAGGAAGGAAAACAAATAGTGTAAACCTAATGGGAAAGAAGGTCGTGAAATAAGTGCCTAAGTCAATACATGTCGATTTATTGATTTACTGATACTTATAAAAATAAATGCGGGTGTCCAAGTCTTTTGGCTATAGAAAAGAGCACTATAAACTCAGACCACACTGTTTAGAGTAACAAAAATGTGACAATTATTTAACATGTTAAGAAGATCATGCATCTCAAAGAAACAGTTTCAGCAAAGAAGAACAGCTGCCACAAGCACAAACTAATGATTAATATGTGTAGTATGCTGCGGTTGACAGATACCGAACATGACTCATATTTGAGGGGATGCACTGCTCTGGTAATCTTGTTACTTTGTTCCTGTTTTTTTTTTTTTTAATGAAATGCCAGCTTCATGTGTCATTGATTTGTCAGCAATTGCACCATACAGCTCAGAAGATTACTTACTCTGGGAATGAAGTCCAGTGCAGAGGCACAGTGGGATCACATAGCAGCAGCACAATGAATAGAGCAGGATATTTCTGGAAGTTAATCAGAAGAAATCCTTGGTTCAGGTTTCTGACAGCACAGCCAGACACAACTCGTATTATTCTTGCTGTTGTAATTAAGTAAAAAGTTTACCTTTCGATTCCACCCATTTAAAAAAATTACCTGCTGCAGGATTTATTTTCTGATTTTCTTCCAGTAGTGAGCAAAAAAACCCCAAAAAACGCTGAAGTGTTGCTCGGTCAGCAGAAGTAAATAGCTTCGGGTCTCAGTGAGAGGTCTCTTATAAGCTTGGCTTTTGTTATTTATTTGCAGGAGTGAGTCAACAGTCTCTGCAGTGTCAACTTCACCGTTCTCTTGCACCCACCTTGGATTTTATTTTAGGCCTTTAATGTTACTTCAGGCATATATAACCTCTGTATTGTAACCCATTTGTAATTCTATGAGCGTCATTGTGTATGCTAAATAAAATGTAGTTGACTATGAAAAAGATCATGTTACCCTGTGGTGACATAATTTCCCCTGAACTTTTGGGACTGCATTCTTTGTGATCTCTGTGGCTGCATGGTATTCAGACGACATTGTTTCCAGTACAGTCCAAAGTGAAAATCAAGAGACTCTGACCAGGGAAGTATTCAAGCTGTGTTTGTTCTTAGAAGAAGGCAATAAAGTGCAGGACTTGCATTTTTCACAGTAGTCATAACACCCAGAGCCTAAGAAATGTCTTGTGTGGATTTCTAAGAAACTGGACCCTTTTTTTTTTTTCAAGATTACCAGTGATTATGAATAAGAAATGAAACTGTTGATTGTGAATTTGTGCGTCTCCCCCACATTTCCTCCTTCTGTTGTGTCATTTTAAAAAAAACTTCTTGAAGTGATATATATTAAGTGAACTCTACACTGATGAGTTAGATTAGATCTGGGCTTGGTGATCAGACCAGAGCAGTGATGTGATCTTTTTGGAAGGTAAGAGTCCGAGTTTCTTCTTCTCAGTTTCTGCTTCTCAGAGTCCATGCTTACTGAGAAGAAGAGATAAATAAATTAAACAAATGCATACATAAATCATGTCAGAGACCTTTAGACTCAACCTTATCTGGACTTTTTATTGAATCTAAGGAGCAAAAAATCTTCTTCGACATCGAACTAGTGCTTCCACTTAATAATACCACCTGTACCTACAGAGTCCAGCCATGTTTGGTATTCTTGCAGACACAGACGCATATCTTTTTAATCACACTGGCATTTGGTGTTTCAAGGGATTTTATATATGAATTATTTCCTTTACCTCTGTATTATATTTAAGTCTGTGTGTGGGGTTGTTTATGTATGTATGTATTTCGGATGGTTTGTTTAAATTTATTTTTGTACATGTAACTGACCACATTTCCTAAAATGCTTTTATGTCTGCACCTCTATTTGTGACATTGGCTATCAAAAATAAAATGAATTAAATGAAAGTAAATTAAACTGAGTAAGTGAATTGGATGTCACAAGAACAATGAACAGGCTGGATTATGCCTTAAAAAAGTGACAGTGTTATGCAAAAGTTTTACAACATAAATAAACATACGTCTTTGGAGAAAAAAACCCCTTTTTTTTCTTCTTATTTTAATTATTATTATTGTGTGCTTGTTGAACTTTGCGATGTTCCATTTAACGGTAGTAGTTTTGCATGTCAGCTGCGTCTCCGGTATGTGCAGCTACGCGCAGTTGAGAGGCGTACAGCTAGAGCAGCGTCTGCTGTCAGCTCTTCAGATTGAGCACAGTTAGCTCCCTGCTTAGCAAACACTGCTCACAGACATAACTACATGGACGAGTGACGCTGTGTAACATTCTAACGCCAATTTTTCTATGAAGCTGACCGGGCCGGGAGGAGAACCAGTCAGCGGGGCATTGTTTTCAGTCCGCACTTCACTGTGAGAGGACGGCGAGAGGACTGAAATTTGAGCTAACGTTGGTTAGCCGGCTAATGTTAGCTTCCCAGCGAAATGGTGAGTAGCGTTAGCTTGACTGCGCAGCTAATGTTACCCGGTGGCAACTGTTCAGTGGGTGGCTAGCCCTGCTAAGTGTTACCGTTAGCTAAGGCACTGTCAAGGGAGACTGTTTTCAGGGGGGTGGTCTGTTAAAGTGTATTGTCTTTGCCGATTTTTTTCCTAACATTTTCTGATCCTTTTGGGGGAAAATATGTTTTGTTAGCTTCCCACCTGTAACCGAAATGAAATCCTTGCAAAGATTCTACCCTTCAGCTAGAGACCTTTGCTGCCTCACTCCTTCTAGTTATAGCATCTAAATCCTAAAGCTAAGTTACAACTTAAACAGCTGTTTATTTCCTTGTCTGTATTGGTTTGGGGTTTTAGCTGTTGGCTCTAGAAGAAACCATCGAGCCGACCGACGTCTTAAGGCCTTGTCATGTATATTTTAACAGAACTAGATGTTTAGATTTTACTTTCCCTGAGGTGTCTTACATTTTCTTAAGTGCCGTAGACATCGTCTTATCACCAATCGCCGGGTTGTTGGTCGGGGAAATATGTAATTTTGTTTTGGTGGTGTGTTTTTTGTGACAGTTTTGTGTTATTGTTACGTTTGAACAAACGTTTCAGTGGATACAGCTCGCACTGGCAGGTTGTTTGGTGTATTGACAGCAATGCTTCAGGATTTCGGTCAACGCCTTACTTAATCTTTTGTATTCTCCACGTATATAACTTTTGCTTACATACCTTGTCGGAGATGGGCTTTTGTCTAAAGACTAAACCCGATAGACCAGTTGCTGCTACAATCTCAATACCAAACTTTCAGTGCATCATAAATCCATAATGTTATCAAAGTGTACTGAAACATTTACACAGCGGGGAACTGTTTGACAGGGTAACGATGTCAAGTTTTCCATCACATTATTATAGGTCTTGCAGCTTAGTTACCAAAAGCTTAACAAAAGCTGCAGTCACTGATTTGATCTAATTTAGTCTGGTATGAATTGCATTTGGCTGCTCGATTCATACAAACTAGTTAATCAGTTGACTTGCAAACTCAGTATGACCATAAAGTATTTATGCTAGGCTTGCAAAGGGAATTGATACCCAAAACAAACATGACCACAAAGGCAAATTTACCCGACGGTGTCCTTGTATGTCCTCTGTGTTGTGCCCAGTTAATTTGCAGGAGGGTTTTTTTTGTTGTTGTTTTGTGTTTTTAAAGCAACAGAATTCAGAAAGGGATATTAACCTTGGATCTTGTCAGGCATCTGTGTTAACCCGATCAAGTTCATGGTGGTCTTTTGTAGCTCATTTCTTTTCACTGGCATGAACAGCTATTATATCTCCCAGTGGATGATTTATTAATTTAATATATGACTAATTTAGCAAGCGTCTGCATGATTGTTTTTGCCAGCTTTATTTTGTCTCGGCTACGGCCAGAAATACTATACACCCTTGTCTTACATAAGGTCTAAAGTAGGTCTGTGTGTATTTCTAACACTACCATTTGGTAATATTGTATTTCAGGGCTATTTTGTGCAATGTTATTAATAGTATTTTCTCTTATCCTGTCATATCAATTCTATAATTGTTATGGGCTGTTAACTAATTAGGCCCAGAGGACGGCATGCCTCGTGTGCCAAATTTAGACCTTATGCCCTAATAACTTCTCTAAAAATGAACCCAACTGTTATATATTCTTAAACTCACTCTTGTGACTGCTGGTGATGTTTTCTTTTAACTGATTTGACCTTGGGTTTCTTTTTGTAAACCTAGGTGAGTCGTTTTACAGCTTTTTAGAAGTTCTCATTCAGTTTAACTCAGTTTAAATACTGCATTTTCAAGTGTAAAGGTTTTGCAATAACCTGATTGCTGGAACTGAAATGACTAATTTGATTACTTTTGCCTGCAGGCCTACAGGTGTATCCCAGATGATGTAAGGCACCTCTGCCTGTAGAGACCAAGATGACTGAAGTCCAGGCCACAGTGGAGTTCTCTGTGGAGCTCCACAAGTTTTACAATGTGGACCTGTTCCAGAGAGGGTGAGTTTTGTCTGAGTGTTTGGGAAAAGTAATTCCATGTTTTCTTCCTGGCATGAGTCTAAGATGGATTTTATCCATGACATGGATTTCCCCAGAATATATTTATCTACTTTTACAATGTGCTATGCTAAATATTGTTCAACTGTGCTGGAATGTTTTTGAAGAAACCCGAACAAGCTTTGTCTTGCAGTTTGCATTAGAGAGGATCAGGAAGTGTTCTCTGAGTGTCCCAGCCAATGTAGGACACTTGGCAATGTTGTTCAGACCTTCAGGGCACTCACAAATGCTCTTGTACAGACAGTACAGAATATGCAAATCAGTACTTGACTATACTTTTTCAGATATGTAAATCTACCGCTTTGTTTTGATAATTGTTGTTATTACACCACAGTGATAATGGAGATAAAGACCATACTGTAAATGTATTTAAACTGTAATTTTTACAGTTTGTAAAAAGTACTCAGTAAAGAAGTTGAGTAACTTTTGAAGTCATGCAGTGAAGTATACCATGTGAATACAAATATGGAGGAGTTCCTCTTTTCTGACTCATTAAATTTGAATTTGCATCTTGATTATCATATTTCCGCTGGCGTGGTAAAATAGTTAAATGATCTACCGTTAATTGAAGCATGAGCATTGATGCTTTAGGATGCCTAAATATAGCATGCTGTGAATAACAATCAAAAATAACTTGAATAAACAAAAACAGATAAAGTTGTTTTTGCAAATGTGCTTAAATTTTGTAAAAGATAGCTGACTGTGGTACAGCAGAATAACATTTGATCTGGCACAGGTCGGCTACTTGGCTGTATTTGGTGATAATTTTAGAAACCAAATTAATTAGAGGTGGGAATCGCCCCACAATATGATATTATTACAACTTTAACATTTTACAGTTATGCAAAGTCACAGTATACGTGATTATACTATGAGTATTTCAGTAACATATGTTACTTATTAATCTGGCACAAAATGTGGAGGGGAAAAGAATCAATAACCAGGCAGCCACTTTTTTGGGGGGCATTCAAGGGGATTGCTGTCCTATTATTACTCGTGTGACTGCGCCACTGCTTGCTCTGAATTAGGACGTAGCTTCGTCAAGCTTTGTGTCCAGTGTTGGAGGATTTTTTTTTCCCAGTTTAAAGTTATGTCGGGATGGTGGTGCATTAGATGAGCCCTCTTATTCATAATATCCCCAAAGTATTTTAATGTATTTATTAAAATACCAATATTTGGTGTCTCTAGAAATTGGTGATTGTATATTTTTGGTTGAATATATTGTTTTAACTACAGCATACTATGTATGTGCCAGACTGGATCTAAGTAGTAATGTAAAGGCAGAGCTTGAGGTCATCATGTCAGATTTAAGAGATACATTTATCATTTTTATGGGCTGAGCTCACTTAGCAGCATAGCACATATTGCTCTAAATAAACCACTTACTGGCTTTTATTGTCTTCATTTGGAAGCTTCAGTCCAACTTTCCCCTTTGACTTGAGCTGTTACTTCCTGGTCCCTAATACAATTCCTCGTGGCTCTGGGCAGGATGGTGTCCAAAGTTTCCGTCATCCTGCCAGTTTGGAATAATACACCCCATGCAGACATTCTTTTCTTTTTGTACACGTCCAGCGCTGTGCAACGTTTAATGGAAGCATAAGGAAGGAAGAAAAGTGACTTGTGTTTTTTAAGCTGCAGTTTTGATCTTTAACATCTGGAAATTATTTTTTATAACAGCACTGTAATGATATGTCCCAGTGCTGAGCTAAAACTCCTGCCCAAAGCTCCTGACTCATCAGTGCTTTAAGAGCCTAGGTTTACTACATGAGTGACTGCAAAAGAAAGTGCTCATTATTCATTTATTAGAGGTGAAGTGTCCTTTTACAAGTTGAAGCACTTGTAGCTAACCTGTGCGGTTTGTTCCCCTTTTACAGCATGTCTAATAATGTTCACCAAGCACGTAGAGCTGTCTTTCATGGATGTCTTCATTTTAGCTCTTTACTACTAGTGGGCTTTTAAAGGTTTAAAAACCTGAATCGTTTTTGCTGAACTGAGCAGTCGTTGTTATATTTCCGGCCTGCTTATAGAATAAAATGTCTGGGTGTTCATCAGACGTTAATGAAGGTGGTCTCTGCCTGTGCAGCAAGGCTATCAAAACTTGTCGTGTGCAGGGGAGGTTGTCAAATGTCATCTTTATCAGGGAAAGAGGTAAAAGATTTCTATGTATTTACAGGTTCTACCAGCTGCGTGCCAGTCTTAAGGTGCCACCCCGCGTCCCACACAAGGTTGAGGCCAGTCTACTTCACCCAGGAGGTAAGTTCTTTAAAATGTGGTATGTAAATGATGAATGATAACATCATGCAGAATACTAAAGACAAAGTGTGATTGATTGGGAAGCAAAATGTGGTCTGTAATGTCTCTGTCATGAAAAGGCAATATTTTATTAATACATTTGCCTAATTTGATATAGTAACTAAAATATGTATTCAAAAGTTGCATTAATATTGGTAAACCCGAAGCAGTGACTGTTCTCAGATTTTTCCTAATTAAAGCCATTAAATAAGGCTTTGGTAGCCTGCAGTATGCATTAAGTAGTACATGGCTAATTTTCATATCAGAGGGCTCGATTTATACCTGTAACTGTATAGGTGATGTTGATTAACTTTTGCTAAAAAGTCAGGTAGACTTGGTGTATGTTATACCATTTTTATTCTCAGTGTTTATCTAAGGTTTTGTTTATCTGCCTTAGAAAATGTAACTGTTGTTTAATACAAAACATTTGTGTCAGACATATAGGATCCTCGGTAGGGGATAGGTGTTTTGATTTCAGTTTTATCTTTATTTTGTAAAATTGTTGTTAGGACCAAATCTGCCACTGCAACTACAGACATAAGATATATCTTGTGACATAATTTACAATGTAGATTGTAGAGATACCATTACATGCATGGTGTTAGTGTTTCTAACGATAATAGAAACACTATTATCTTTAGAAATAGTAATGTTAGGGCAGGATAGGTTATAATTCTTTAATGATAATTTTTCATGGACCCGCAATTAATCATCATAGTTTTGTCTAGGCTCTGATCTGGCGTTTCCTGCATCAGTCCAAGATGACGTCATCTGCAGCAAAACGTTCCAGATCCTGTATAAAAATGAAGAGGTTGTTGTCAATGATGTCCTGCTCTTCAAAGTGATGATGCTGCTTGATGAAAAGAGGGTACGTTTAGAAAATAAATATGTTGTTTTTACTTATACAAGGCATTTATTTATTACAGTGTATTTGCCAATACGTCACATGAAGCAGAACCGGCTGTTGCACAGCTAAATATAGTCGGCGTTAAAGGTTTCTTGTTTTTCTGTATCGGATACTGTTGTGTCTGTGGTTTATGAAACTGAGAGCGAGTCCTCCATACAAACATCTACCATCTGGAGTTGCGCTTCCCTATTCTGTGTTTCAGGAAAGGGGAAAAAAAAGCAGCTGAAATGTGGATGTTGAGTAAGATTTCTTTCTTCTTTTTTTCCCTCCCTGCAGAGAGGAAAATCAAAATAAATGTGCAACAAACATGCAAAGAGGTTGTAATAAAACATTTTTAACAAATTTTGTCAATTTTGTCTTGTTAATTTAATATGCATTTATATTAAAGAAATTGTCTTAACGGGCAAAAACATTTTTGTCATATTAGGAATCATAGACTCATTGTCCTAACTATAAAGTAAAATCTAAAGAGTTAGTGTGGAACATGTTTTTGGTAGAAATGCTGGGTAATTCCTCCTTCAGACACAGGAGCACAATTTGGAAGTCCAGATGCTGCCTTCAGCCAAAAGCAGTACAGTATGAGCATGATGCGTCTGCAGAATATCACAGAAATGGAGACAAAGAGATTTTTCTTTCTTACTCACCCAAAGCAGTGCAGCTGTCAGAATGAATGTCTTCTCTGAAATTGCTTCTAACTTATTTGTGCCACTTTGCTTTTCCAGTGAATAAACAGATATGTGGAGTTTAGTGCATTCTGTTAGAACAGCAGAAACTGTTTTGACACCTGGTGTGCTCTTGGGGCATAGGTCAAACAAACAAACGGTTTCAGAATGTATTAGACTTATTAGAGTTGATACCATCAAATTACAAAAAAACATCTTGGTAGCTTCAAATCAGCCCGGCACATGTTGCTTTTTGCACGCAGGCTTTGAAGTTCACTATTTAACCACCAATTACTGTTTTTCATTCTCTTCAGGTAGAAGAGTCCCTCAATGATATGGATTTCCAGCTCTTGTTGGATTTATATTTCACAGATGGTGATTACACGTAGGTGTTGAAATATTTCGTGTGCATTATACAGTGTTTTATAATTTTGACATTTGCATCTCTTATGCAAATAAGGCACTTCTAAGGTTCTTTATTATATAATTTATGCAGGCCAGATGATCCAAACTCTCTACAGAATATCAGTGGTCGCACACTTCGTTTGCACTTTAGCCTTCAGCGAGGCATCCACCAACACATCAATGTCATGTTTGACTACTTCCACCTGTCTGTCATCTCGGTAGCCATCCATGCCTCCCTTGTGGCACTACATCAGCCCCTTATCAGGTCAGACAAGGGGTGATTTACCTTACTGAAAATTCAAGCACAGCTCTTGAAGCTCTTACATGATTTTATGATGTCATTTGGCTTTGCTGTATGCAGCAAACTTCAACATAATGCCTTTTTAAAATTGTTTTTAAACATGCCACAAGATTGTCTGTTTGAAGCCGTTAAGATAACTTGTGACTTTGGGTTAGAATTAAATATAAAGTAGTCAAAAGCTTACTAAAATCTTGTGGTGACTGCATGAGTTTGACTTCAGCGTCTCTTTTCCTAGTTTACCTCGACCCGTCAAATCTACATGGCTTAACCGCAATGCTCCAGCACAGAGCAAAGACTCAGTCATCCCACCTCTGGAGAATGTCGTGTTTGGCAGCACTTATGTCAAGCAAGTATCGCCAGATGTAAGTGGTCTTGTCTTATAGCAAACCAAATGTATCTGGAAATATTTGCTTTATTTGTAGATGATTGTGCACCTCAGAGTTGATCTAAAAGATGCCTTTTTTTTGTATTGTGTTGTTCCACAAATAGTACAAAGACTGCATTAAGTGAAGTAAAAAATGACTGCAATCTAGTACTCAGTGTGCAATATGTTGTGGAACCCTAGTTATATTCTTATAAGGAAGAAAATGTAGACTTTGATTATTATGTTGACACAGTGGTGAATTTCACAGCTCTACACATCAGTCTACACTTGCAGTTCCCCTCATCACTCCACTAATATGCAGCATGGGGATAACCCATCGACACATTTGACAACAAGGTGTACAGCAGCCACTGTAAAGTAACTATTATAAGGAAAACAAATGCCTGGAAGTAACTCAGAATAATCTGTTATGATTCATAGTGCTCTGTGGAGGTACTGTAACACCAGAGTAATGAGGCATTTTTAAATCATTTTCTTTCTAGAATAATTCTTTGAGGATGTTATACATCAGTCAAATGCTCTACCAACCCTAAAAACAGGTGCCTCTAAATTCTCTTCATGGGCACTTTTTTGAGTAGTAAAACTTGAAATAGAGGCAACAAATGTATATTTTTCCCCCCTATGTCCAAGAGTTTCTGTTTTGGCAGTGGCTAATGAGCGAATTATCTACAATGTTAAGGTAATAATAATGTTCACAGAGTTGTTGTTTTTTTGTTTTTTTTATAGCATTTTCTTTCCCATTTTTGTTCCTCAGGGCAGGACATTCTTGGTATCTGACCAGTGTCTGCAGCATGCCTTCACTCTGCACCATAACCTTTGCTCCAATCTCCTAATAGCCTACCAGGGCCTCTTTGGTTACTTCACCTCCATTACTAAGGACCTGCCCTCCTCTCATCGTATGGAATTAGGTATGCAGCATTGTGCATTAATATCAGCATCAACAGTGTTGTTACTGCAAGCTGTAAAGCAATGCATTATCCCTAAATACAAGACTTAATTAAATAAGAATTTATATTTATTTTTGCACTCTTTTTAAACTTATAGCCTCTGAGGAAAAAAAACATTTTCTCAGAGTTACGCACAATTAAATATAATACTTATAGCTTCTTAATCATTGTTTTTGCAATCAGTGGACTGTCATTGTTTTGTTTTTCTTTTGTGTTTGCTGTGTCCAAATTTATTGTGAGGCCATATCATTTCACTTGATCCTTACACATTATCACATTAAGCCCTTTAAACTGACTGCACAAGCAGCTTACTGAGTTGTTTTAGAGATCTAATCAGGTGATCTTAGTTCATTATACTTACAACACTTGCTTCCAGTAGGGAAGTCTGGTAACCAGTAGATTAAAGCCAGACACAACTCACTGTTGTAATTATGGCTTGGGAAACCCAATCCACACAACTGGCAGATAGTAACCCATCCTAGGGGAAAAAATAATGAAAAAGGTTAAACATGACTATATGTGCAATTTTACTAGCCAAGCCCAGCATGCAAGTCCTTTATGAGCGAGTACTCAGAAGACCCTATCCCCGAAGTCAAAGGCACGTCTACATAGGTATGTCCCAAAGTACTGTACCTCAACTCCGCTTGCTTTTTTCCCGCTTTTTTTTTTCTTTTCACTTCACTTTCCTCCTTGTTGAAAACACCATGGCCTCTGTATAACCCACTCTTTAGAAGCAAAATAAGCTACTGTAACCTTTTTAATTTCTGTATACTCATCCTTTCTTTCCACCTTAATAACCAGGCTTTGGACGAAGAGTTTCATAACACATTTAAAAATACTTTCTTATACTTTTCTCTGATAAAACTTTCTTAATGTGGTCGGATTACAAGGTCAGAAGATTTCTGTATGATTAAATAACTTGTTAAATTTGCTTCCTCAGAACAACTTGACTTAGAGGCCCGTCTGACTGAGTTATGTGAACAAGTCAAGGTAAGGCCTGTTCATTTCTGTTGTGTGTGTGGGGTATTTTGTTTTTTTGTGGGGTTTTTTTTTTTTTTTGGGGGGGGGGGGGGGGGGGTTTGCATAGAAAGCTTTATTTGCTGTAGGATGGGAATCTTTTGTTATACCAAATGGCTCAAGGTGTGTCAGCAAATTATTAAGATACCATTGCGTCTGTGGCATTTGTGAGCAGGCATTGTGTTGCTTCTGAGTTGATTGAATAGCATTTGAAACTGAAAGTATTTCATATTTATGTAGATCAGATAACCAGTCTTTTGCAGTTTGCTCCCTCAAATCCGGCCCAGATAGTTGTGCCCTCTCTGCATTAAAAGTAATAGAGCATGTTTTGTACGTTTTGTGAGCTTTTTGAGTATATTGTGATTGTACATTTTGAAACTTGCTTTTAGTTTATTGCTAACTTGAGCCCCCTGATGGTTGACTTGTATGTTTGTACTTATAGCAAAAAGCAGAGTCACCTGATGAGCTGGCAGAACTAGTTAATATGAACCTGGCTCAACTCTGCTCTCTGCTCATGGCTCTCTGGGGACAATTCCTAGAGGTTGTGTCCCTGCAGGAGCATGTTGCAGCCATACTAGCTGTGGAGCATCATACACTAAGAGTGAGTTCAACTTTTTAAACCTACTAAACATTTTGCTAGATATCTGCTAGTGGTGATAATCTTTACTGTTTTGATCCAGAACTATTCTCTTACCTCCACAGTATAGACTGAATTCTTATTTTATACTGTTATTACAGGTCAGGCGGTTTGCTGAGGCTTTCTTTTGTCTTGAACATCCAAGACAATCCGCACTGGCATATCAGGAGTTACAGTAAGTCAAGTTGGCATGCGTGCCTTGATTGTGAAATGTAGCATTCCTTTTATCAGGCCTGGACCAGTACTTACTTGCCTGACATACTATAACTTTTCTCTATTTGAGTTGTTGTCTGCTTTTCTTTTTCTTTCTGCTCCCTCCTTCAGTGCTCACAGTCACCAACAGATGACTAATGCGGTCAAAAGCTCCAGCTACTTCTTGTCTTTGCCTCCACTTCCAGTGGAATGTGCTGACCTGGATGGTGATGTTAGCTCACTACCAATCATCTTTGAGGATAGATACCTGGACTCTATCACTGAAGGTCAGTAAAATTGTTTTGATTATTTTGTTTAATTAGGTATGTTTCTGATTTTTAAATATATTTATATTTTTGTTTTGTGTCCTTTTGGGGCTTTTTTTTGTTGTTTTTTGGTTTAACTTGGTTGAATCTTGAAGATCGGGATGGACCCTGGCTGGGCATGCACAATACAAGGACTGGCTCAGCTTCTGCTAAAACAGACAAGCCTAATGCAAAGGACCTCAGTGCAGCAGCCAGCCCAATACCTGAGTCACGATGTGCCCCTGTGGATAACCCCTGGCCTGACAACTGTGATCCACCACCTAAGTCCAAAGGCAAGTCAGTCAAACTGAAGAAAAATTCAAAGGCTGAAAACTCTAAGAAGCTGATTAGACAAGGCTCTAAAGACTCTGTGGTTTTGGTGGGCTATAAGAACCTCAAAGCTCCCTATGGTGCCAGCAGCTCAAAGTACAAAGAAGGGGAAGTTGCCCTTAACCAAGCTGAGGAACAAGGTACTTTACTGGGGGACACAACTAGTCATTTAAGGACTAATGCCAGTTCTGTTTTCGACTCTGTTGTCACATCAGTACATTCTGGAAACCGTGCTGATGATGCTGTTGTGGACAATAATGTAACTAATGCTGCTTGTCAGAAAGGTATTTTTACAAATCCTACAATCTTGGACACTCAGAGTAATCCCCAGGCGGGTACTGGGGCTGTTGCTACATGTAACCAACCGATTCCAAAAGACAAACAAGACCACAGTGGCCAAAAGATGCCACAATGGTCTGCTGGACTAAAACAAAATGAGGTGGAAGGAAGTAACAAGGACCCATACCAACATGATAAAGTAATGGCTCTACCATGTCAGGCTGAAGGAAGAGTCAACAGTAATATTCCTGAGATTACCCAGACAGACCTCTGTTACTCACAACAGTCTTTTGTGGAATCTGTATTTGAAAGGCCAAGTAAAGAGACAGCGCAGCGCAGCCAGTCCTGTGTAGTCTCAGTACAGGTAAAGAGTGATTGTATCCGACTAACAGACGGAGGAGCCCCCAGTGCTTCATCTCGCCTCTCAGACTCAGGCATTGAAAGTGAGCCCAGCTCCTTTGCCACTCAGCTTGTTCTAGGACAAAACACCTGTGCTGGCGTATGTGTTGGGGAATCAGGTGTTGCTGTGGCCCCACAGCCTGAGAGGGCCCTCCAGAGTTCTGCACCACGACCTGTTCAGCATAGCACAGTGCAGAAGCCTGGAGGGGCTGGAGAAATTCTGTATCCAGAAAGCATCAGCGCTGTCAGTGGAGTCCAGTCATCTCTCACTTCCATCAACTCCTTGCCTTCAGATGATGAAGGTGAAGGCTCCTCTAGGGCCTCCAGTGGAGCTGAAGTCCGTGGCAGGAAATCGAGCATCTTGGTGCAGGAGCAGAGTTTAGTCTTTTCTGGAGATATCAGCGGACGGCCTGATGCTGCCTGCAAACCTGACACTGTTACAGGGGATTCCCAACTTGGAAAGCCTTCTTTGGATTTGGAAACAGACCCCAAATTAATATGTATTTCTGACTTGGGACTACAGGAAGCAGCCAGCTCTGGATATAAGGAGTCCCGTAGTGAACCTCATACAGCCTGCCCTTCCAGTAACTCTGCCACCACCAGTAGCACTGACCTGGTAAAACGTGGAATGGTTGAAAACTACTTCGGCTCATGCTCTAGCACAGATGTGTCTGAGATCAGCCCTATAGAAACATCTGCTATCACACTGGGAATTCAGGCAGGACCACAGGTTGAGGAGGATGAGGATGAGACGGAGCATGAGATGATAGAGAATGGTTACTATGAGGAAGGTGACGGCTACGCTTTTGTGAATGGTGTTGCTGATGATGAGCAGGTTGGGGATGCAGCTGCTCAAGAGACAAATCTTTCATTTGAACAACTTGGCATTGGCTACCTCCATGAAACAAAAGATTTATCAAAAGCTCCGATCTGCTCAAACATAACCGCCAGCAGTGTTGGATATAGCTTCGGAAGACCTTATTCAGCCACTTCCCTTTCTTCAAGCTTGCAGTGGTATGAGTGCGCACCCACACCACAGATGAAAGCGTGAGTCATCTTTTTTTCTTTTTAAAATATCACTTAATGTCTTCAGGCACACACTTGTCAAATTTCACACGTTACAGATAAATATTCATCCACCTGTGGCTTTTGGGGTTTTTTTGTGCAGGTTTATTAAGGCCAAGGAAGAAATGAAGCAGCTAAAGCTTCCTGGGTTCTTGTACAGCGAGGTGCCTGAGCTGGCATCCACTGTGCCCTATTTCAGCATGGAGGAAGATGAAAGCTGTGAAGAAGGCATCCATCTCATAGTCTGTGTCCATGGCCTGGATGGTAAGAAAAAGTTCTGAGAGTTGCTTTTGAAATCAGTTTGCTTTTTTATTAAAAAATTAATGGATGCATTTTGTTCCCTTTATTGCTGCAGGTAACAGTGCAGACCTCAGACTTGTGAAGACCTACCTGGAGCTTGGACTGCCTGGTGCTCGTATAGACTTTCTAATGTCGGAGAGGAATCAGGTATAGATATGAAAATAAACCTGGAAAATGTTTTTTGGGGTTTTTTTGCGTTGTTTATTTAATACTATTTTTATCTGCAGAATGACACCTTTGCTGACTTTGAGTCAATGACAGACCGACTGCTGGATGAAATAGTCCAGTACATTCAGATATACAACCTTACAGTGTCAAAGATAAGGTAATGCATTCTGTTAATCCAAATCTAATATCATAACATAATTATTAAGAAATTGCTTGTATTTTATTGAACTTAGATTTAAGTTGGTGATTCAGTTAACTGATTTCCAAAAGCATGTCTAATGCTGTTAAAGTATGTCAGTGAAAGTGTTCCATTTTAATGTTGTTTGCTGTCTTTACATTTTTATTTTTTTATTTTTTATCGATGTATCCTTTGCAGCTTTGTCGGTCATTCGCTGGGAAACCTCATAGTCCGCTCAGTGCTGACCAGACCCAGGTTTAAATGTTACCTGAACAAGCTACACACTTTTCTTTCCCTTTCCGGGCCTCACCTGGGGACACTATACAACAGCTCTGCTCTGGTGAATACAGGTGAACGTCAGAAGAGTTGACTGTATTTTCAGAGATTCCATATTTTAGTCAGCTTATTGGTAGCTGATGTTTTCTGTTTATTTATTTTTGTGTGTGTGTTTTGTCTCTTTTGTCATAGTGATGGATCCTGTTAAATAACTAATATAACTTCGTTTTTAGGCCTTTGGTTCATGCAGAAGTGGAAAAAGTCTGGGTCACTTTTGCAGCTGACATGTCGTGATCACTCTGATCCTCGCCAAACTTTCCTCTATAAGCTCAGCAAGAAATCTGGTAAGCTTTTTTTTTTTTTTTTTTTTTTTTCTCTTTAAATTAATTTTTAATTTAATTAATTTAATTTTTTTAAATTTAAACCAGATGTGTTTTCGCTTGTATATTTGGAAGATCAGATTTATATATATATATAAACCTTATACTCATACACCTTTCTAGGTTTGCAGTTTTTCAAGAATGTGGTGCTAGTGGGGTCACTGCAGGATCGCTATGTTCCCTATCATTCTGCTCGAATAGAAATGTGCAAAACTGCATTAAAGGACAAACAAACAGGTGGGTTGAAACTAGATCCTTGCTATGTGACTTGCAAGTTCAAGATGTCTGGTAAATGCAGAAGAAAAGTAAGAAAGCCTGAAAAGCTGAGACTTAAAGGCTCAGACAATTACACTGCACACTTATTGTTCAACCATGTAGTGTAGTTTCCCTCGAATGTGTGACCTTCAGTTCCGGTTGTGTGTTTAGACAGTGACTAAACTATTTTTGGCCTTTTTTCTTTTTTTTCTCTCAAATGATTTCTCCTTTCTTCCTCATTTTCAGAATTTTTTACATCCTTTTTCCTTTTATGTCTTTTTTGTACATAAAGAAATAAAGAATAAATTATGATTTCTAATTGATGTTGGCAAACTAATGCTAATCTATACACTGCTCAAAAATTAAAGGAACACTAATCAGAGCATCAAGTCACTTAAACTTCTGTGGCATTGATATTGATCTGGTCAGCTAACTAGCGGGGGGGGGGGTTGTTAATCAGTTTCAGCTGCTTTGGTGTTGACAACAAATTAACAGGTGCCCCAGAGGGCTAACAATGAGACAACCCCTAAAAGGGAGTGTTTTTAAATTTTAAAGATGAGGAGAGACATTTTTTTCCCTCTTCTTTTCTGACTTTTTTTTTCCTACCATTTTTTTTTTTTGCGTTTGGTTAGGGTCAGTGTCACTACTGGTAGCATGAGGATACAGATGTTAGTCCAAATCCTCTTATAAGGTACATCAATATGTGCCATTGCCGGAAGGTTTGCTGTCTCTTCCAACACAGTCTCGAGAGCATAGAGGAGATTCCAGGAAATGGCTACTCTTGGAGAGCTGGACAAGGTCTTATAAGGTCCTTAATCCATCAGCAGGATTTGTATCGGTTTCTTTGTGCAAAGAGGAACTGGATGAACACTGGCAGAGCCCTACAAAATACCTAAAGCAGGCCACTGGGATGAATGTCTGATGCTGCGTGGTTGCACCTTAGACTGTCCAAGAGCTCAGGGATGCACCGGTCCAGTTTTAGAAGAGGATCCCCCAGGACATCATCTGTCATCTTAATAGGAGCACGACTCGACATTGCCAGACATGAATAACAACATAATTGGGAAATACAAACTACTTGAGTACCATTTTTGAGTTGCTCTAATTAAATTCTGGCAAATAGACTAGTCTGCTGCATTGTTTTGTTTTGTTTGTTTTAGTTTAAGTTCCAGGGGGTCCATGAACTCAACCCAGATTTCATTTACATCGAATAATGTGACATCCTTTCACAATACCTGGTCCATATCAGTATAGATATCAGAAAGATTTTTTTCCCCATTGTGATCTGAAAAGTTCCGGGTTTGTTTTTTTTTTTTTTGTTGTTGTTGTTTATTTCCTGGGTTTTTTTGAGCAGTGTATGATTCTACACTATGATTCTCCTGTCTTTTTAAAAGTAAATGACTATAACCAACCTCTTTGGTCTTGCTTACACCAGGTCCTGTGTACGCTGAGATGATTGAAAACTTGCTGCTGCCAGTGCTTCAGAACAAAGACTGCAATCTAGTGCGATATGATGTCATTCACGCCCTGCCCAACACAGCCAACTCCCTTATCGGCCGGGCTGCTCACATCGCCGTCCTCGACTCTGAGATCTTCCTGGAGAAGTTCTTCCTTGTTGCAGGCCTCAAGTTCTTTCAGTAGAACTGCGACAGATTCAGACATTTGGCTGGACAAGAGGAATGTGGAGCGTATACCTCAACGCAGCTAAATTTTATTCTGATTATAGTATCTGGATTATCTCTTTGTTTTTAAATGCATATAACTTTTTTTAATTATCATTCATATAAGGAAAATTGTGGTTTCTGTCTGATGATGTTGGAATCAGTGGTTATGGATCTTGTTATTTTTATTTTTCTACTACTTCCTTTTTTTCTTTTTTTTTTCTTTGGAGGGGTGGTTAAATTATTTCCCCTCCTCATATGCTATATTTTCAGTGTTATTTATGTGCTTTGTTTTTACTTAAAACATTGTTTTACTCCAAGTTATTCAGTTAATTTTAGATGCTGAACTGGAAATGTAGCTGCTACAAAAAAGAAATGGCTGTTTTGGTGAGCTGACCCAAGTCAATTCTGCACGTACTGTCCTCACCATTGCAAATGATTTTTTTTTCCACCAAATTTAAGAGACACTGCATTGATTTGCACCACAACTACATTTTACAAGCTTTTGTACTGAAAATGGTCATTTGTACAAGTTACTTTTTTTATCAACAATTTTCCATCATTTTTAATGGCAAAGATTGCATTTGAAATAGGATTGTTTCTCAGCCTTGGCTTTGGTTGAAATCTTTATGCTGTCTCTAACAGTTACAGCATTCTGCACATTTGCCCAGCCTGGCGTTGGGAGCGTAAAGCTTTGCCGACAACATGACATTTGATTACGGGGTTTTAAGCAATGATCATGATTCAGGAAACGCACGTGTTGGTAATATGAACCTTTTATCGAAAGCACTTGGTTAATCATTTGGTGATTATTTATGTTTAAACTGGAAATGTTGGTTGAAACTGAGAAATGTTTCTTGGACAGTTGTTTATATATCATCATAATGTAACATTAAATATGCATACTATGAAGTATGTATACGACTTGTCTTTTTTTCTGGAGTTCATTTCAGGAATTGGGAGCGTTGTCACTCCTAAGCATTTGGTGCATGTAGGCAAAATCTCTGAAATGTCAATCAGTAAGTAATACATCCTTATCTGCTAAATTTGATTAAGAGTAGGGTTGTGTAGCATATTATTTTAATTTTAACCTTTATGTGCAACTTGTTCTTTTTCGATTGTGTTCATTGATCGTATTCAATGCAGTGCCAGCAATTAGCCTGCAGATGGCGGTGTCGTCGCAGTTTGACGTGTCTATAGAGGTTCTTGTGTAGTGTTTTGATCCACAGGTTGTGTGCCTTGATCTGAAACTTACAAGTGACAATATTAATGCCTCCTGTTCTTAAGACGTGAGAGCAGGGTTTTTGCACTATCCCAGAAGGTTTAGGCGTGTTGTGAATTTTTGCTAATGGAGTTCAATTGTTATTTTTGTTATTATCAAGTTGTTATTCCTAGAGTAGTTTTATTCTACAAAAATGAAAGTCTCAGACAAAATGTATCATACCCGTTATAAGTGGTGTTAAGTAGATTCTAATCATTTAAACAGAATTTAATTTCAGTCCGCAGTTTCCTGAACCGTAAAATCAGCTATTCAGTCTGATTAAATAGGGCCCCATTTAAAAACCCTGGGTACACTCAACGCGGCTCACTAACCGGGATGGTGCACATTCACGTCACGTGATTTCTGGGCGCACCTAATGCTCAACATATTAATTTCGCAGGAAGCAGTGGAAGTACACGTCAGAAACGAAAGGTATTTGAACCGTTTTAACACCTAGGCTTGCACAAAGTTTTATATACAGGTCGTGCAGCTCCTGTTTTCAAAGACGGTGCTTGGGACCTCTAATTAGCACGTCTTACTACACTAACAAAATGAGGGGAGTCTGCCCCGTCTAGTCAACAGTATCCAACTGCAACCCGCTGTAGGAATGTTATAGATTCATATGGGTATAGAAACTTGTTTATCTAGAAAATATAAACGTGACAAGATTTCGCATATTCATCAAATATGAAGTTAAAGTTTTACAAACATTTCGATTACAACTGTGCACCCCCACAACTATCCAAAATGGTTTGGCTCAAACGTTCCAGGCTTGGGATGGTTTTGCAAAGCCCTCAAGAAGCTACAACACGCAATGGGTAGGGAGGTGAACGGCAGTTTGGGCTTCTTGCGTCGGTCATGTTTTTAAATGGGTTACAGAAGAAATGTGTTTTGAGAAGCCGTGCGACTGAAAGTTGAACTCTATCATCTCTTATACTGTGATTGTAAGTAATTTAGCGCTTTTACCTAAGTAGCTAAAAGAAAAGCCAGACTTATTAGTGATGCACTTGTTGCGCGTTAAAACTCTATCGGGCCGAAAGCACGTTTTCTCTGAGGGAAATATAGACGTAAATGGTATAAATTGTTTGTTGTCAGCTACTTTTGCCTTGTACTGATTTGTAGCTAACTCATAAATATGTGTAATCATCTCAAGGTTTATATTTAAACGACTGCTAGCTACTTTAAGTTGCCTGGAGAGCGTTGAGGACCCTTCTGATGCAACTTTTAATGCCATTATCAGCGAGCAGTTGGTGAACTTTGTTATGCTTTTTATGGGAAAAAAGAACTTTTTCAGTCATAAGAAATATATACTAGTCCCACCAAACTGCTACTCATAAAGTGGGATGCGTGTAAAGGGGGTCCTCACCCCCCCCCCTGCGTTGTGGTTTTAGCGGGCAGTGAGTATCCCTGCTCCTTCAGAAAGCTTGCTTACTGCACAGGGGATGTTGTTTTTCCACCAGCCAGCAGTATACGCAGGGATTATAACAATCTTGGAGGGGAATTAAAGCATACAGATGGTTGCTCACATGGGATGCCAGGTTCCGCATTGGTCAGCAACATGGGGGATGTCTGAAGACTTCAAGTGGCACCGTTTGGGGTTGATGGTAAATGTGTTTTGTTGACAGGACGCAGTGTAGGTTATGTAGATAAAATGGGTCACATTTGTATGGTTTAACTTGATTTTGGTAGTTGCTCACCTGTTTCTTATTTCAACCATATGTTTATGAAATATGAAGACTCCAAATGATTTATGTGTATGTGCTGTTGAAAATGCACTATAAAACGGAGCCAGTGCTCAAATAAACAGCAAAAACATTCAGATTAGCGTAATTTCTGTTAGAGCGATTGCGTCACATGTCTCTTATAAATTCATACGTGAAGCAATGATCTGCAGCCTCTGCTTCCATTGTCTTAAACAAAAAAGCAAGCTGTAATGTTGAACTGTGTTTTCCTATTGCTTAAGGCTGCTTAATTATCTTGCATCTGTTTCACTTATAGTCTGTTACATAAATGGCAGCAGCATTGTACTGCTTGCAGTGGTATAGCTCATTTGGCTGATCAGATTTGGTGTGTTTACTGTGAATTAGCTCCAAGCCAAGACTCCCAGAAGGCATAATATTTTTTTTTTTAAAGTAACACATGTTTGCATGCATGATAATGTACATGCGTCTATGAGGTTTTTGTACTTGTTTTCCACACTACATTTTCAGTGTAAACGTAGAATTTCATTTGACTTTGTCAATAGTAAGTCAGATGTCGGAGCTACTGGTATTTCAGGTTTATTTTGTCTGTTGCGCTGACACCCAGGTGTCAGTGGGGCTGTGTTTGAACATGCCCATAAATCATATGTGGTACAACAAATGTGGGAACTCTTGGCTTAAAACAACTTGTTTTGTACACTGACAACACCTTTTTCTTTTTTTTTCATAAATTGTTTTGTTTGTCTCTCTCTCGTCATTTAACACAGATAAACACTATTGCATCAAGTGCTTTTGAATGTACAATCTTCCACACCTCAAAAAAGGAGGGTGTAAAAGACAGAAGTATGACATAAGAAACCATTTTTTCTGAAGATAATTTGCACAAGATCCCCCCCCTCCCCTCCTCCTCCTCCTCCTCCTTCATATCTACTTTTTTTTTTTTTTTTTTTCCTGTTAAACTGGTTATCGTTCAGAGGATTTAAGGGAATCTGAGTGGGCGTACGGCAGTAATTAACCTGATTAATTGATTCTTAGACGTTAATCAGATGAGCCTCGTACCAGTTGGGGCTTAGGGTCAGCGTAGAGGGGCATGTTTCAGGTTGATAGTCCAGTGCCCTACACTGTGACTATTTGTAGCGTTTGATAAGGCACAATGAGCAATATTCTAATTAATTTTTAGCACGTTTTGTTGGAATGGAACAAATGCAAGAGGATTATCTGGTTGCTTTCAGTTAATGACTGGTAATTAGAATGAGCTGTTACTATGAGATCATCGAAAAATGAGTGGATCAGCAAGTTCAGTCATACACGATTGTCACGTTTGTGGAACATTTCCATGAAGATGATTTTTAAGACAATGTAACTCATGCTCTCACTCTCTCTCTCTCTCTCTCTCTCACTAACGTCTCCATCTCTCTCTCACTAACGTCATGAGACACTCATGCCGATCACTTTACTACATGTTTACTCATGTTTTTCTTTTTTCATTTCTTTACTTTTCTTACTCTTTTGTTATCTATCTTTTTTTAGATGCAATATGGATGAACTGTCCTGGAAGAGATAAAAGTGAAGAGTAAAGATACCCAAAGACTTGAGTGTTAAAGACAGAGCATATATCACGAACTTGCACAAGAGATCATGTCCACATCACTAAAGCAGGAGAGAACTATTTGTGTTCTGCTCCCCAACAAAGAACAGCTGGACATCACTGTCGGGGTGAGTGTTTAATATCTTTTTTTCTTTTTTTTTGGATGTGCTCTTAAGAGGATCTGCTCAGTAAGAGGACTTTACAGATGGCCCCGGTTAGATAAAGATTTGTATTTTGTGAAACCTGCAGACTTTCTTTTTCTTTGCTCTACTCTAGCTGAAGTCCACAGGCCAGGATGTTCTGAATCATGTGGCAGAGCTTCTTGGAATCAAAGAGCTTCACTTTTTTGGCCTGACAGTAGTTAAAGGTAAATTAAATCCCCACTGGACCCCTTACGCCTGCGAACCTGACAGGACTCTTCACACTAGATCACACAGTAGTTATAGAAGATGCATATAGGGTTTTAAAGAGGGTAATGTTTAGGTTACAATAATGTTTTACTTCAGTGTTACTCTTTTTGCTTCTTCACGTAATGTTGGGGAAACACTTCTACCAGGAAGCCATTTCACTGAAATTTAAAAAATAATAATAATAATAATTTTGCCCTCCCAGTCTGCATAACTGAATGGTGTAATCCACTTTAGCTGCTGAACAAAGTTCTAAACTTTCTGTTTTCCAGCGTTTCTGTTGTACAAATAGATTGAAATGCTTTGGTAATCTTGTGTGGCTCACCACAAGCAGCCTTTTGTTTTTGTGGTGTTGGGTCAGCGATCACTTAGTCCTGGATTCCTGCAATATTAACTTCATTAAGCCTGGAATGCACAATTGCATTCCTCCGCTTCACTGTGGAGGGATGGATTGATGATGGGAAGAGGAGGGTAGGAATGGAGGAATAAAAGGTAGGGGGAGACTATTACTCAATTCTTACTCAAAGGCCTAAACAAAGGGTAAAAAGGAGAGAGAGTGAGTCAGAGTGGGAATGAGATGAGTGGTTTAAGGAAAAAATTGTGAAATGGCATGATTTGGCTACACAAGGGTGAACTGAAGAGATAAGTTGGGTCAAATTGAAAATGCCTGTGGTATGACTCATAGAACCACACGGAGATTAATACGACATCTTTGTGCTTGGAAAAGGGTTGCAACAGGTTTTTGGCCCAATGATGAATTGGTGATTAACACAGCCTTATATTCAGGGAGCTTGCAGGATAGACCCAAAGCAGTGTATATAGATATAATCTGTTTGTTGAAGGCATCTACCTGTCTCTTCAAGTGTCTGCACAATCTTAAAAGAATCCCACAGCTCTTACCAGCAGTGGTTGGTCTGTGCTGCTTTGCTGATGCTGGAGTTGGAAAATGGATACATTAATGTTGGCATTGTTTTTTGTTTTTTTCTTGTAGCCCCATTGAAAAGTAGAAGAACAAAAGCCTTTTCCTCACACCCTAATGAATCCCATTGTTGAGTAAATTTTACGCTTGGCTACATTACTGTTTTGTTTGGTTACTAACTGTCTCCTTGTTTCCCGATTGTCTTTTTTTCCATACCAGACAATGAGCACATATTTTTAGACCTGGAGGAGAAGCTCAATAAGTACTTTTCTAAGGAATGGAACCAAGATTTAGGAAAGGTATTGTAGTTTATGGGATTGATGCACTCTCTACACCATTTAATTGGGCGTTTAAAAGCCTGTATGGTACAGCTTTTTATTTGAAGTGAAGTCAGCAAAACACAACTCTACTGCAACATATTTCTTTTTACAGGGATTGCAAAAGAGATCATTGCCTCTGATTCTGTGCCTTAAAGTGCAGTACTACATAGAGAATGGTAGACTTTTTTGGTAAGTCTTCCTGTTTACATTCTACATGCATCTTTTTAATTCTTGGATGCTTCTGTTTTGCTTTATTTCTCCCCATTAAACATTGTCCTACTTTCTCTCAACTTTGCCTTTCCCTTTTGTTTTTGGGTGCCTGTGTTGTTGTTTTTTTTTTTGTTTGTTTTTTTTCCCCCCCAGTGAGCGAAAGGCACGGCATCTTTACTATTCTGACTTGCGGGAGCGAGTGCTACGCTCTGAATGTCGTCAGCAGGAGGAGGTCTACTTCCAGCTGGCGGGTTACGCCCTGCAGGCTGACCTTGGCGACCACCCAGTGCTGGAGGAAGGCGTAAAGCTTTCCCGTTATTTTGAACCCAAGGAGTACTTTCCCCCATGGGTAGGTATCACCACATAGCAGAAATATGAGGAAATGTTTTTTACCTTTTCATCTCTCTGAGGCCAATGTTTCTCTTTCTTTTCCCCCTTTTTCAGATTATAGCTAAACGTGGAGTGAAATATCTCCACTGCCATGGGCCAAAGGTACACCAGGAGCTGTGGGGCATGTCTACTCGTGATGCAATGTTCCACTTCATCAAAGAGGCATGCCAATTGGAGGATGTACCTGTCACGTTTTACAGATTGCAAAAGGTTATGAGTCAATCTAATCATCTCACTTTCATATGCAAAGCTCATTTTGAATCTATTCCACATATATGTATTCCCTCTGACCCAAATACCCCAACTAATGCAACACCAGCACATTTTGTTTCGCTTCATTTGATTTCTGGACAAACAGAGATATATATATATATATATATATATATATATAGATAGAGATATAAAAATAAAAAAAGCACTCATCCACTGAGTGAAACTTTGAATCCTGGCCCATCCATTACGTAATCTGCTATTGCTTCCAATTTGTTGCTAATAACAACTCATATTTTCTAGCCAACTATGAGCAGGGCGTAACAGTGAAATAGCTGTGTTATCTGGGACACACTGCCTCTCTGACAGCTCATCATTTGTTTTTTCAGGATAAGAGGGAGGAGAGGGGAACGGCATTGCTTGGTCTGACCCTGCGAGGAATGCAAGTTTATCAGGTGCGTGCATGTGTGAGCGTATTATTAGTGCACAGTATGTAAGCGAAAAGTCATTTTAATTCGCTCAGGGAATCGCTCTTTTGTATCTGTAGTCTTATAAAACCTCTGACTAGATGTGTGAGGAATGTGGGGGGGATTGCCACCACCAGCAGTCCATCAGGAGATAGGAGCTGCCTGCCATGACTGTCATTTCTTTGATCTGTCTGTCAGGGACCATCTGGGGGGGATTAGCACTCCAGGCCTGGCTGATTTCAAAGCCAACAGACCGTGGCATACCTCAAGAAGCCTTTGGCCTCTTTTGAGTCCAGATGGCTCCAAAAGACAGTTGATTATTGATCTGTAATTTTAAAAGCATCAAAGTAGATTATACAATCACAAATCTTTTGGGGTTTTTTGTTTTGTAAATGAAGTGTGTATGTGTGTTTATGTATTCTCAGGAGGTGAACAACATACTTGAGCTAATATATGACTTTCCCTGGTCAAATGTAGGACGTCTTACCTTCCTGGTAAGCACATACAGCTGATTTTTCTCTGTTAAGAAGTAGAATTCTGGTAATTATTTAATGGGCGCTAGCTTTTTACACTTTGTATAATGTATTAATATCATTCAGGGTAAGAAATTCGAGATCCAGCCAGATGGCTTGCCATCCGCCAGGAAGCTGGTTTACTACACTGGTTCATCTTTCCGCTCTCGCCACCTCCTCTTGCACCTGAGCAACAGCCATCAGCTCTACCTCAGCCTTCAACCTGTCCTCAAACACCTACACCAGCTGGAGGAGAGCAAAGGTAGGAGAGGGGAAAGCATGTCAAAGGATAAGAAAAAAGTAACAGAGCACAGTTTGGCTGGTGGCTCTTTGTAGTCATAGTAGCTTCTGGACGTTAGTTAGTAAATTTAAACTTTGTTCCAAGAACAAAACTGTTCTGTAATCACATTTGTAACAATTTCACTAGAAAACATTTTTGTGATGCCTTAAATGGGTCTTAAGTATTTTAGATATAACTATATTTCTGATTTTATAGCTGAAGTTTGGTGTGTACTGACAAAAACTTTCTATAAAGTCACTATTGGCTTCTACTACAGTACTAGTAATATAATATATAGAACAGTAATAATTAGTACTTTGATATAAGTACTAAAAACCTATTTCTGAAAACAAGATGGTTTAGATGTTTGTTTGTTTGTTTGTTTAAAAAAAAAAAAAAAAAAAAAACCACTGAAACTTGTTTATTTTTTCATTTTTAGAGAAGCAGCATTACAGGGAGTCCTACATCAGTGATGATCTGGATTTAGATCCACAAGGCAGTGAAGGCAGTCCCGGTCTCTCCCGACACTCTACTAGCAGCTCTGGAATTGAGGCGGACGCTCGCCAACACAGCATCTGCGCAGAGATGGTCTCCATGGGGGACGAAGGTCATCAGCAAGCTGAGAAGTGTTTCAGCTCAGCAGCCAGCCGAGGCAGCTCCTGTACCTCAGGATTTGATACAAGCAGCAAAGCACGAATAGAAGATGAAGGGTGGCAAGAGGAAGGTGAGGCCATTCTTAAATGAAACCTTTAAACAGGATCTGTTCATCCCTCTGCAGATATTTCTAAATTAAACTAATGCTTCCAGTCTGCTAGCCTGATCTAGCAGCATTGTTAAGTATGGTGCAATTCTCAGTGTTTCATTCAAAGATGCATGCTGGTAGTGGGATCACAGGACTACAGAATGTGAAATTTAAATGTTGACTTTGCATACATAAAACTGGCTAAGCATGTGTTTTGCATCATTGATGTCTCTTTTCCATCTGGTCAGGCCTTTCAATGGTGCTAAGAGAAATGTGGCTGCTAGTACTGTGATAATTGAACAGCACATTCTTAGGCTGTTGGCTATGCAAAACATATTGCTCAGTAAACAATATGGTATTGTCATTTCAAAACTTGTGCTTTATTTGTGTTTTAATAAGCATTACAATGTCTTATCTAATATTGGGTCTTTGCTTCTTCCAGGGGTTTTTTCTTCCTTTTTTATTTTATTTTTTTTATGAAATTTCCTTTAAGTCTGGGCAACACATTAAACAAAACTATTTTCCTTTTCAGTAATGCAAGTAAACATGTTAGCATTGCATTACCATCTGAATGAAAAAATATATATTGTACTTTACTGTCTTTTGTTTTGTTTTTCTGCTTTGGGGGGAAGGGATAAATTTGAAAATTCATGGATAACGATAATGAAATATTTTAGCATTAAAAATGTCATTTCAGTTAAAGAGCTTGTGCACATTGGTGGATTAACCATTACAGAAAGATGAGAACTTATTTTGGTAATAAACATTAATGTTAATTTAGGGTAACTGTGGTATAAACCTTTCATTTGGTGGTGGTCTCATAAAATTAAGCACTGTACTTTTTGGCCTTTATGAGGACAGGACAGTTGAGAGTACAGGAAAGCTGTCAGACAATGGGGAGATGATGCACATTGAAAGACCTGGGTCAGATTCAAACCCAGGCAATATTCCAGTGAGTTATATGGGCACCCCTTTATGAAATTTCTAAAACGTTTTTAATTTTTTGTTTGTTTGGTTTTTTTTTTTTTGTCCCTGCTCATTTTCTTTTGTCCAGAGATCAAGACCAGGGTCCAAAGTCCAGACGAGGTTCTTGTAGATGATCCTGATGAGATGTTCCAGCTGGCTGATCTTCTGGAAGGAGTTTCAGTGGATTGTGGAGAACTCTGTTCAAAGAATCATTCACCAGGTATAAATATTTTAAACCCTGCAAACAGTTGGGTTTTTTGTTTGTTTGTTTCCGCTCACATGCTGTTTGCTAAGTTTTTAAATCATATGCTGTGTGTTTCACAGAAAACACAGGCTGTGCTCTACACAGTGACAAAGATGCTGGGAAATTGTATAACAAGGATATGTTAAAAGAGGTAGGTCATATTTTCTTTCCTTGGTTGGTTGCCTTGGCCTCTTTCATGCATTGGCTTACTTTTTGTTCTTAACTCTCTTTCAGGTTCTGAAATCAAAAGCGCAAGTTTGTGTGGATCGGCACAGCCACAGCCTAGATGATGTCCGCCTCGTCCCTCCTCCTGCACCCCTGGGGATGGCAGTGCCACTTGATTCTTCTCACAGCTACACCTTTGGACTACCAGATGCCTCAGCAAACACAAAGACCACGGTTGATCACAGCTATTACCCCTTCTTGCACTGCCAGCCTAATCCTATCTTCTATGGCCGCAGGTCCACCAACTGTCTCTCCCTGGACATGTTGGGCGATGAACAGTTCATGGAATACATATTTTGAACACATCAAGTGCTGACAAGTATACCTGTCCTCCTTCTTTCTGTACAATGCAACTTAATTCACAGGTTGCCAGCATGTGTTTTTTCTGTAAAGATGGATGTGTATACTTCAAACAGCAGACACATTAGCCTTCTTTTAAAAGCTGTGGATTACTTCAGCACCATTTCATGTAGTAAGCAGTTCATATTTATTAATGTTGTATATTTTGTATATATATTACTTGCACTTTTTTATTACATTTCAGCTTTTCTAAACTGAAAAATGCCTAATCAGGTTTGTCTTTTGTAAATTTCACACTGTTTAAACATTTCCTGAAGTGGCAGAATCTGTTTATATCAGGGGCATAAAATTTTGATGGTGAAATTTTACAGCCATGCAGTTGTTTTATGCATCAGACAGCCATAAGACATGATTTGCATTCCTCTCTGTATGTAAATTTACTCATTTTATCTATAGCCATGTTTGAGCTCTGTTGATTTGTTTTATCTTGTTCATTTTTTTTATTACTTTAACACACACTTTTGTATAGTGTGCACTCCCATGTCTTTTACAGCTTTGTAACTACTGATGTGGAAAATTGAACTTCTTTACACAGCTCAGTGTATTCAGCCAAAGCTTTCCAAATCTGTTTGCCTTCTGTTGTGATGATTACTATAGAAAATTTTTATTTGTGAACCACTGTTGTCAATAAATGTATAATGAAGCTACAGTATTTTTGTATTATGTAACCCACGAACAAAGAGCATTTGTTTCTCTTTTCTTTTTTTCCTTTTTGTTATCGTGTTCAAATGAACTGCTGTATTTAGCCTGTATGAGGTTCCCAGTCATTAAACACAAACTTTGACTAAATGCCAGTAAAACAAACAAGTATAAAGTCAATGTCATATTTTTGAAAGCACTATTTTTTTTTTCTTTTATAATGGGGAAAATAAATTCTTTACGCTCTTAAAATAAACCAAAATGTCTTCTTTGTACTGTGTCACCGATATACTATTAATTTTCTATTTAAATTTGAGCAGTTTGCATTTTTTTTTTTCAGCGTTAGATTCTTTTCTGCCTCACATTTCTCGCGAGAGTTGGGAATTACGTTTACGGAAGTTTACGTTCTGTTTTATCAAAACGTGCTGCTACTGGGTAGCAGCCGGTAGCAGCTCGCTTGCTATGCTCATACCTAGCAATTTAACAGACGCTCGCAATGTATTCCGCTTTAATTAACGCAGTGTTATCCAGCTCGCCTGACTACGACCTTCTTTTTGAGTCTCTTTCCTGGCCGAGTGAGTCGTGGCCAGACACGGAGCGGGTGGAGGCGCTGACAGCTTTCATTGAGGGACTCGGACCGCTTTTGATCGAGCCGGACTCGACCTCGTTTCCAGATGCAAAGAGACGCTGTGTTTTAGATAAAGTTGAGTCGGTCCTTTGGACCAAGTGTCTGCCTTTCCTCTCCAGAATTTCGGCTGAAGCAGGTGAAGGTGTGCGGTGCAGGGAGAGCACAGCAGCTGCGTGCAGACTACTGAGTGTGAGTGTACCTCTCTGTAACGAGGCTGTGTGCAGGCGAGTTTGTCAGTCCATCCTGCCCTCACTCCATCTGTCAGAGGAAGAGCTGACCTCTCCGGGAAGACTCAGTGTGGAGGTTGCGAGTGAAGTGGTAGCTGCTCTTCTGCCGTTTCTGGCAGCAGATGAACAGCTCACACATACCACCGTGTCTTCTAGTCTCTCTTCCATCAGGACACTCCCTGATGCACTGGTCTCCAAGCCAGTCAGGGTCATCTTAAGTCTGCTGAACTGCCTCAGCAGTGAGCGGTTAATAAGCATCCTCAAGCTCATCCTGGATGATCTATGCAGCTGGCACTCCACCGACCGCACTCCTGCGGTTACAGAGCGCACTCTGCTGTGTTTGACAGCCCTGTCAGACCACCTCCTTAAACCTCACCACCACCTCCCCTCTTCCTGCTGCTCTGACTCCGACCCTCGTCTGTCCCTTCAGTTCTGGAGGATGGTTCAGGATGGACTGATCCACAGAGACAGCGTGTCAAGAAAGAGAGCACTGTTCCTGCTGAAAAGGTGTGCAGCCCTGTCTGAAGAGGATGGATTAGACTGTCCTCTTTCTGCAACAGGGGAAGGTATAAAAAAAAAAAACACGCACACACTGAAAGCAGACATTAGGCCAGTTTTAGGTTTACTGTTATTTTATGGCTTGTCAGACAACTTTTTTTCCTAAACTGTTGCAGATGAGAACTTGTTTAAATGGGCTTTCAGCAAGAGCAAGCTGCTCAGAGAGTTCTGGGAGGATTACGTACTGGTGATGGAGACTCTAGAGGAAAACCAAGTAGGATATCCTGCACCAGTGTTTGACTGCTTTTTCCAAGGAGGGATCTCGATACATCTGTTTTACTGTTCCTCCTCTCCCTCTGCAGATTCACGTGGTCCGGCCAGTTTTAAACAGGATAGACACACTGATCCAAACAACAGCGAATGATGATCAAGGCAAGGAAAAAACATTATTTCAGCCTTTTAAAAGTAGATTCGATGTAGCGAGTCTTCCAGCTTATTAGGCCTCTGTGAATGAAATGGGCTGAACTGATTATATCTTCTTTCAGAAGTACATAAGTCAAGTAGAAAATCCCTTGGTCAGTTTTTTCTCACTTAAATTCTTTGAAAAGTAAAGTAACTGTAAAGTAAGTGTGAAAGATCTCAGAGTGGTAGTTTGTTTCTAATGTTTCAGGTCAAGGACTCTTCCACCCCTCCTGGCTGCTGTGTGTGTACCAGCGCATGTTCCACAGTGAGAATAAATCCTTAATGCGAGAAGGAGTGTGTCATCTGCTCGAGCTCCGGGTTCTTCAGCAGCCGACTTTTGCTTTGGCCTTTTCTCAGGTAGACTTAATTTGTTCCTTGGCTCTTGATTGTTTTCATTCAGTACAAAGTTAAAAGCATGCATTAAAGTTTCCTCTTCTGTTGCTTTGCTCTTAAGTTCATCGTTGGCCCCTTTATGGATGTTCTCTCGGAAACATCCCTCTTCCACAGGTGAGAATTTAACATTCATTAACAATTGGAAGTAATAGTAATGCAGGGATTATTATGTTAAGTACTGCTTTGCACTAGCCTTAATTAACCCAGCTTCTTTCCACATATAGGTCAGTTGGTCAGAGTGTGGGAGACTGTCCCGAACTGGGGGTTAAACTCGAAGTCTTTCTGGCTACCTTCTTCAGTAGCCTGCCAACAGAGCATAGAGGTAAAGGGTCACAGAAGCCACAGCGAACACTTATGAACAAAGTCCTCTCACAGCTCATGGTTAAATTGCTAAATCCACCTCTGACTACTGTGTTCACATTGTAGGTTATGTCTTGCTTCAGCTGATTCAGCAGCTGGGCTCTAAACACTGGTGTGCAGTTCCCCTCCTCTTCCTCTGTCAGGCCCTGTCCAAACTTCCCCCTTGTCCACTACTGGGGACCAGCGGGCTCACTGCTCTGAGGTAACTTACAGTGGTTACACTTAGACATACTCTGTCGAAGCTGGTGACACTTAATAAAGTGGTCATTGTGTGTCTTTTGTCTGTACAGGGACGTCCTGCGCTGCACCATGATCACTCATCAAGTCCTCTTAAGAGGAGCTGCCCAGTGCTTCCTGCTGAACAGTGCCCTCTCTCTCACAGTTGTGGTAAGACAGAAGTGCGACGCAAAATACTGGACTCTTTATTAAGCACATCTTCCAAGTACTGAGTTGATCAAGCTTTTGTTGTTCTACGACCAAAAAATCTGATATTTTGGTCTATATTGCCATGACAGCATCACATGGATGTGTTTACTTTAATTTACTCGTTTTATCGATCTCTTCTACTAGATTTTCTGTAAGACTATAGCTTAAGTTATTCAGTCCAATAGCTGAGCTTTTGTGTTTTGTTTTTTTTGTCAGAGTGAAGTTACCCTCGATGATGTTTTTAGCTTCCTGACGCATTTCCGTGCAGACGAGTCGCTGTGTAGAGGGACGCAGCTTTGGAAGCAGGTACGCTGTATCAACAATGGAACATGATTCAGATTGCAAACTGTGATTACCTAATCATTATCCTACATGTTGGGGCATCACTGCAGCTGTGTGCTTGGCTGTTGGAAAATGAAGGCAGTTTCAAGCCCAGGATTACAGATGAAGATTGCACTGGTGCTTTAACGAGTAAGGAAACCGTAAGAGCTTATGTTCAAGGCGAAATAGTCTCCTATCTTCGAGTCCCAGCTAGCACAGGTGAGTCTGAAGTGATACAGTCGCTGTATCTGCTGGTTTGGTGTGTGTATATTTTAAGGCTTTTTATCTTCTCCCAGGTCAGACCGAGAGGTTACCTGACTCCAGAGAGGCCGATAGGTTGGCCAGAGCTATTCTGCTGTGTGTGGACATGGAGAGGGGTCAATCTGGGGCAGAGATCAGCAACACCCTGGAGTCGCTTTTATCACCACTGCTGGAGACCCTGAGCAGAGTCAGCACCAATATCTACTTGCCTCTGCGTAAGAGTGACAAGAGCCTGCAGCTGGTGCTCAGACTGTTCCAGCTCGGAGAAATCCCAAGGAGTCAACAGGACGGAGCGGAGCAAGGTTTGCAAGGATAGCGCTGAATTATTGTCCGAGCTGTTCTATCTGATTTTTTTATTCACTGAACAAATCATTAAACCTGTCCTCCCAAATTATTATTTGGTGTTATATTGTATAACATACGTCCTTGTAAATGTCACTTTTACATCCGTATTTGATGGTGAGAGATCTGCATATTTTATCTTTTTCTTTCATCTATTGGTGACATTTATGATATCAGATTAAAGTGGGCTGTATGTGGCGTGCGATGGGAAATGAGTTTGATATCACTGCCTTTGATTATTAAGCTGTTTTTCCCAGTACTTCTGCTACCTCTTTATTAGGAAACACTGGACATTTATATTGATTTATAGTTTGATTTTATCCCTTTATTTTTTGATTATTTTGTCCAGAACCGTCGCCGTCATGTTCATTACATTCCACCTCTCTCTCTGTTTCACAGGGGACAGTGTGATGGTATCTACTGAGATGGCGATTTTAAGGCTTCTTGATCCCATCCAGGAGTTCATCTTTAGGCGGCTGTGTGGGGAATTGCAGGAGGTATTTAGCAAGTCAAGCAGGCCAGTCTCAGTCCAATTACACAGATGCCCCTGGTGGCCAACTCTGACGTCTGCACGTATGTTGTCTGTTTTTTTTAACAGGTGTTTGATATCGAGCGAGCAGAGCTCTATCTTTATGTCCTGAGGCAGCTGGTTGTCATGTGTCGCTCTATGCCACAATACCACAACAAGATTCCTCACAGTGGTTTCTCTAAACTGATTAAGTACGGGCTCACAGTCCTGCGAGAACCAGACCAGCAGGTACCAACTTAAACTTTAATGTCTCTCTCATTAGGCAGGATTTCAGTCACTATTTTGATTGTTTCACTGATTGTTGTTGCCAGGTCCCCTCTTTAGCATACCAGGTAACTAGAGCAGTTACTATGGCGTCGCTGGCCACGGTGTGTGGTGTTATGGAGCATGAAGTGATTGACAAGCAACCAGAGACAGTTTCTGCTCTGAAATCACTGAATGAATACTTCTACAGCCCAAAGCTGCCTTCCTCACACAGTCAGACATCTCTAGGAAATGTCAATCAACGTCTACTGAAACCAGAGACAATAGACTGGTTAGTGGAAGCCGTTTTTTTTTTTTTTTTTTTTAACTAAAGTAACTAACTAAAGACTTTAATTCAGATGAATATAAGTTCTCGGCTGCCGTAATGAGCGATGGGCCTGTTTCTTCTTTTGGTAGTGATCTGGAAGTTCAAGATCTGCTACAGGACTGGGGACGCTTCTCTGCCAACTTTATGCGAGACCAGTGGATTTGTCTGAATTTCCTGATTAAGGCTTTTGGAATTCCTGAGTCTGTAGAAGCAGCTGAGACTCTCAAGGCTGCTTTGAGTTGCAGTGTGGAGGCCCTGGCTCTCCTGCCCAGTGACTTGGTGCTCCCTGTATTCACCTTTATGGAGACAGTCCTGCCGCAAGTGAGGCTAATTTCATATCAGTCATTTTCTTCCAGTTTTTATGTGAATAATTTGTTGTAAACTAACTGCCAATGAAGCGATTTCCTCATGGTGCGTCTGTTGTGGTGACATTTGATTCCAGTTAGTGCGTGATGAAGAGGCCCTGTGTGTGGAGGCTGTGAGTCTGAGCTGGGAGCTGGTACAAGGCCTGAGCACTAATGCCAATGACTTCTGGCCGGCACTTAAAGGCTTCATCTCCACGGCTTTCCACCATAAACTGCTTCAGCTGACAAAAGCTCAGTCTCCGACCCTGGCGGCCACTTTGAAACAGGTGATTCACCTCACAGCAGGAAAGAAGCGAGACAGAAATTTGGACTTTGAAACTGTAATTTCAATAATGAAATATTAATATTTGTTGTGTCTGTGTTTGTTTTTAGATCGCCCGTGATCTGATGGAGTTGTCTCAGTCAAAGAGTGGAGTTTTTGGCGTACTGCTTCAACACTGCTGTCAGATGTGGCTGCCTGCAGGTGGAGGCAGCGGTGACCAGGCCGACACGGTGTTTTCTAGTATTTTCAACCACATCAGCATAATTACAGAAGCTTGTGTTTACGGTCCAGTGTTCAGGAGAGATCAACGGTAAGGCTTAGCCGCATTTTTCACATTTATTTAGTAGCTTCTTAGAGCTGTTTTAACTATTTAATCGTGCTCTTTCCAAGACTCGTCCAGGATGTCCAAATATATGTGGAGCAACTTGGTGAAAAGTGTGCAGCTAATGTCGCAGTAACGAGGTAAACAATTCAGTGAAAGCTCACTTCTTATTGATATGATTTATAATAGTGCCACTAGAGGTCTCTCTTGCTGTGTGGATGTTTCCACAGCTGAACAACTGTTTTTATTTTCCAGTGATAACAGAGATGATCAGTTGCCTCGCACATGTGTTCTGGCTTTCCTGTGCCACCTGGATTCTTCTAATCTCCAGCATCAAAGACTAATGGAGGAAGTGGCAATGGAGCTGTTGAAAAAGGTGCGTTTGGCCTTGTCAGGTTCACAGCAGTGTGTTTTGGGGTTTTTTGTGGTGTGGTGAGACTCCAGGTCTACATGACTGCCAGCAATCAAACTTCCAAAGTGGATCGTTGTATGATGATAGTTTTTTTTTTTTTACTCTTTATCCATCAGTTGTGACTGATTGGAGATCACAAATATATGCAAATTAATATATACAGGCATTAAATTGAAGTTAAACTCTTTCACAGCTTTCAAAGAAAATCAGAATGCGGAATTAGCCTTAGAGCTTATTCCACGGCGAGGATTTGTTATCCGTCCATCCTGTCACAGTTCACAAGAATTATTAACCCACAGTTTTGGTCATAATTTGGTCACACAATGATCATCTCATAGATGTTCACCCAAATTCTGCTCAAGATCAAGGTGACACTTGTCGTTTTATGGGCAATAACCTGGGAATTGCAATGGATTGTGGACTAGATGAGCTCCTGATTCTTTTAAATAAATGGCGAAGTAGCAGTTACAGCCACTTTGCATCCTTTCCCATGATTTTTGTTTCATTTCTACAGGATAATGATATATCAAGGTCAAAAGTGCGTTACTATAGCAACTCCCTGCAACATCGTGTTAAAAACCGAGTATGGCAAACACTGCTGCTGTTGCTGCCCAAACTCCGAGAGGTAAGATAGTCATACACTCACCTTAAATCTTCCAGGATCGACTGATCCTCTCTGTGAGTGACTGCGCTTTCATTTGCAGGAGTTTGTTGCCACTTTGTGGGGTCGTGTGTTTGAAGCGGGATTTTGCAGTAACCAGGCTTCTGTCAAGTACCTGATCGAATGGATGATGATTCTGATCCTTGTCCGATATCCACAACACACTGACAGCTTTTGGTCCTGCTTCAGCCTGGTGAGCTCCAGCTCTTTCAAACTCTGTAGAACTGGAGGGAATGGTTTTTCATTCTAAATTAAATTATAAACCACTTCTGGTGCTTGTTTCTGTGCAGGATCACGAAAAGACTAAGACGAGCGTCTGCACTTTCTTATCTGTTCTCGTACATTTCAGTGTCATCTTTCCTAATCTTAAAGAAAAGGTAGTATCGCTAATTATTTTTTCCCACCCAGACAGTATTTGTTTTTATTAATAAACTCTTGAGTATTCACATTGTGTTTTTTCTTTTATATCTTAAGGCGGCGCAGTTGCGAAAAGCACTAGACGTCATCCTGCAGTCGTGTTTTAACCATAACTTCAGCGTGCGCCTGTATGCCTTACTGGCTCTGAAAAGGGTGTGGAGCCTGGCGGAAAACCACGTGGAAGAGGCAGATGGTTTAGGGGGGCTTTCCTCTGTGATCAAGGCCTGTCTGAACCAGGCTGAAGCCATGCAGAGCACTGGGTGAGAGCAGAGCGGTTCAAATGTTGGCAGGTTTTGTTCTTTGCATCAGGCTAATATGCTTTAGTACATATTTGCTGTCTCACATGTAGAAATGCCAACAAAAACTGGACGAGGATTCAGGAGCACTTCTTCTTTGGTGCCTTTCATCCAATCAGGGATTACAGTATTGAGGTACGCTATTTTGCAATTAAATCCTGCTAAAATATAGTAACACAGTCTAACATGCTTGTTTTCTTTCTTATTTTGCTTTCCTAGACAATATTCTGTACGTTTCCCAGTCTTTCTGAGTTGGCTGATGATGAGTGGATACCACCCTGGAAATTTGAGAAACTCTCATATTTCTCAGAAGGTCCATCTTTGCCTTTGAGAAATCCTGCTCTTGATCTGAACCAGCTTCAACCTGGAGACTGGATCCAGCAAGACAGAAGTACAGTAGTAGCAGTAGTAGTAGTAGTAACACTCTTAAGCACCAGTCAGTGATAAGGTTTCTCTTATTGACCGTCATGGCTTTATGTCTTCCAGGTGAGCAGGATAAGGAGGAACGCTGGGCTGAGGTGCAAAAGAAGATCACGCCCTGGAGACTGGGCATCCAGGAGCAGGAGCCTGAACTTCAGCTGGTTCCACCACAGAGGGCTGCTAGACTGGGAAAACTGCACGGTGCCTTGCTGGTTGTGGCCTCGCTTATCGACAAGCCCACCAATCTGGGAGGTCAGGAGCACCACACATCAATGTATTATTGTACATTTTTGGTTACTAGTACGGGTTACGTTTAGGGAGCGAGTAAGCAGAGTTGTTTTCTGCAGCTGCAATTTACAGATGGCCCCTGAACACCTCACATGTAGACAGTAGGTAGACAGCTGTAGAGATATATACACACAACATGTGCGTGTTGCTGCTAGTAAACACAAAGTGAGCTGTTAAATAATAAATCATTTAACCAACTTTTATTACTTTTATTGTTTATTTTGAGAGCACCACAATTTTACTGCAGTTTCCACAGATTGAGAACTTGAGGTCACGAGTAGCATGACCACAATTGACTCATATTGCCCTTATGTCCTAAATGCAGCCAATCAGGAGTTTCGAAACCACAAGTGAAAACTCCTTTTAGCTAGATTATGAGAGCTGCTTTTCCAGAATGACTTGAAATGACTCTGCACTTCCCTGGATCTCGGCTCTCAGTTTTACCTTGTGTGGAAGCCCCTCCCCCTGCACAAACCCCTTACATAATGTCAGTGTATTTCTGTTTCGTAACAATGATATAGAAGAACAGAGAAACACATCCATTTGAACCATCTTATCTGGTTTTACACGGTTTTGCACCTGCCTTCATCAAGCACATAATATATGTTCTCTGGAAGTGTACTCGAGTGCTGTTGTCTCAGGTGATAAGGCACGAACACAATGAGAATTTGTTTATAGAGGAAAAAGATTTTTTAAGCCAATATTGATACTGTGTAATGCAAGAAAGACTGTTAGCCTGGTCCTTCTGTAAATGTTTTACTTTGAATCCCAGACTCAATTTGCATCTCTTTGTACACACAGTGGTGTTCTAGGAAACTCAAAACTGGAACAGTCTTTTTATTAACCTCCTGTGCTTTGGATGTCATGGAGCATTTTTATTTTAAAAAACCGCACCCAAATCAAACACACTGTCTTTGTCGCTGCAGGTCTCTGCCGGACTTGTGAAATATTCGGTGCCAGCGCTCTGGTTCTGGATAGCCTCCGCCACGTGAATGACAAAAACTTCCAGTCCCTGAGCGTCTCAGCTGAGCTGTGGCTTCCTTTGTTAGAGGTGATGTGCAGAAAATAAACTTATTTTGATGATCAGAAGTGCACATGGTTAGATTAAGGTTAAAATAGATTGTCAGGATCTCACACACACACACAGAATATCCAGACAGCAGTAGAAATAATGCTGTTTATTCAGTTAATCTGTAGATGTGCATTATTGAGAGTTACAGTAGCTCTGTATTTAAAGGCCCACGTGTCTAAAAGGTTCATTCTTTTTGTACTGTTTGGGAATTTTAATGATGGATGTACCATATGTAGCCCAGATGAAAAAAATCATACTTATTCTCTTTATATTAACTGTCCACATCAACAAGCGTCGTATTTCCTATGACCATTGAATGCACCTCTCAGTTCACCCCACGTGAGGACACCTAGCTCAGCAACCAATCAGAGCCTACCCAGGCCGCATTGACCCTGTCAGCCAGGAAGTGAGGTGGAGGTGCATGGTGTCCCGGGTTTTTCTTATCTCAGCAAGAGGAGTGGAGGCATCTGCTACTCAAACCGAGAAATCCACGGACAAAAGAGAGGAAAACTCAGGATTGAGAGGAAGGAAAGCCAGCCTACTTACCTGCTGGAAGTCCGGAGTCGAGTGGCTGGATGAAGGAGAGAGGCAACGTCGGCTAACCACTCACCTTTCATCCGGAGAGCTGCTGCAATTCCAACACCAGTGTGTGTTGGGCTTTTGTGAAACAGAGCAACGGTCAGGTTTTTTGGAGAGGACGGAAAAGTCCAAGGACCAGGACGATATTCTGGTTGTGATAGATGGCGAGCCAACCACTTTGAGGACGATCTACCCCGAAGAAGATACACACCACACACTCATACATTCCAGTTACATTCACAAGGACCTTTGAAGTTGGCTATCGCCAGCTTAACTCTAAATTCTTAAAGGGCCCCAACGAGTACTTTTATTTTGTTGAGTGTGCACACTATTTATTTTATTTTATACTTTATCTGTACAAATTGGACAAATACCTGTTATACTTTGTAACAATACAAGAGTGGCTACTCAAAAGTTAACATTGTGTCCAGGTCATTATTGCTGCTCAATACTTTGGCTCCATACGAATTTGGTGTCTTCTGATTCTGGCCAGGGTCTTATTACGAGCCCAAGTAATTATTGCGCTGTAATTCACCTTTATACCTTAAAGTTGGTTACAGAAGTGGCGAGCCAGCCAGGAGCCAATTGATTTGAGCATCAATATTGAGGCAATGACCAGCATGGATTTCATACAAAAGTCTGGTGTCAAAATACCTAATGCGGTTGTTGTCGCTGGGATAACACAGGTATCTGAGAAAGATGAACAGGTCATTGACTTTCTGAAACAGTATGGTAAAATCACAAGAGTCCTTTTTGTTGATGATTCACTGTCCAACTTCTACCAAAACCTGATCGTAGAATACTCTAGCAGTTCAGCCTTAGGTTTAGAACCTCGTTTACCATACACATACACAGCACAAGCTGATCCCAGCGTTGTCTATGAAATTAAAACACTCAGTAGCATGTACACTACCACGGTTGGGAGTAATGTTACAAAAACCTACTTGGCGGAACTCAAGGAACTAGCCAAGCTGAGTGGCAAAGACTACGGTGAGGTGCTGAAGGAGATGATGTGTCAGATTGGGGAGGATGTTGAAGCCATGCGACCTACCACTGAAGAACCTTCTCCCACGTATGTCGAGACCACTGTTGTATCTCCGCCCGCTTCTAAAGAGCGACAGTGTCACACCTCACATTCAGATGTTACACCAAGTGATACTGGTGCCACTGATGATGTTCCCCTCACTAATGGAAGGAGAGCAGCGTCCCTCTCAGTAAGTGACTTGAACCCACCTGACATTCAGAAGGTTGTGGTAGAGCATATCGTACGAAGGCAAGATGTTGTCCCACACATCCAGTCCCAGGTGAGACTCCGTTCCTTCTCCGGTAAGGTTCCCAGACCTAACAATGAAACTGATTATGACACATGGCGCACACAAATTGAACTGCTCCAAAATGATCCCAGCATGTCCCCCCTGCAAATATCCAGAAAGATCCATGAGAGCCTGCTCCCACCAGCAGCTGATATAGTTAAGAGTTTGCGGCCTGAGTCACCACCTGTGACTTATTTGCAGCTTCTAGATTCAGCCTTTGGCACTGTAGAAGATGGCGAGGAACTTTTCGCTCAATTCCTGAACACCCTTCAAGATCCAGGTGAGAAGTCATCCACTTACCTTCACCGGCTACAGCTAGCATTAAACAGAGCCACGAAGAGGGGGGGAGTCGCATGTGAAGAAGTGGACAAACATCTACTTAAACAGTTCTGCAGGGGATGTTGGGACAACGACCTACTCAGCGCCCTGCAACTTGAGCAAAAGAAGAGCAGCCCACCCCAATTCTCAGACCTGTTGTTAATGATTCGCTCTGAGGAAGATCGACAGCAAGCAAAAACTAACCGTATGAGAAAACACATTGGCACCTCAAAGCAGAGAACTCAGTTACAGTTCCAGGGTGCACATGTTTGTGAACCCGAGGAGAAACATGGGAGTAGCATTGCTGCTATTGAGGATCTGCGAAAGCAGGTGGCGAGTCTGCAAAGTCAACTAACTACATTCATGTCACAGAAAAAAAACAAAGTTTGCAAACAGCAAGGACCCTGCAGGGAAGCCGCAGAGTAAGATGTCAAAGCCACATGGTGTAGATGGACGTATGCAAAGACAGACTTCAAAGAGGCAAAGGGGCAGACCCAAGCCCTGGTATTGTTTCAACTGCGGTGAAGATGGACATATCGCTCCATGCTGTGTTGACCCCGCTAACCCCAACCTAGTAGCAGAAAAAAAGAAGCAGTTGGAGGAGAAACAACGCCAGTGGGAAGCGCGAGATTGTACAGATTCACCTTTAAACATCTAACAGTTCCTGTTGTGGGACAAACAGGAGCTGAGGAGAGTCAACAACGTCCCTCAGACGTAAACAATGGTGACAAAATCACAGCTGAGGTTAACAAAGTAAGTACCCCAGCAAAGACTGTCAAAGCACAAACATGTTCTGGCTTAAACCATTCAGAGCAGAACCAATCTTTCCAACTCCCTAAACAGTTGATTGGTACCAGAAGTACAGCTCAAGTGACTGTGAGAGGTGAAGAAGTCAACTGTCTTCTTGACTCAGGCTCCCAAGTTACCACTGTTCCTGAGTCATTTTACCAGCAGCACCTTTCAGAGCAAAAGATCAAGCCACTACATGACCTCTTAGAAGTGGAAGGTGCTAATGGCCAGCTAGTGCCTTACTTTGGCTATATAGAAATGACCATAACTTTTCCAAAGGACTTTATAGGTGTTCCAGTAGATGTAAACACACTTGCTTTAATCGTCCCTGACACTTCACAATCCCTCATGCTCATAGGCACAAACACCCTAGATGTACTGTTCGACATCTACTCAGAGACTGACTTAGCCAATCATCAACCCCTCCCACATGGCTACAAAGTAGTCTTCAAAATCATTGAGTTGAGACGGAAGCAGACAAGTGACACCCATCAGGGGGTAGTGAAGCTACTTGGCAAGATGCCTCAAGTCATTCCAGCTGGTTCAACTGTAGTGGTGGAGGGAGTCGCCCTTGGCGAGGGCCTTCAGGATGAAAAATCAGTTGTAATTGAGTACCCATCATCGTCCCCCTTGCCCGGTGGCCTGCTACTTAAAGCCGGTCTGGTGGACTTTCCCCAGCGGCGGCCCCACAAGTTGCCAGTTGTTATAAGCAACGAGTCTGACCACGACATTGTCATCCCTGCCAAGTGTACTATTGCAGAGGTTAGTGCTTATCAGACCATCCTATTAAAGGAACACAACAAGACCAAACAGTCAGAACTATCCCAGAGAACTCCAGAGACTCCGTCTTTCCAAGAGCCCACCATAACCTTCAATTTTGGTGACTCCCCAGTTCCATTGGAATGGAAGCAGCGCATCACTCAGCAGCTCAGCGGCATGCCTGAGGTGTTTGCACAGCACGACCTGGATTTTGGCCGGACGGACCAGGTGCGACATCATATAAAACTTTCGGATGGCACGCCTTTCAAACTACGTGCCCGGCCAATCCACCCACGGGACATTGAGGCTGTCCGGAAGCACATTCAGGAACTCCTTGATGCAGGAGTTATTAGAGAGTCAGAGTCCCCATTTGCGTCACCCATAGTGGTAGTCCGGAAAAAGAATGGCCAAGTCCGGTTGTGCATTGATTATAGGCGTCTAAACCTTCAGACTATAAAAGATGCGTACAGCCTTCCGAAGCTAGAGGACACGTTCTCAGCCCTCAATGGTTCACAGTGGTTCTCTGTTCTTGATCTAAAATCAGGGTACTACCAGATCGAGATCGAAGAAGCAGACAAACCGAAGACGGCCTTTGTGTGCCCTCTCGGCTTCTGGGAGTTCAACAGAATGCCTCAGGGTGTAACGAACGCCCCCAGCACGTTCCAGCGGTTAATGGAGCGGTGCATGGGGGATATGCATTTGAAGGATGCATTGGTCTTTCTTGATGACGTGATAGTATTCTCCCGAACCCTTGAGGAACACGAAGAAAGACTCATGAAAGTGCTCACTCGTCTAAAAGAGTTTGGGTTAAAGCTGTCACCAGAGAAATGTGTCTTCTTCCAGACTTCAGTCCGTTATCTGGGACATGTGGTCTCCAGAAATGGAGTTCGGACTGACCCTGAGAAGATTTCGGCCCTTAAAACATGGCCTGTCCCACAGACCCTGCGAGAGTTAAAGTCGTTCCTTGGTTTTGCTGGGTATTATAGAAGGTTCGTTAAGGGGTATTCCAGCATTGTGAAACCTCTCCACAACTTAACTTCAGGGTACCCACCTAGCCACAAGAAATCAAAAGTAAACGCAAGACAAAGTGCACATCAGTACCATGACCCAAAAGACCCTTTCGGAGGTCGCTGGACGCCAGCTTGCCAGGAAGCCTTCGAGTCAGTCATCCAAAGTCTCACCACTGCCCCTGTACTTGCCTTTGCTGACCCCCAGAAACCCTATATACTGCACACCGACGCCAGTACCACCGGGCTTGGTGCTGTATTGTATCAGGAGCAAGAGGGACAACTTAGAGTCATAGGCTATGCAAGTAGAGGGCTGTCACGGAGCGAAAATCGCTATCCAGCGCACAAGTTGGAGTTTCTGGCGCTCAAGTGGTCAGTTACAGAAAAGTTCAGCGACTATCTCTACGGCAACCACTTCACTGTTGTAACGGATAGTAATCCGCTGACTTACATTCTGACTTCAGCAAAACTTGACGCAACTAGCTATAGGTGGCTAGCAGCACTGTCCACATTCTCTTTCAAACTCCTCTATCGTCCAGGGAAGCAGAATGGAGATGCAGATGGATTATCACGCAGACCACACGGAGGGCTAGCGGACGACCTGAAATCACAAAAAGAGATTGAACGCATACAACAGTTCACTCAAGATCACCTTTGTGATCCAGACAACATCAATGCTGTAAATCAGTCTGTGGTGAAAGCAATCTGTGAGAGGCAGTTCACCTACAGCGTCAGTCCTGACAATGAAAGAGAGGCAGATGCAGATTGTGTTGCCTTGGTGGAGGTGCTTGCTGTGTCTCCTAGTGCTGTACCTGATAGCTATGGGCAAGAGGAACAGTTTGGAGGTCTGCCAACCATTCCCCATCTAACTGAGGCAGAGCTGGCAGACGAGCAAAGAGCCGATCAGTGTATAAAGCATGTTATTTCTCAGATCGAATATGGGGACACACCACCTCCAACCGTGCGCACACAGTTCCCTGAGCTTCCACTGCTCCTCCGAGAGCTTAACCGTCTTGAGCTCCGCAACAATGTCTTGTACCGGCGACGCCAAGAGGGGTCCCAGAAAACCTACCAGCTTGTACTTCCAGCTGAGCTTCGCAACACAGTTCTCACCAGCCTGCATGACCATATGGGTCACATGGGAGTCGACCGTACACTGGACCTTGTAAGGTCAAGATTTTATTGGCCAAGGATGGCTTTGGACGTGGAAAGGAAAGTGAAGATGTGTGGCAGGTGCGTGCGGAGGAAGGCACGGCCTGAAAGAGCGGCCCCCTTGGTCAACATTAATACGACACGACCTCTTGAACTCTTGTGCATGGACTTCTTGTCCCTGGAAGCTGACAGGAGTGGAACCAAAGATATATTGGTGATCACGGACCACTTCACTAAATTTGCAGTTGCTATCCCAACACCTAATCAAAAGGCCCGCACAGTGGCAAGGTGTCTGTGGGAGAACTTTATGGTACACTATGGCATCCCAGAAAAATTGCATAGTGACCAGGGTCCAGATTTCGAGTCCCGCACAATCAAGGAGCTCTGTCAGGTGGCTGGTATCCACAAGGTGAGGACAACCCCATACCATCCTAGGGGCAATCCTGTGGAACGATTTAATCGTACCTTGCTTGATATGCTGGGAACTCTCCGTGGTCAAGATAAGTCCTGTTGGCGTGACCATGTAAGACCCCTGGTCCACGCTTATAACTGCACCAGGAATGAAGTGACTGGTTTCACCCCGTACGAACTGATGTTCGGACGCCAACCTCGGTTGCCAGTTGACCTTGCATTCAACCTGCCAGTGCAAGAGGAACAACACTCATCTCACTCTGAATATGTGCAAAAACTCAAGTCACGTCTCAAAGAAAGCTACAAGTTAGCTATGGACAAGGCTGCAAAGATGGCTCACAAGAACAAAATGAGGTTTGACAGACATGTAACTGCATCAGACTTGGAAGCTGGAGATCGGGTATTGGTCAGGAATGTCCGTATCCGGGGCAAACATAAGATTTCAGACAAGTGGGAACACACTGTGCATGTAGTGGTGAGAAGGGCAGGCAACCTCCCAGTATATACAGTTAAGCCTGAAAACAAAGATGGTCCCCTAAGAACACTACACCGGGATCTGTTGCTACCATGTGGCTACCTATCTGTGGAGGAAAGCAGTGAGCATGTACAGAAGCCAGTGTCACGCAGGCCAAGAACCCGTGCAAATCCAGCGCTAGAGGAAGAGAACTCCTCAGACGAAGAAGATGATTTGCTCATTCCTGTTTGGTTGAGTTCCCCTGTCCACACAGTGAGTGAGAGTCCTGTAAATGTTCCTGATATTGACAACCCACCTGTTTTTGACAGCCAATCTGATTTTGGCAACATACCTGATATGCCTAACAGTACTACAGATGATACTGAGTACTTATCTACCAATGGAGTCACACCGACCGAACAAGTGGATGAAATAACCTTAACTGAAACTGACTCACCTGTTGATGACCCAGACGTCCAAGAAAGGCAACTTCCATTTCAGGAGGCTGGCACCAGAGGTGCGAATTCTGAGGAGAGAGTGGAGGAGATAGTCCCAGTGGATACAAGGGAAAACATGGATACAAATGATTCTGTAAGGAGATCTGAGAGAAACCGTCGTCCGCCACGACGGCTTGACTATACGGAGCTAGGCAATCCTCTGATCACTGCAGCAAAATCATTCTTGCAAGGACTGTCTTCAGCTTGGGCCGATGTCATCAGTGATGGTGAAGAGCCTGCTTCGCCCTCTTCCTTGACCCGTCAAATAATCATCATTTAACTGTCTACCATGCACAGGGACGTGCATGAGTTCAGGAGGGGAGGGTGTAGCCCAGATGAAAAAAATCATACTTATTCTCTTTATATTAACTGTCCACATCAACAAGCGTCGTATTTCCTATGACCATTGAATGCACCTCTCAGTTCACCCCACGTGAGGACACCTAGCTCAGCAACCAATCAGAGCCTACCCAGGCCGCATTGACCCTGTCAGCCAGGAAGTGAGGTGGAGGTGCATGGTGTCCCGGGTTTTTCTTATCTCAGCAAGAGGAGTGGAGGCATCTGCTACTCAAACCGAGAAATCCACGGACAAAAGAGAGGAAAACTCAGGATTGAGAGGAAGGAAAGCCAGCCTACTTACCTGCTGGAAGTCCGGAGTCGAGTGGCTGGATGAAGGAGAGAGGCAACGTCGGCTAACCACTCACCTTTCATCCGGAGAGCTGCTGCAATTCCAACGCCAGTGTGTGTTGGGCTTTTGTGAAACAGAGCAACGGTCAGGTTTTTTGGAGAGGACGGAAAAGTCCAAGGACCAGGACGATATTCTGGTTGTGATAGATGGCGAGCCAACCACTTTGAGGACGATCTACCCCAAAGAAGATACACACCACACACTCATACATTCCAGTTACATTCACAAGGACCTTTGAAGTTGGCTATCGCCAGCTTAACTCTAAATTCTTAAAGGGCCCCAACGAGTACTTTTATTTTGTTGAGTGTGCACACTATTTATTTTATTTTATACTTTATCTGTACAAATTGGACAAATACCTGTTATACTTTGTAACAATACAAGAGTGGCTACTCAAAAGTTAACATTGTGTCCAGGTCATTATTGCTGCTCAATACTTTGGCTCCATACGAATTTGGTGTCTTCTGATTCTGGCCAGGGTCTTATTACGAGCCCAAGTAATTATTGCGCTGTAATTCACCTTTATACCTTAAAGTTGGTTACACATAACACTCTGAATATAGAGGCCTTTTTAATACATGTATTTAATTTAAACAGTGGCTCACAAAACTCTGACAACACTACTAAATAAAAGTAAAAATGTTTTTTATATTGAGTACAATAAATAGTGAGCAGTAACTTCTGGGCTCAGTGTAATAAAATGTGACTGACTGCGATGAAGCAGTGAGTCAGGTGATAAAGTGGTAAATGTTTTTGAAATATCCTGAAGAAACTCAACTCCAGGTTGCTTTTGATGGCAACCCTGCACAAAGTGTGACTAAAACACAGGGAACACTCTAAGGTACATATACATGCAGACCATTTGTCATCATTAAGCTCTTTTTTTGCCTTGTGATGGGTTTTGGTGGGTTTTTTAGTGCTTGCCATATATGTTAGAATTAGAATATATGATTGTATTATGCAGCAAAACTGGAGACTGTCACAGATAATTTGATACATCATTCCCTGGAGGAAACAATATTTGGACTTTTGCTGAAAATTAAAAATGCTCGATCATTCTCAGCACGACTGCCTGTGATCTTTACTGTAGAACCTGTGAATACGTGCAAAAAAGTGATGTAAGTGACTAATAGATCTTCCGGGCCAGCTGTGTAAATTGCACAAAGCTCCTCTCAGAGAGGATGCAGTATTGATCCTGCTGCTGGGATGATGTTCAAGTCATAAAATCTCACATTCTAAACTGAGCTCAAGTCTTTTTAAGATTTATATGCAAGTTTGCCCTCCAGACCAATTAACCTCTGGTATTAATGTAAAAGTGCTTTCAATTTAATTCCAGGCGACTGGTGCATTTCCTCAGGAAAAATTAAATTGGTCTGAAACATCTTTTAATCCACAGCAAGGAGCAGAAAAATCTGCTGTTGATATCACAGCATGAAAGTCTGTAGCAGAAGGGTACTGAATTTACCGTCCTTATAAATATACGAGGACAGTTTATCACAGCTTGATTGTTGGAATTGTTGTTTTAAAAGAATATTTGTGTAAACAATCTCTAAAATCTTACACTGTTTCTGTCCTTTAGGTGAAGCCGATGGAGCTCACTGAATTCTTGCAGGTGAAGAAGAGTGAAGGTTACTGCGTTGTGGGAGTGGAGCAAACAGCCAACAGTCACAGCCTCCAGGAGTACCAGTTCCCTGAAAAGACCCTGTTGCTTTTAGGGTACGGCAGCTTTTAATTTTGTCACAGTCCAAAAAGGCTCCGTGTTGTGTTTTTCCATCATTCAGGCCCCTAAACCCAACCAGCTGTGCCTAAACATACGCAGGCCTCAGTGTTCCCATGCCATTGTGACTGTCACATAGATAACGGTTAGCGCTGACGAGGCCATTTCATTTTATCTCGCCAGTTTAGTGTGCGTCCCTGTGGGGTTTGCACATCTCCTCTCAATTGTGTACCTGTCTGGGCATGCTGAGATATAATTGGCTGTCCCCGAGAAGCAGAGGAAAAGCCATGAATTATACAGAACAGCACAAGCAGTGCAATGATTGAGAAATGTCTTAATTTTGGCCCAATTATTCCTATTAATTATTCCTAGTCGGTGCGTGTATTTGTTTTTACAGTTTGTAGCAAACTGAGGCATTAGAAGCTTGCGTGACAGGATTTTTTTTTAGCAGCCAGCCTCATTCTGTGCAGCTGCCCTGGCAGAGAGGGAGAGAGTAATAGTGCTGGCTTCTGTGTGGGTGTCTGGTTTTGTTCACCATTCAGGCAACTGAGGTGTGAGCAGCGCTGTTAGCTTAAGCACCCATGCGAGTGCTTTCACAGCTGCGCTCTCCTCAGCGCAGCATGGCCAAGCTGTAATTTCTCATCAGGTTGCTATTATGTCACCCACTTTCACAGCGAAGATAAATGTAGCTCATCAAATCACGCTTTCTTACTGTGCAGCACCCTCAGTAGAGACTGGGTCAAAGTCATTAAGTCTTTGCGTTTGCTTTGCTTGGCATGTATTGCTGGAGCTCATTTGATTACAGTTTGAATTGGACTTGCACTCATTAGCTGTCTGTATTAAGAGCTTTTTCACTCATAATTGCAAAGACTTGAGAAATTGAAGGCTGATCCTGGTAAGAGCTCGTAAATGAAATGATATGGGTAGCGTCACAAAGCCACAGGAAAGTTTAAAAAAAAAAAGCATCAGCTGCAGTAGACACTACCTTACATTTAATCATCAGTTGTTGTTATTAATCTCTGGTTCTTTGTCCCGTCGCTCTATCCTCACCCCCAAATGATCATGACAGACAGCTGTCCCCCCCCCTGAGGCCATGTCCACACTAATACGTTTTAGTTTTGGCCTTCCGTCCACACTGAGACGGCGTTTTCAGTCAAGGAAAACACAGCGTTTTGAAAACACTCTCCAAAGAGGATAGATTTGAAAACGCCATTTTCATGTGGCAGTGTGGACAGCGGAGCCTTTTCGAAAACAGTCATGTGACCAATTAAACTAAGATAGCGGAGGGGATTATACAGCAGTTGTTTTGTTTGCTCTCAATTTTGACAGCCCTGTTAAAGATTAATATCAGTCTGTTCATGCATCAGATAGCTTTTCTTCAAATTGTTTAATTCTCAATCGCTTTTGCAACTTTGTACTTTTGTGTTTCTCGCAGCAACAACTCCACCTCATTGTCAGTCCATTTTAAAAAAACTCGGTGCTTTTCCTCAACATTTTGCCGCGACATTTTAAAGAGCCGGAAAGTAAATAAACGGCAGACTAAACGAGGCAGGCCAAATCTTCTTGCGTTTCACGCATGCGCAGTACTGGAACGTAAGCGTTTTCGGCCATTTCAATGGCTCGTTTTGGTTTTCAATGGTTTTCACAACTCTGTGAAAACGACTGAAAACAATAGTCTGGACGCGGAGCGTTTTTAGACGAAAACGCCATTTTCAAATCTATACGGGCTAGTGTGGACGTAGCCTGAACCTCTGGTTCTGCCAGAGGTGTCTTCCTTTAAAAAGGGAGTTTTTCCTTCCCGCTTCTCTATGAGTGCTAGCTCATAGGGCATCGGCTGATTGTCGGGTTTTTCTTCTTGTTATTTTAGGGTCTTTAACTTACAATATAAAGCACCTTGAGGTGACTGTTGTTGTAATTTGGCGCTATATAAATATAATTGAACTGAATAGTATACCCACTAGTTGCATGCTGCACAGGATGATTTCACAGAAGTTTTTGTGGAAAGGATGCGCAGCAAGTTCGCTAACTGAGGTGTAATTTAGTTATAAGATAGTAGCATATCCCAAATGCTCCACTTGCTGAAAATATAGTGAGTGGCCTTTCTCAAGAGGATTTGAGTAAAGATTTATGTGCTCTCCTTTTATGTGAATTGAATTAGAGACGATTCATCTGAATGAAATTAATTTTAGTGTTAGATATTTATGTATGCTTTGTTACATTCTTCACTCTTTTCCCCTCTTTATTTTTCTTCCTTTTAGCAATGAACGTGAAGGTATTCCTGCCAACTTACTCCAAATGTTGGACGTGTGCGTGGAGATCCCTCAACAAGGCATCATCCGCTCACTCAACGTGCACGTGAGCGCTGCCCTGTTAATCTGGGAATACACGCGACAACATCTCAGCTCTGGCTCGGCAGAGGTCGACTCAAAACGCAGCTGATGAAGACACCTGATGCTGACCTCTCTTGCCGATCTCCTGAGAAAAGTATTTCCTGGGGAGACTTTAAATGAAGGCGTAAAGCTTCTTCACATCATGACCTCAAGGGCTTTCTGTCGAGACAGCGTGGTCAGGAGCCATCGGCGCTGCTCTCAGGCCTTAATGAGAGTCATGAATAAAGATCAGCCCTGGCTATTATGTCTAAATGTTCCACTCTGCTTGCTGTCATATTAATGAAGACTATGTCTGTGTTAGAAGAGCCAAAGCATCAATGGAAATTTTCCCCTTTGGAGGCTGACTATGGAGCTTTGGGACTGAATTATAATGACAGTATTCAATGAGATGTACTTAATCTTTAAATACTGCTTGTATTTTTCTAAATGTATAAATAAACATGACTTTTGTTTTTTATGTTGACCTGTATTTAATGATTTGTGATTTTCTATAACACATTCAGCACTGAAAGAGTTAAATAAGGTACAGCAGGTGCTCATACGTCCCCCTCCCTCCCCTTAAAACCTGCAGACCTTCCGGGCAGAGCAGGAGCAGATGGAGTAGCTTACATGCGATAACAGTTGTGTATTTTCCTGTGGAGACGGGCTTGTACTCGACTCATCATGTGAGGATAGTAATTATTTGACTGGGATATGGACGATCCGGGTGGCTCCTGGTTGGAGCCCAGGTTGTTCCTGCAGGTAGCAACTACTGTGAGTGCAAACTGGACTGAAGGCTCGGAGCTGGGGGTGTCCAAGCAGACCCAGCTGGTCCTGGAGATCCTCATGGTGCTGATGTGTTTGGGCGCCGTGACAGGTACAGACTCATCTGCTGATACTTAATTGCCAATTAAGGTATTTTAATTACTAAAAATTTTGTGATCTTCTCATATCCATAAAGTGGAAAAAAAGCACTTTCAGTACCAGAACAATTCATTGATTGACACAGTAGAGCTTTAAAGATTTGTTAAAGGTTAATTTACCTGCATTTCAGTATTTTAGGTGTTTATAGGATCTTCTGTTAACATAGTGCTTGTAGTATCCACTAATTAGAATTAATTAATTTCTGCCTCTCTGTCTGAGTCACAAATAAAACAAATACTTAAAAAAAAAAAAAAATCCACCCACTAGTCTGACCCGTGTGTCACGGCGTGTTTGTGCTTGTGTTGTTGTATTTCTGTGTAGGCAACATTCTTGTTATTGTTATTGTGGCTGCAACCAAAACTTTCCACTCGGTGACGTCGGTGCTCATCATGAACCTGGCCATCAGCGACCTCCTGGTGGGTATCGGGGTCATGCCGTTTGTTGCCCTGTCCGTCATGAACCGTGGATGGGTGGATTGCACGGTACGTCACCCGTGTCCAGACTAGCGTGATTAAATTTTGTGCCAAAAAGTGATTGTCTGCCAAAAAGTGATTTCCGGTATTTGCCAAAAATTGATTGCTTGTAATTTAAACTGCTATAAATAACTCGTTGGCGGTTCATATGTGAAACATATGTCAAATGTATCCCTCATGAATGATATCACGTCATCTTGAGCAACAAACAACATTCCTGTAACAAGGTAGAAGCCGCAATCAGTTTTTGGCAGTGAGTTTTATGTATCCTTTATGTATGCAGTAAAAAAAAATATTGTCGACTTGAAAAATGTCTCTTTTAAGAGCAATCTGGCCAAGAGGACAGTTGGAATTGCAACAAATGCGAAAATAGTTCTGTAAATATATTTTACGTGGACAAAAGGGAGCTGATTGATTATAATGTAAGTGCAATAACACAGTCACAAAGATACTTGAGAAACAGGCAATTTTGTAATTTTATATATAACCCCTTTGTAATACCTGTTCACCAAAGTCTGTTTAGCAACATACGTAACGATGTTACACATTAAAAAACACACGCAAACATTGGAGATCAGTTTTTGGCACAACACCGGAAACGGCGTTTTTGCTTTGCTCCACTGTGTGCACGTGTGATGAGGTTGTGTCTCTGTCTGACAGGACCTCTGTTCGTATGTGGGTTACACCTCCTCTGTGTACTGCACAGCTTCTGTACTCACCCTGGCTGCCATTGCCCTCGACCGCTACCACTCCATCATAGACTGCTTGCGCTACAGCTCCCGCTGGACCCTGTGGAGAATTTGTGCTGTGGTCCTGTGGATCTGGTTGCAGGCGCTGGCCACCAGTTGCCCCCCACTGCTGGGCTGGAGCTCAGTCAGCTATGTGGACCCCATGTACAGCTGTGCAGTGAACTGGGCCAGCAGTCCTAGTTACACCGCTTTCATGGCTTTCCTCTCGTACGTCTTACCTGCAGTGGTCATCCTCTTCTGCTACGTGAACATTGTCAAGGTGGCCCGCAGCCACGCCAGGAGGATCCACACTCTCGAGGACTCCGTGCAGCGCTGCAGGACTCTCCCAGACTATGCTCCTGGGGATTCTTCCAATCAGCACAGCGGGTGCCACCACACCCCATCGACACTGATCTACCACATAAGTGGACAGTTTGTGTCTCAAGTTGGTACAGGGGAAGAAGATTATATCAACGATGCTCTCCCTGAAGCTACCACAGAGCAGAGAAGGTCGGCGTCCAGGCGCTTTTTCTCCTTCCTGGCTCAAAGTGCCTCCCAAGTTCCTCTCCAGAACTCCCAGCAGCATCACAGCCACCATGGTGTGGTCCGGCTCTTCATGGTCATCGCAGCCTTCTTCCTCTGCTGGACCCCTTACATAAGCGTGGCCCTTGTTCAGGCCACAGAAACTGCAATTTCAGGCCAGTCCACCCTAGTCCCAAACTCTGCTGTTACTTTCTCCTACTGGCTGGTGCTGTTGAACTCTGATATCAATCCTCTACTGTACGCACTGCTTAGCAAGCGTTTCCAAAACGCTCTTCAGGGACTCAGGCAAAAAATAAGCATTCGTCTGGGGAGCGTAGTGGGAAGGGGAAATGAGCTCAGACCAGAGGGAGACGATGGAAGGAGCAGCGAGCCCAGCACGCTGACCACAACCCATCCCGGGCTGGCCTCCAGCTCTGAGAGCAACAGATCATTGTGTTCTCACTCCATTTTCACAGTCAGCACCGACTTCAAACATCAGTCTGAGAAACATCTGTGCAGTGTGTGTCATCCTCAAAAGAGGTCTACGTGGCAAGATGCATCAAGTGACAGGAGAGGAGACTGCCTGCAAGTCCCCTCCCGGCCACAAGAGGGCAGCAGACTACCTTTTTCTGCTGTGACCGAGGAGCGGCAGGCCACTTTTTTCTATGGCCAGATAACAGTGAGAGTTGAGCATGATATTACTTAGTCAGGATACCCGTGGCGTCAGACATGAGACCACAGTTAACAACTATTTTATTATTTTAATTTTATCCGGCAATGAATTGATTGTTTGGTCAAGAAAATGTAAGAAAAATGGAAATGTCCATCCCATTTTGACCTAATTTCTGATTAATCTTCCTTTTTTTTTTTTTTTTTTTGTCTGACCACCAGTCTTCAACCCAAGCAAACTGACGTTATTATCACAGAAGATCAGTAAAAAAAAAAAAAAAAATCAAAGCTAACAAATAATTCATTTGTCCTAGAATTAAAAAAAAATGGAAGTAGTCACTGGACAATCCAAGGTCTCAGGCACCTTTCTGTGTGGAGTCTGCATCATCTCCTCCTTGCCTGTTTGGGTTAGGTTTCCACAGATACCTGCATGCTAAGCTAATTGTTGTTTGCCTTTATTGGATAACTCAGACTTATAAGCTCAAATCAGACTGATTTGTAACCAAGACTACAGTTGTTTATATAAATAACAAAAAAAAGCAGTGTACTTCTAAATTGGTTTCCAGGTTCATCGATTTTTTTTATTTTTATTTAATTTTAAGTGTGCTGTCTCACCCAACACCTGCTAAACCTTGCCAAATTGTTTGGTTTGTCACTCAGTTGTTTACTTGATGACTTTCTTTGGCAAGAAAAAAAAACCTCGACAAGGAAATGTATTGAAAAGAAATATTTTTATATAGTACATGTGATTACACTTGAAGACACCCAACAGTAGCTCTAATAAACCCGTCATTTATTCATGTTCGGAACATCTCCTCCTCAAATGTGATAATCATATGTTGCATCTCAGTGTAAAAATCGTCATTCCTTACAAAGGTTTACATTTATATCTAGCAATAATTCCAGAGGAATACATTATTATTATTTATTGTCATACAGAATGACAATGGGAAACAGTGCTAATGTACTCTATTGCGAAACAAAGAAAAGGCAGTGAAGTGGACTTTTTCAGCTGCATCTGCTCGTACAGTACGTGCATGCTCGTTCTGCAAGACGTCACTCGCTGTCTTCTCAAGGTTAAGTCGGCAACCAAATGCAAACAAATATAAATGTGTCAAGTTTGTCTCAATAAAGAAAGAAGGAAAAAGAAAATCGTTCAGATGAGTATAAGAAGGATAGTATTAAACAGTCTCTGTGCAGCAGTCTGTGGTGGCACTGTAAAAAACAGATAGCACATTGCGAGCGTGTGTGTGGTCGAGTGATGTTCGTACATTCACAACAAGGCAGAGTTTCCACCGTTGCTTTACAAGGCGTGTACCTCACTTTCTCTCGGGGGTCAACCACACCATGGTGGCTGTGATGCTTGCCTCAGAAATGTGATAAACGAAAGCAGACAAAGGTTTCTTTTTTTCTTCTTCTTTTTTTTGATCACTAGAAGAGCCGTGTGTCAGCACTCCTCTCCTCAAGCCACAGTGGGACAGTTTTCCAGTCTGTAATTCCCACGCGAAATGAAACGATGTAATTGAACTGCTGCACATTTGTCTGTGTGTATATGATACTAAAATGTTAAAAGAGAGGCTCAGAGATAGCTGTGTTTAAAGTAATTAAAGGGGTAGTTCCATTAACCTGTCAGCCTTATTTTGAGATATCAAAGCTTTTAACAATATTTGAATGTGTTTGTTTAAATTGCTTGCTTAATAAAATGTTCACGCTATTTCCTACTGGTGTGCTGGCAACATAAAGCAAGTGTTAGGCAACTGCTTTGTGGATGGATTGAAAGCAATCCCACTGTTTGACAAACACCTCAATGATATAATGCATTGAAAGCGAATGTAGATATCGCGTGACTAAACTGTGGGGCCCGAACAATGAGTGTGTGTTGACAGAAGTGGGAGTCTAGCCCAAGGAAAGCACATAACCACGGGGAGTCAATCAGTGCGGATGAAATGAAACTGACCTCTTCTCTAAGAGTGAATAGAGAGACACATTGTGAAAGCTTCTTCAGCCCAGACTGATCCTCAGACGTCCAGACAGGTCCCTTCACACCAGATGAGCTTCACAGGTCCACTACTCCGGGACATCCAAGGTGTGAAATATAGCTATGTACAAGTGCACAAAAGGCAGGTATTTGTCACTAAGTTTACACCCGCAGAAGGCTACCGGGCCTCGTGTTCTGTTTTCAGGCATTCAGCTTTGTAGGCATTCTTCTTTGGATCTTAGAGGTGTGTAAATGTGTACATGTTAAAGCCAGCTGGTCTACAAGGTGTTAGGGCTGCCTTGAGAGATGTCTGCCTCTTTATTCCTCCTCACTGAAATATATCAGGCAAGTTGGCGAGTCTTCCCAGAGGCGAGGAATCAGAGGAATGATTAAGAGGTACAGCAAAATTAACGCATGGTTCAATCAGTTATACCTGATCATTTTAAGGATTACAAATGATAGAAGTCCATGCACCGACTTGGTTAACTTGTGAGCAAGAATGATGCCAAATGAATGAAACGCGATCGGTTGAAAAGCTGCAGATCAGAGGGCAGTCCAAAAGGCAAGGAACCAGGCAGATCACGTGGGTTAACACCCCTCATTTCCCTCCCACCTCATGTATATGTGTTTGTGTGATGATATTTCATATATTCAAAGTGCATATGTTGACATGGAGGTCCTGGCTCTCCCTCTCCAGTTGAGCCCTGTGCCAGCTCCGGCCTCTCCGCTGCCCTCTGCTGGCTCGTCACGTTTGCGCAGCTTCTGGCTGAGCTGGATAATGCACTGGTCCCAGTCCTCTGGTAACAGCAGCATTAGGAAACCCAAGCAAATGATGAACACAGCAATGAGGCGCACCGAGTTAAAGTGAATTTCACACGTGTAGAGGTCCACCACTGTAAAAAAACAAATAAATAAAAAGGTACTGTGTCAATAGAAGGGAACAACTGGGTTTATGTAAATGAATGTAAATTGTAACTGTGCGTGTTTATGAAATAAAAATGGTTAGTTGTACATCGAGAGGGAGCCTGGTTTGAAAATTAAATGGAGTCTCTCATCAAATATAGATAGAAACCTTTGGGAGAATCCAGTGCCATCAAATATTAAATGGTGACCAGATATAAAAAGCTAGCACTCTTAGAGGAAAGCCAAGAGACTTACTGGCGTTTACAGGAACACTTAGGACAATGCCAAGGGAAATTAATGTCGGGTATGTTATCGCGATGCCAAAGTTCACCAGGACGTTGAAAGCTGTAGGAACAAAGCAGAATTAGAGCAGCAGCGGACTACATGATGAGAATGTTGCTATTTGTAGATTACACAACCAGCCGGTGCACATTACTGCTCTGTCGCCATATACCGAAAAGCAGGGCTGCGACCCCACAGAGGTAGGCCCATGGGATGTCTCTGAGTGATTCGATGTACTCCACATGTGTAAAATACAGCATGACTGGCACAAAGCTGACGAAAACAAAATTGGTGCTTCCAACGATGCTCAGAAAGAGTGCAGCCTCTCCAAATTTGGCACTTCCCAGCACCATCTTAAAGAGCACCTGAGAATAAAGAGGAAGGAGAGTGATGCATACATCGAATCTGCCCTCTTCAGGAGCTGAGGTATATTACAGAGGGCGAAGCCTGCCAAGTACCTGCCATGTCTCTGGCCCAGGGCCACTGCTGTCTGTTTATCACATTAGGGCGGAACAGACAGCAAGGCAAAGGAGACCAGACCCTGTCAAAACATAGCTATATAATATCTGTCCTGTAACCTCCTTGATCAGGGTAACACAGCCTGAGGCCTGCAACCAAATGCGTAGGTATTGCGTACTTCTGGCAGGTGAGTCTCACACTACATAATCCCCTTCTGTCTTCTGCCACCTGATTACATAATTAGAAGGGAGCTAGACAGGGCAACTTACAGAGACGTGTCCATACATACAGCATGCTTACCTATTTTTTATTCCACCGTGAATAGAAGTGGCGCTACAATGGAACTTTATGCTCAGCGGTACAATACACACTGAGAAATGCAATCAAATCCTAGAGGTTTTGCGGATCGATCTAAATACCGATAGTATCGATACCAACGTTGGCATTGTATCAGATCGATACTAGCATAAAAGAATGTCCTCCAAGTTCAGTATGTAGCTCACTGAATTGTGTGGAAAAGTATACCTCAAACATGCAATATGAAAAATGTCCTTTTTGTGTATAGACTATAGCACACGGAAACAACAGAACCCAAAGTGTTTCAGAGACGGACAGCTTCAATATGCACGAGTAGCTGAAAGGTGTGTTTTTGTTATATCACTTGATGATGCTTCATCTCATAAATCATAAGCTGCTTTTGTAGTTTAAAAGTATCGATATCATCAATGTTGGCCCTGGATTTAGTTGATATCACATCGATATCAAAATCTGCAGTATCGCACAGCAAATACCTTATAGAGCGCTGACATCGAAGCAGAGGCCACGACCAAAGCAATGCCGATGACCGAGTGGCTGTGGAATCCATCGGCATAGGTCATCATTACGATGCCCGCTATGGCCAAGATAGCAGCTACTATCTATACAGAGAAAGAGAGAGAGAGAGAGCAACAGTGAGTGAAGGATGGACAACATGCTGCTCACAGTTTGGTGAAAAAGGCACCTTATCCCCTTACCGCCGCGGAGGGACACAGCAGGCCCACATGGCCTCAGCTTTGTCATTCAGTGCAGAAATAACAAGCCTCACAGAACCAGGCTTGAAGCAGCCTAATTAGTGGGTGGGTTGTTATTTCATAGGAAACAAGCTTTTCATTTGATATTTACATTTTCTACGTGCAGTGCAGAAAAGACCTGCTCTCAGATTCACCCTGTAAGCGCTTCCAACACAGGACAGGCAGCTTTTACAGTGTTGGCTTGATTGTGTTACATTGATTTCCGTTACAAAGCCATCGTGTTTACAAACCAAATCCCCCCTCACACCACTCCCCGCCTCTGCAATTATCACAGCTTCAAGATGGCAAGAATCCATCAGCTTCACCCTGCTCGGGGTCAACTGTGATGCGTAAAAGGCAAACCTCTTGTGTTTTATTGCATTAAAATCTGGTTTGTCTGGGTTATATGTTCATAGTGTATATGTGAGAACTGTGCAGCAGTGATGGGGCTACGGTGCAGCCCAGCTGAGTGGATTAGCACCGCATTAAGGAGGTGTCGGGAAGATAAATGAGCCGCGTGTTTTTGCTTGGCCAAAGCACCTTAAGCAAGTCTGGCTAAATGTCTCTTTCTGCACTTCAGGCTGCCTGTCAGTCACTGCTACACCTTTCATTTTAGAAAATGGCCATTTGCTCACGGCGTCAGCAACAATTTAAGATGTTTCAGCACAATGTGGAGGGTCAGAGGGAGGAAGGACTGTGGCTTCACCCAAACTTGTTCTGCAATGAGCAGGCGTGACCGATTAGTCCGGTGGGTAGCTTATGTCATTACGGTGGCGTAACTGCAGCACGTGGACCTTGCACTTTTTACAAATCATAAATCTAAACATGGGTCACACAGAAAAAAAACCACCGAGTGGAGCTAGTCATCGGTTTTATCCACAAAGTACCACTGAAAAAAACCTCCCTGTTTAACAAGGTTGATGTAGCATCCCCCTCATCGCTCTCTCTCTCTTCCCTTTCTGTTTCTCCTCCTTCACTTTCATGAAATACTTGTTCAAGTTCCCCTGCATTACTGCAGACATCCAAACACTGCAATCCTTACTACCAGGCAACAGAGAGCAAGAGAGGGGAGGGCGTGTAAGCGAGTGAGTGAAGCGGGACTATTACTGTACTTGTCTCTTACCGAGGCTTTTCATCACAAATAATGGGGGTGACGAGTCGGGGCATACACAAGGGAGAGACGGGGTGCTTGTGAGTGTGTGAGAGGAAAAAGGGGGGGCATCGTGCGAAGTGCGGGACGGCTGCAGATGTGAAAGCATCTGAGGCGTACAGTGAGAGGAGATAAACCGATATCTTAATTCACAAAGGTAAGTAACCCCTTACTGTCCTGCTTCTCTGTCTTTATCAGTCACAAACTTGCCGGCTAACACACACATGCACAGACCAGGAACAACATTTGAATGACACTGTGATCACCGGTAGGTAATCATCCCGTGGTGCTCATAACCTGCTCTCTACTCAACCGTGCTGTGTGTGTAGCTCACAGATTCAAATGGAAATTCAGTCAAAGCAAATCATCACAAATTTGCATTTCTTTGCAGATTAGAAACCTTTTTTTTGTCATGATGGCTGATGAAGTGTAAAACTGAGTTTGGTATAAAAACTTGCAGTTAAAAATGCACATTTGACCAGAGAAGACAGTATTAGAGATGAGTGCAGCTTCTAAGAAGGTAAAACTGCAGGATTGCCTTAAATCTGCCAGTAGGTGGCAGCAACTCTGGTTTCAAAAAGAAATCTGGTTGTAAAGTAAACATCTATGACATCACGACCTCAGTAAGCACTTTCCTGATAAGTTTATAGTGTCAATCATCTGTTCTAAGTTTAGTAAGAGTTGGAAAGTATGATCCTGATAAAAGCCAAAAGGAGAGTAAATCAGGGTCTGCTTTAGTCAATGCATAAAGTGTCCTTAGATTTTCCAAGGGATTTACCGCTTTCTTGTAATGTATGGGTTCAAATGCCAGTATGGAGATGATGAAAATACCTCTTTTCTTTTTGGTCCAGTCATAAAGTAATCAGAGGTATGTTGCCATCTCATGTAGAGTCATGTTAAAGAGTAGGTTTCATAAGATTATACTGTAATATTCAAAATATAATAAACAATACAGAAAAACAAAGATAATTTTTTAATCTGTCCATATCAAACTTGGGATCATGACCCAAACGTGTGCATCGGTTTACAAGATAAGTCCTGGAGACATTTATATTCCTGTAAGGAAGAGAGAAGAAAGAAAAATTTGCCTTCTCCCCCAATCTTGTCTCGTGTCTCATGATGAACAGGATACTTTTGTATCTTTGGGGATCTGAACATAATCAAACTGATTCAATCTAGGAAGGAAAAAAAATAAAAGGTTTGGTGGACCTAGTCATAAATCACATAAATCAACGTGTGACAGTCAGCCTGTGGGGCCAATATTGGCCACGCTCTTATCTTAAATAAGTTTCGTCATAATCAGTGAGATTCAAGATAATTGGGACGCTCAAACATCTCACCAAAAAATACACGAGTGCAGTGCCCGTTCTAAACGTGGGAGTGAAGAACGGGCTGATTGCAGCTTGCAGTATTCTTCACAACCGCATCAGCGAGCGATTAAAGCCATTCGTCGCAGCTCACCATGCACACCCACGGAAAAGCAAAGATATTTAGACTTTACAACCATTTCATTTACACTCAGTGTGCCTCTATTTCCTTTTGCTGTCATTTGTTATGGATCTACTGTTTCTCATAGACAACAAAGACCCAATGAAAGCCTGAGCAGATGTTATAACATTAACGTATCTGGCCACTGATGAAAAATCGAACAGAAACTCCAGTTTATTAATTCTGTTTTACAGAACAACTGCACTAAAAACAGGATGGTGGGACAGATGATGGTGCAAAACTGCTTTACAACATATAATACTGATATATATATCTATATATATTGATGTGCTCATCCCACAGCTCGCCAATTACCTACAATGATGTAATTAGAAATCATTCACGCATGCAGATATACTCACCCTGACCCCCATGAAGCGGTCTCTGAGCACGATCCATGACAGCAGGAAGACGAAGGCCTTGTTACAACAGAATAGCGCTGACACATCTGTTGTGTTGATCTTCCTGAGGGCCTGCAGGTACAGGTAGTTGGTGAGGATCCACAGCAGGCCAAAAGGAGCTACCTTGGTGAAAAACACCTTCGGTGTCAGGCCATCGTCACCGAAAAACCTGCAGCACTCCCTGTGTGCACGACCAAAATGAATACTGTTAACCTTCTAAAAATGTAGTATGATTTTAAAGCTGATGAGTATTATCACTCTGGGACCAATTAACACCAGTGAACACAAACAGCACAATCTGAAAAACACACTTAATGCCAATGAGTGACTGCAGTAATTCCCACTTCAACAGTTACATCTAAATTATGTTCGTCCCACATTATAGACACGTGGGACCAATGCTACCCTACTAGAAGAATGGTTTAATATTTAATTGCAAATTAAGATCTGCCACAAGGCATTAAAGTTAAATATTCAACTGTCCCCATTAAGAAATTAAACAACCTGTTTGGTCCTCAGGTGTTTTGTCTGGTTACATCTGACAAATATCTCAGTACAGCAAAGAAATGGGATAATCTTTGCTGCTACAACAGGACATATTCAATGACTAAATCGAAGAAAACAGCTGTTTGGTATTTCATAGTGACAACAGGCAGAAATGTATTTAATGTACTCAGAAAAGTCTTCTTTCATCTTCCTCCGTTCTCAGCATTACTTGTGGACACTCTGGGGGTTCCGCTTCTGGGTATGAGTTTCCGTATGGACTTAAACATGAAGGGAAAATGGGGACAGAAATAAATGTTGCTGTGACTGATGCATGTGATGAATAACTCAGGCAAATTTGTAATGACTCAGATAACAGCCATGCAATTCTAAGGTTTTATGTATGATAAAAATCATCTGGTCTTAGATTTAGGTGAATAAAACCTCAGGTGAATTACAAAGCATGACATATTACACCATGACATTATTTATTTAACTAAAATTGAGCTAAAATGTAGAAGATGTGTGTGAAAAACTAACTACACCTTTATCGCTTCCAAAGGAATTAAGAGGTTGTATTAACACAATGCCAAAGAGGAACGACATCAGCAGCGATCTTAGAGAAGCAACTATTGCTGGCAATCAATTTAAATCCTTCATTCTACAGTGAGAAAGTTTATTCACAAGTGGAAATATTCAAGGCAGCTGTTAGTCTTCCTAGGAGCGGACATCCTAGCAAATTCACCCCAAGGGCAGACCATGCAATGGTCAGAGAAACCTCAAAAAAGACTCTGGGAGCTACATCTCAAAATTTGCAGGTCTGAGTTAGTTAAATGTTGAGGTTTATGCTACAATCAGAAAAGGACTGAACAAATATGGCTTGTTTGGAGAGAAAGCCTCTTTGTTACAAAAAGAACGTGACCCCACAGCTAGGCTACGGGTGCAACCATACACAAAATTCACGGTTTGATATTTTTTCGATACAAAAAAATGTTCATGCCTTTTTAATTTGTCATTTATTAAAATTATAAATATATATTTTAACTCAAAAGTACAGTTTTAAATTTAATGTTGCTGAAACAAAAATAAATAAATAAATCTATCTAATCGAGAAATCGCTCATCTTTGAAAAAGAGAGTTTATTACAGAGAAATGGCTCTTTCCAAAATAAAAGCTATACTATACGCTTCTTCTGGGCTATATTCTCAGCAGCATATTAAACATATCAGGTCCCCGTAAGGAGAATCATGTGCTAACGGCTGTCTAAATGACACGGGTAAAGTTTGTAGCATGTGTGCTTGTTGTTTTTGTGTGCTTCCACTTGTCTTTGCACTAGGATGAAGTCGGTGTAAATGTGCAGTCATATTCGTTGTGTTCCCACTAGTGGTGTCAGCGTTAATCTCGTTAAAATGACATTAACGCCATAACGCCGCAAATCTCCGTTAACGAGCTAACTACGCTAACGCAGTAGTTCCCACCAATGCAATTGAGCATTGCGTGGCACATCCGACATACTGTTTTACTTTTGTCCATGAGGCGCTTACCTTCAGGGTCATACGTCATATGAAAACCAAAATAGTTCCAAATGCTACATCTGAATGAGGGTGGGGGAGGTTAAATTTGCTATGTTGCAACGAGCTTAACTTCTGTCTTGCTAGCTTGCGCTGGGCTCAGTGGATCTGCGCTCGACAGTGCAGCCTAGGCGAAGTAGTCGAACGCAGATCCACTGAGCGCTCAACACAAACAGCATCGTCAGAAGAAAAGTTGTTAAAAATTTTTTAAGATTTTGTATTGTTCGATACATATGCGTACCGAACCGAAAGCACTGTATGAACGGTTCAATACCGATACAAGTACCCCTACCCATAGCTTAGGTGTGCAAAGTTGCATCTAAACAAACGACCAGACTTCTGTAACAATGTCCTTTGGACAGATAAGTGGAGATGTTTGGATATAATGCACAGCACCATGTTTAGTAGTAACCAAGCACATATCAGCACAAACACTTCAAACCAGCTGTCAAGCACGGGGGTAGAGGGGTGGTGATTGGAGCTTGTTTTGCAGCCACAGGACTTGGAAACCTTGTGGTTGTTGAGTCGACCATGAACTCCTCTGTATACCAAAGTATACGGTCAAATGTGAGACCATCTGTCTGATAAATAATATTTGTCCCAAACTGGGTCATGCACTTGGACATTGATCCCAAGCACAACAGCAAACAGCAGAAAAAGAAAAGAATCAAGGTGCTGCAATGATCCAGTCAAAGTCCAGACCTCATTGAAATGCTGTGTTGGGGCCTAAACAGAGCTGAGTATAAATGCCCACAAACCTCAATGAACTGAAGCAACAGTGGGCCAAGAGTCCTCCACAACAAGGTAAGAGACTGATAAAGTCACACAGAAAATGTTTACTTCAAATTATTGCTGCTAAAAGCGATACCATGATTGTGTGAGGAATTCTAACCAGTCAAGTTTTAACAGAAAATACTGAGAAAAAAAACACAAAATCTGGAGACGTATGATTAACAGTCAGTCTGGCAGTCTGCTATGTTGAAGAAATGATTAATCTTTAAGTGCTTCTGCATGAGGCTTAGTCATCCACTATTCATGTTTTTCAGGCGCTGTAACTACGCACAAGAAGCTAAATGAAAATACCCTTGAATAAAAGCTGACGGTCCAAAAGCTATTGGCATGAGTCAGTAATGCAACAGAGGAACCAAACCATGACATTATGTATCAGTATCAGAATACTGCATAGTGGTCCTGCTCTGTCATGTTACTACATTGTCTGCTGAGTAAGACCTTGCGTTGCTCTGCTGTGAGAATTTTCTGTTTCACCCTCAACTTGAGTGACTCCGCCCACACCGGACTGCTATTGTTACCATTACTACAGAGTTGTAGCGTTTACCCTGAGCGCATCTGGCTCAGTGAAAAGTGATGAAGCAGCAATAAGTGAGGAGTGGCAGGTAGCATATTTGCCAGGGTGTCCTGCTGGATACTGTAGAGCAGCGCTGCTATGAATCAGCTCCAGAGAGCTGAGTCTGCACTAAGAACACACTGCTCAAACCTCCTCTGTGGACACGACACTAATTCTGCGACAACCAATTTATCGGCGTTTCATTACAGACACTGGTTACACCACCTTAAAGCCAAACCAGTGACTGTTTTTCACGCATTATTCCTGCACTTGTGTACTTGTGCACTGTAATCCGCAGTGATTTTTAAGATACGTCAAACCTCTGCAAAGCTGCCAAATAAAGTGTTGCAGCAGCAGATATTAATACACCTAGAGGCGCGTGGATTAAACAGTTAAGCGCTGCACTTCCAGAATCATTTAGTATCACTTTCTAGCACCTGCACAGAACTTTTATTTGGTTTCTTTAGAATTTGGCACAAACTGAGTTAATCGTTTGGGCGACTTTTGTTGTGATTTGGCGCTATATAAATAAAATTGAATTGAATTGAATTAATCCATCCTTCTTTTTATACTTACATCTAAACTGACTTAACATTACCCAAGAGCAGCCAGAGGGTCTCAAACTACAAGCTTGAATTTAAAAGATGAACGTGCAAAATGACACTTTGTGAGTTAAGAGATAAATCCTTCCACTGCTGATACGATCTGCCCGTAAATATCAAGTCTATACAACAACAGGGCTGATGAGTGCACTAAAATCCTCTCCTCACAGATATACTGCTAAAGTTAAGTCCTTGTCTCTCGTTCGGCTGCCTGCTGTCACGAAGCTATCCTTTGGTTTCTATTTCTCTGCACTGTCAGGTTCACAGAAGACGGTATTGTAATTTGTAGTCAGTTCACATGAGCTCCAACTGAGGAGTGGGAGACCCACATCCTCATGTAGGCCTTTAGAAAAAAAGGAAGGATTACATCACAGAGGAGCATCTGAAATACAGAGCCAATCCCCCGAGCTCACCAGCACACCACAGCTTCTAAACTACCGCTCTCTTTTGTCTCTTTGCACTAACGTAGCATTGCAGGTAGCAGAGATAAGACTTTTGTCTAAAGACCATGATTAATGGACTGCTTCAACTGTGAAAGCCACTGTAACACAATTAGGATTACAGTCTCGTCAGCAGGGTATGTGAGACGGCACGGCCTGCTCTTCCAAACAGGTAAATATGTGGCGGCGTTTTGCAAATAAAATCTGAAGAGAGGATGACTGTGTTTACCTGACAAGCAAAAACAGAATTAGCTTATTCAGCGAGATTGAAAATGGACCTAAATGATAAACTGTAAGCAGCTGGTGAATCAGGCTGAACATGTGGCGTTTGTTCCATGAAATACAAAGAGGACAGAAACTGTCACACAGTGTTTGAAAAAAATCAATTAGTACATCTCTATCATCTCACTAGTACACTGCCAGATGTTACGTGGTGGTTAATTTCGTTGGGGAATCAAACTGACCTTTTGAATGGATATTTTGGTAAATCCCGATTAGTTGTATACTTGTTGTAACTAGAAAAACTGGATAGAAAATAAAAAGGGAGAATAAAACTCATATGGGATTTTTAATACAGATACTGATACCACAATTGGGCAATCTAAACATCAGATATTCCTTCATATCGGAGGATACTTTTTGATGCTAGGCACAAATTTCACTGACATTTAAATTTCGAAGCCCAACTTTGCTCGGATCAGCTGGTTTCTGTTTCCAAACATTTGGCTGTGTAGCCAACACTGAAGTTGTGGGTTGCATACAGGTAGAAGAATTATACAATGTCATCACTCATAACGTGGTTAAAGTGTGTTTCTCCCATCTAGTCTTCAGCTTTTAACTTATGGGCCATTACAAATGCTGATACAGATAGATTAATTGTTTGTTAATGATCTGATGACCCCTCAGGTCTGACTTGAGATATTATTTTTAAAGGTTGTAGGTTTTATCTATATAGACAGGAAACTTTACTTTGATTTGATTTTTAATGACTGTGCTGTAATCTGGTCTGCTGTTGCAAAAATTGATTTATGTTCTGTCTTATAAAACTGTAACTGCTGAAGTCTTTGACCTTAGAAAAGAAACAATGCCCTTTGACTGAAGTCAGAATTTGTGTGAGAGCCTGTACTGTTTCCTCCGCTGTCACTGTGCGTGTCGGTGGGTAGGGGCACAGACCCGTACAGACTTTATTCACAGTCCATGTGCACCAGGAAAGGCGAGACAGAAAAAAGAGAAACAGTGACTAGAATTGATAACAACCTACTGCTATCGCCTACTTTAAGTGCATCAAAAGCTGTCAAACAAGTGTTAATTCATCTAAAATCCACCATCTGTAAGACTGGTCACAGGACAACTAGTCTTGGCTAAAGCTATAACAGAGTTACAGCACCCAGGCTGGTGTCGCTGCCATGTACCAGCCCATAAATTAAACAAAAAGGGGATGCTGAATATGGAGGTGCCATGAAAGAAGATCATGGAGAAGATTCATGGATGTAAAGAAGGAGGATATGTGGAAAATTCTGAGATTAAAGGATGATCACAACATGTCAGAGCACAAAAGCCGATTTATATATATATAAAAAGAATGATCATAATGTGACAGCAGCTTTAGTGCTTGGACCTCTAATGGAGCTTGCTCTAAAGGAGAGAGTGTCTTCTAACCTTAACCTCTGCCTGGCTGTCTGCCTCTCCGGACTCTTGCACAGGTGGCCGATGTAGTAGAGGGGGAAGAAGAGGCAGTTCCACGTGGTGGCGAACCAGGTGAGGGTGAAGGGAGCATCAAACTGCTTAAAGGTCAGCTTGGCCAGCTGGGTGGAGCCTGCCCAGGAGGAACACACGCACATCACCATGGCGACTCCCCATAGAGCCTTCCGCACTTGTACAGCTGTCACTCGGATGCAGCAGTGAAGCCGCCGTCTGCTGGAGCCGGACTCTGCTCCTGCAGCACCGGCCGACTGAGCGTCTGTGGTGCCCACCACATTCTCTCTGGAGCGATCTTCCCCTAAAGACGGACACATACATGACAGACTGATGTCCAAACACACCGATACTGCAGACCTGTACGCTCATTCATTATTTGACACATTTTAACATATCGTTAGCTTCATAGCATAAGTGCCTAAGTCATTGACTTAGTCAAATGACTTAGGCAATTATGCTATGAAGCTAACGATATTTGTCCTTGCTTATTGCTGAATTTTTCTCAACTTCCTCTTCCTCTGCATGTGCTTTAGGCGCCTGGTGGGCAGGAAATCATCAATGCCAAATAGAAACATCTGGGCCTGGTGTTTCCAGACTATGAAACTGTTGCTGGCATGCCACTTGATTCTTTCTCTCCTGCCTGGCGTCTGAGTTTCTGCATGTACTTACTTTCTTTTCAGTTCTTTCATGCTGTTTTCCAGCACCTTGTAGCACTTTCACACTATTTCCACTCCCATGCACGTCCTGCTTCACTGATGCCTACTTTTACACCTGATTTGATCAAATTATTTTGATAAAATGTCACATAAAGTGCTTTTTGTCACAGCCTTCAGAGGTTGCCAGGTTGTGGCATTTTTTTCTCCCTAAGCATCATGTGGATACAGTATATTATCTTTTGCAGCAAAACTGACTCCAGATCATACCAGTCTTGTCATCATTTTCCGGATAAAAATAGCTGCTTTCAAACTTAAACTGAACTTGAAGGTAATCAATCCGAGTTAGAAATGTGGCGATCAAGTGTGACAGGCTGCAGTGAAACAGAGGGCATATGAGGGCAGACGTGATATCCAATCCAAGATGACCTCTTCTCCACCGCATGAGCTGTGTTTGCCCTAGCGTGCAAAGACACACACCGCAACACTTAACTTTTCTATTTCTCTTGTCAAAACCTGATAGCCTCCATACTTCTTCACTAATGTGAGAACTGAAGCGAAGTGTTGGCGTACAGTTTTCGGCCCCACTCTCACCCACTCTGTGCTTCAGAACCAATTTGCTTACCAAGATCATTTTGTTCTCTCAAATCACTGAACTTACCAACTTTGTGTCCTCTACAAAGTTCAGACACTGCTGCATGATCATGGAAATGACACACAGTGTTTTACAAAAATATGACAGTTAAATGCAACATTTATGGCAGCTCTTAACCCGTTAAAGCTAAAACAATTAAATAATTGCCATAAAATTCAAATTTGTTGAAGATGGGAGGAGTTATTGAACCTTTAAAAAAATAAAATAAAAATGTATTAATATTAATTTACATATATGAGTTTTAATTGTATCATATTTGCTACTTTTGACTTTTTTTTAAATTTATTGCTTAAAAACAGAACAAAAACTCATGTATCAAATATGACACGCTGGGCATTAAGGGGGTTAATTTAGACAGATAAGCTTTCACTCGATTTGTACTGATAATTAATGTCTTTCTAAAACTAACAATAATAAGAGCACTCAGATAGCACAATTCCCCCCGATGATATTTTTAGTCATGCTGACATCAGCCTGTTATGGCGTGATTGTGACATTATATGGCGTCAAACTGAAAAACTAAAAAGTGTATCGTACAGCCCTCTCCATGCCCTTTCATATGACATATTACTCAATATGATTTCTTGAATTTTTTTAAAGGTCTACTTTGACCTTGAAAGTCAAAAACCACAGTCAAAGTCAAACGCTTAGCCAACTTATGTACTGACGTCCCCCAAGGCCTATAATATCGTTGTGATGTTCAAAGTCAATCAGTAAAAAATTGTGTGTAACATAAAGTTTTTACAGATTTTCACAAATCATTTTAGGCTGTCTTTTTGACCACGTAGCTAAACCCGCACCACCTAGAGCAAAACTACATGACCGCAACTCTGCAATCCGTTTAGTGAGAGTGCAACACAATAAACAGCACAACCTCATATCAGCTCTACTTCATAACAGCTGCATAATAGGCATCATGCATCTTCGGTCGCTTCCTACCTTCCAAAATGTTGAAAATGAGCGATCTCCCTAATGGTGTTTCCAGTGGTAATGATGTGCTGCGGGGAGCCTTTTGCCAATTCATCACTGCACTGTATGCTGTTGACTGGAATACTGAATGCACTTCAAAGGGCCTCGGTGAGGGAAGAATAAATTTAACTTGATTTGATTACGCTGTGGAAATGATTGTCTGACGGCATCAACAGGACACTCAGCTCTCAAAATATTGTCGCTGTGCCGTATCAGTTGTTGCTGTATACGCGGCACTGTCTGCAGTTCTGTGAATGTGATCTGTGTAATAATAAAAGAATAAAAAAAACCCAAAACAAATAAAACCACCTTGTCTAATATAACCTGCATATTTTACAAAAGAGCTGTGTAAGGGGTCATCCATCACACCCAATGAGGCAATTCACTGCTACTGGAAGAGCTGACTCTGACCTTTCCAGGTGGTCTCATCATACCGTAGATTAACTCCCCTGATGACTCTTATGCTAATGCCCCGGCTTCGCCGGGCTACCTATACTGGCTGCACGAGAGATTCACGTTCTGTTTATCTATCGCAAACGTCAAAAAGAGATGGAGTTAAGATGCGGCGCTGTTAGAGGAACCTGAACAATGTTCCCTGCTGCTGCTGCGAAAGCAACTGACGGATCTGACAGCACGGAGGCACAAAAAAAACTAAAGATGATTCGAGATCGTTGTCATTGTCACCGCAATGAAGTGATGAATCAGCAGTGGCCAAAAAAAGAAACAGGCACACATGGATGTTTATCAAAGTCTTGTGCACAGGGGTGAGAATTAAGTTTCTCTATTCTGAGCTCTGAGGCCTCTTTGTCTTTTTCTGAAGGTCATCTCTTTATTGGTGCTGCCCATTTTGTGTCCTTCCTGGGCCTCCATCCCGCATCCTGTGGCTCTGACCACATCTCTGGACCACAGTTTAATCTCCCAAATGTGATAATGGACCAAGCCAATCAGCCCCCAGGCAGACTCTGGGGCCTAGCTAAGCATTATCAGCTCTGGCACACTTAGTGAAGTGACAACATTAGTGATATTATACAGCCTGTACTCCAGGCTGTGGCAGTTACCACAATACTTAAATACAATAGTCTGTCTCTTACTAAATAAAAATGTGTCATGCAATAAAATACTAATTAAAGCCCCTGTAATTAAATGCAGAGCTGCAAGTATATCTTCCCAGACTAATGACTTAAAACGGAGCGCACTTCTTTTACACTTAGACTGATGGTGACTAATGATGCTCTATGAACCCTGAATGCCAGTAACGAACATATCGAGTGAACTCATCAGTGTGCTGGATCTGAGTCAATGGAGTGGCCCGGCAAAATCGAAGGGCCTCTCCACTAATGACATTTGAAGCTATTATGACCATAGATGAAATACTCAGACCGAGTCTTCTTAAAGTGTTAAATGATTCACCTTTTTAATTCATAATCTAATGTCAACCGTCAAGGTGAGTCTGTCACACTTAGCTGTCTGGAGCACAGGAACAGTGCATTTCTGACATTTTAATAATTAATCTCAGCCTTTGCGTGCACTGGATCGCAAATTAGTTTTAGTTTTAGATTACTGTGATAGAAAAATTAAACCCTGGATGAAAATGTCTACATTTATTCAACCCATTCTATGTCCAAATATACTTCATTGGATGCTAACGGACATCTGCAAAATTGCAGGAGACAAGAAGAAAGTGTTTCTAGGGGCAGCTTGTGATCTGCTCTGACAGCTGTGTATGGCTTCTTCTTGTTGCTTCCTCAGATACAGTCATCCCTACTGCTCGGTAGAATGAAAGCACGCTAGAATCATAGGATTTAATAAGCACAGGTAAACTAGTAGCCTATTAGCATCTATCTATTTATCTACAAGTGTATATTTGTTAAAATATGGCACAGTAAATCAATCTTTGTGCTGCAAGCTCATATATCTGCCTGAAGTACTTTAGTCCACTAAGCACCTCGTATGCCGGATACTGAACATACATCCCACTCCCAGTAGAGGCAAAGGACTCCAGTGGATGTTGAGATTAATCTTGTCACTATCGAGCCAGTTTTCCAGCTCCTCTCCCTCATAAGTCTGTGTTTCCCTGCTTCCCAGCCAGCCTTCCCACTTCTGCTATCCTCCCTCCCTCTGCAGTCTCTGCAGTGCAGATCTCTCCTGCTGATAGCTGCAAATCCCAAACGTGCCAGCAGAGCCCTGCCTGACTGCTCGCTCTCACACTTCACAGAACCCGGCCGTGACAGGCTGAGAAAGTCTCGATACGTCCCTGTCTTTGCTCCCTGAACGGGCCACCGCCCAAGCCTGGTTTGCCAGGGCGGCAGGGTGCAACAGTAGGGAGTGTTTACCCGGGACCTCAACAAGGGGAGACGTAGTGGTAGGAGAGTTTTGTCTGTTTGGCAACACCTCCGTGGGAGCAAGAGTGCTCTGCCTCAGCGATTCAAGAGGGTAAACAGATCAATCATACACACACACACACTTCAGAGAAACTCTTCTCCTTTTATTTACTGTCTTTGGTTTTGCTTGGTGATGAATACAAATTAAGTAGTTCAACTTACTCAAGCCAACATTACAGCATGAAGTCTTTGTGTAAAAACCTTAAGGAGTCAGATCGTCTTAATTTTGACACTTTTACTTTTTAGTGTCATTGTACAAGGCTGAGGGAAGAAAATCTCTCATTTTTAAATAAAGTTACCCGCATAGTAAGGTATGACTGAGGTGTCTTTAAGTAAGTTGAACTGAACCTTTCACATTTTTTGTGTAATGCTCTGAAAAATAATAATAAAAAACAAGCAAACAAATTCAAAATCACAGTTCTTCTTCTTTAAACTGGTTTATGGCTGTCACACAGCATCAATCACTCAATAAATACCTCAATAAAAATAAATCCTTCAGATCCATGTTGACTTATTTGGTTTGTCAGGTCTGACATAAGTCTGAGGCAGAGTGTTTTAGAAATACTGTTTTCTTTTTGCTTGGGAAAAAAAGGCGATTTATATATATATACATATATTTTAAAAAAAAATAAACCATTAACTGTACTTTTATAAAAAAGGATGGTAATTTAATCGCAGAGACAGCTAGAAAGACAAGCAGCACACAGACAGCAGTTACTGTCTTTGTGGCCTCAGAGTCTGACAGACAGTGTGAGTCTGTGATACTTGACTGTGACAACTTGGTCAGGCCAAGCTGTCAGTCAGCGTCCTTTCAACACACCAGAGCAGGCTCATCTGACAAGCCTGTCCCACTCAATAACACAAAAGAGAGACAGGCGGAAAACACACCCTGCTGCGTCAACCAGCTGATAGGTAGGACCACATGGGCTGAGGGGACTAAAGGCCCAGAAGGGCAGACAAGGGTGGGTCAGCTGTTACTGATCCTGCTCTCCTTCGTTCTCGGTTTCTCCTTCAACCTCAAAGGACAGCGCGGCGACTTCCTCACCGAGGAACAAACTTGTTGTTTGTGTCTGCCTTGACCTGCCCAGCTGGTTCAACAGATGCTCATGATACAGGTCAATGCTGCAGCCCCCTTCATGCCTTATTGGTTACACTGCGTGCATGCAAGCAGAGAGTGATTGTGCAGGTCTACGCACTGTGTTTTGCAGCAGAGTAATAGCAATCATATTTGGCATCGGGTACGCTAAAGGATAACCCTGTTCTGAAGCAGCCCTCCCTCGCTTGCAGTGCCTTATACCAGTGAATGCACTGTGATGTACCCGCAGTTTAACAGACTGGCAAGAGTCCCAGCACTTTCTGCGACAAATCAATATTTAAGAGATTGGCCACAGCATTCCTGTTAAGGTAATGGAAAGGCAACCACGGCAGGAGTGTCTGCCCAAACTGTGGTTTTACTCCCTTTATTGCACCCCAAGGCCACTGATGACACAGGGACTCTATCAAATTTCACAAACCTGAGTCACGACTGCACCTTTTTTTTTTAACACATCTTAACCCTTTTATTGTGTCACTGCTGTGAGACACTCGCAGTTTGGCAATTGAGTTTTTAATGGCATCAAAAAGTATGTTCAACAAACTAACTGCTTACTCACTTTCACAGATGAAACGCACGTTTGCACACTCGAGTATTCACATTTCTGTCTAAATGGCTCAAATAAATATAATTTTTTACATTTTTGTTGTTAAATTATTTGTCATAAACAGCGTGTTAACCCAACCACAGCTGTAGCGTCTAGTCTGCTGGGTGCATTGTGTATTTGGAGAAGACAGGCAGTCTTCCTTCTCACCGAAAAGCTTTTGGATCAGCTCACTCGATTTAGGATTACCGCTGAGGAGCTTCGTCTTTACACATATTTATAGCGGGCTTTGCTTAAACGCACTGCTTTTACTATATAAATTACAAATATAACATACAGAAAAGAAGTCGTGCAACAAACCTCCAATAACGTTCGGCTTCACTCACAGCCCTCTCTGCACACACGCATGCTGTACTTGATAAACCTAAGCAAAAGCTCGGCCTCTTAATAAAACAAAAGCCCTGTCACTGTGTATTCAATGCACACTTATCAAGGCCCAAAGACCCGTTTCACTGGCTTTTAAAATACATTTAGCACGAAGATCAAGATTTACTTTTGCTCCTCTGACAACCAACAATTTCAACTCCAATTACGCTCAAAGAATGAATGTGAAGAATTTAATAAGGCTGAGGAAGAAACTCTAAGACGAATCCCACTAATACTCCCAGTAAGCTTTTTACTGATGTATCTAATACATGCACAATATGTACATGCAATATGTTGACCTCTGTCTGGCACATGTAGCCTGATCTCCATACTGAGGGTGCTGCTGCACATTTACATACAAATAAGACACATGCAAATGAGTACAAGATTCAAGATTCTGTCCTTGAAGCAAACATGCGGTGTTCGCTTTCTGTAAAGCAATGATTGCAATTCAGATTTTTATGTTCTCTGTCTTGAATCGTCCAAATCATTTATGTTTTAAAGTTGGCCCGTATGAATATACTTGGATCAGATAGATGCACAGGCGCAAAAAAGCAGAGCAGGAAGGTCAAAATAAGAACTCCTAACATTGCCCAGCACTCAAGCGTCCAACTGCTTTAATCAAGTTAATCTAAAGGGTCTACTTCTCTATACAAAGGCTTTTAATTTGCTATCGTCTGAGTGGCACACATACAGAAACTCATGGTCAAAGTGCATGAAGCCTTTTGGGAAAGATTTAGTGTGCCCATAACGGCAGCTGGTGACCAGCTTCCCGGGGGGGCGTATGTGTGCTGAATCACTCTGAAAACGTGCCTGCACAGTTTCAGAGGATATAATTAAATTGCTGAGATTAAAGGGACGTTTATGAACTTCTTACCCCTGCTTATGAAGATAAAGGGACCGACATTCCCTAAAGACGCCATGGATAGAAATACGTTTAAAAGAGAAATCAATAATAATTATTGTCTATGAGAAGAAAACACAGAGGAAGCGGTAAATACTCCAAAGGAATGAATTAAAGCTGTAAGAGACAACATTGAACTGTATAACCAGAACCATGAGTCAACCAACAAAGAGGAGATCATAGGATGACTATGGAAATGCTTTGTGATGAAGAACAGATTGGTTACTATCCAGTAAATGTATCAATTCAAGCAATAAATGTAAGAAAAAATAGAATTTCATGTTCAAATCAGATACTGTACTTGTTGCTTCACGCTGTGTGGAAGTGTGCCTGTTCACTGGACACAAAAAAGAAGAGAAAAGACAGACCACTGACAATTCAAGACTGGGGGATAAAAAGTCTTTGACAGTTTGCTGCAGGTTGTTAGTGAGGAGAACAGAGTTTTCAGTGCTGGTGTTACATAAGCATGAGAGACTCTGAAAAGCTGCATGTTGATATGCTGTGGCCCCCTGTGATCCCCCCACTCCTCCACCACCACCACTCCTTCAAAGCAGCTGCTAAAAACGAGCAGCCGAGCGCTCACATCACAAACTTTACTGCTTTGACTCCCCTCAAAAATTTACAATACCGTTTCATCCCCAACACAAGACGCCTATATGCACGTTTTCTCTCCCCGCTGCCTCGTGTCACAGCAGAGTTTTTGTCAAGCCTGTATACACAAGCTTGTCAAATAACACCCCGCCATCCCAGCTATTCTGAAAATAAAACCCGTCGACCCTGAAATTTACACTAATGAGCTTAAAATCTTTGGTAATCCAGCAGCACGGATTATTCTGAAGTTACCCGGGGCGCCTTGTCTGAGTGTATGCAATGCAAACTAAACACCTCGGGCGTCGATTTCATCCATGTCCATTTAAAAACCTGCATAAAAATTGGCCACTCACCTTCCATCTGCTGGTTGAGTGATCGATTATGAATAATGAAGCATTTTCAGATGGTTTCACATTAATGCTCCAGACTATAGCAAACTCCCAAACAACAGGAGCAGAGACAGAGTTAAGTCTGAGTCAGCAACAACTCGAGCCCTGCATGACGGAAGCAGAGAGGTAAACAGTTTAACAAGTATTTATGTGACTGTTCTCTTAAATTTCTGTGTTTTATGTAACCTAATAGCTTTTTTTAGTGGCTTCACTGATGATCAGTCACCTTGAGCTTCAATACTGCACTGCACAAAAGTACAGCCGCCACCAAACCCGTCATGGTCACACAATGAGTTTGTCTATAAAAGCTCTGAGGTTCTAGTTTCATGTTGTGAGTTTGTCATAATGAGGCTCTATGAAACTCACCAAAATAATTGCAGTTATTTCTCTATTTGATCCAGCTGAAAGGTGAACATCTTTTCTGCAAAAACACAGATGTTCAGTAGTCTCGAGTAATAGATGGGGGAGGAGCATAACATCAGCTCTTTGCACAAGAATCAGGCAGAGGAGAACATCATAGGAGGGATACTGTACAGGCATCAAAGGGACTATCACACTATACTCTTTCAAGAAGGTGTTGAGAATGCTGCAGCACACACACACACACACAAGACACACACAAGAACTCCGAGAGGTGTTGTCTCTTAATGATGTCAGCAGGAAATGCCAGCGCTCCTGCAGATCAGAGGGATTTTCAGACGAGACAGGGGAGACCCAGTGAGACCCAACATCAAGCTATGAGGAAGACTGAAGGACACTACCACGGAGCGTTTAATGGGACCACCGATAACACGCTTGCTGCTGGGTTCATGTCCCGGCTGCCCTGGCATTATCCGCTGGCATTTTAAGCAGAGACTCCTGCAGCCTGTGATGATGGGTACACGGGGGAGAGTGCGAGGGGAATCCCTGCTGCAATAACAACTTAAGACCCTCCCCAAGGACCAGTAAATTTTTGGCACAGCCTTCGCGAGTCGCGCTCATTCCCAAAAATCAGTGCGTCAATAACGCAATCATTTAAACGCAACGGAACAAATTTGTCATCGTTGTCGTATAACGAGAGAAATAAAACAGCCTAACATCCAAGTGAAGCATCTGACATCACTCATGTAAAGAAAATGGATCTTGAGCCTTGATGTCAAAACCCACAAATATTGCATCATTGATTTGAAGTTGAGCGCTTGACTGATTCCCGTCGCTTCGTGTTGCTCACAGTGAGATTTTCTAAAGTTGATCCTTGTCTTAAAAAACAAAAACAAAAAACGATTCGTGAACAGAAATATTTGAGCTGAGCTCCGGTCTCTGTCAGAGGCACACCGGCAGCCCCCAGTTTGCGGGGGTACAGGCGGTCTCAACGGAACTCCCTACCTTCCACTTTGGTGAGGGTGAGCACCGGACTGTTGCAGGCGGACAGCGGGGCAACCCTTGCAGAGTGTTTCTTCATGATGATGAGCTCGGATGGGCAGAGCTCCGAACCGCTTCGACTACATCCCTGAGGCTGATTTGGTGCAGACACCAGACCTCTTGATGGGACCCTTGATGTTTCTAGAGCCGGTGTCCTGCTGTCTGTCCCCTCACATCCATCCAACCTCCTGTTTTTAATTTTTCTCTCTCTCCCTCTTCCCTCTCTCCCTCTCTCTCTCTACCTCTGTCGGATCCCCCCACCCCCTTCCTCCACTTCCCTCCCCAGATCTGCTGTATCCTGGTCGGTCTCTCCTTCACGTACAGTTTGGAGATTGCTGCAATTCGCCAACGTCACGCAGTAATCAGCTTCATAACCACGTCCCACCGCCCATCCACCCACCACCCTTCGTCGTGAAACTCTGCTTTCCTCCCACACTCCCAGCAGCCGCGATCCCTCCGGGACAAAGCAAAGTCTGCATGGGAGTGAGTAGACGCAGTCGCTGACCCGGAGATGTGCGTTAAAACTCTGGGCTATAAATGGCCTGTGAGACAGATATGATGGGACCAGTACAGTTTAAGTGGGAGGCTGGTGTGGGTGTATTTAGTCTATAAAAACTGCAATTATAGCTCATGATTATAATTAAATAATATGATGTCTTTTCCCCTCTTGATGAAGTAAAATCCTCACAATGAAAGCTTAATGAAGCTTCCAGTATCTCTGTAATACAGCTTGCTGATGGGCTTTTAACACGGTGGTTTTACAAGCTCATGATTTTTATTTGTGATTTAGTTGTGAATTGCCTTTAAGGTTATGTAATCTCAAAATTGCACAGGGAATTGCATGTTTTTGCATTTACTGCAAACTTCTTAGGAGGAATGCACCCACCCAGTCTTTTCTTTTCTAGTTTCCCATCTCCCAACCATTCAGATACTGATGAGCTTATTGTGGATTGGTGTTGTCAGGGCTAATAATTAATAAGTTGCACTGATACCAAGCTGACATATCAGCGTCTACCTAAGAAAACTAAGAACACTGTGATACCTACGTATATGCACATGGTCTGCACCTGTTATTACATAGCCATGAATAAATTGCATATTATATTGTAGCATATCATTACCATATTAGCAGATAGGTGTACAAATAAACTGAGTGGCCTAAGTTGTTCTCCCAATACTTCTTCTCTGTGCTTGTCACATCTATGATTTGATAAAGATGTCACCGTTTGCATTCTTCTGATAACAGAAATGAGCCGAGGATATCTGGATTCTTCTTCAGGTGAACGAACGAGAGGCGCTGAAACCATTTCCAGTTCCTTGGACTCTTGTCTTTTTGATCTATCAACGACAAAACTTGGCTCTAAAGCCTGGAGTGACAATTCAGACTTGTGTGTGTTTCATAACTCTCTTAAACTGAAAGCTGTCCTTAAACTGCTGCTGTTGCAGCAGCTGGTCAGCTGAAATTGTGCCCCGGTGTATCTGTGTCATGTCATTCCATGTTTTGCTTGTGTTTTATTCCTGAGCAACCATTGGTGGATACGTCAGAGAAGAGCTGTCAGCGGTTCAAATTATCCAGCTCCATACTTATCAGAGAGTGCCTCTGATCCCTGTCACTATCAGAGTTAATGTCTTTGTAGACATACAAGTGTGTGTCTGCAGAGGCTCTTCATATGTAAGTGTGATCCAGCTAAAGGAAACTGTGCTGAATAATTCACTTTTTAGATCCACAGTCAAGCAACAATCCCTTGACCGTGGCTAACTAGGACAGGGAGCTCTAAAAACACTCTGCCCAGACGCATTCTGGCATCCCTCAGCAACCACTGGAAATGCTGCACTGGCTCTACTGGATCCTTTACTATTTTCCACTGCTACACATACCTCCTGTGTTTGGGTTTGAAAAAGGGAAATGTCAGGGAGAGCGGATGAGGGCCAATGGATGAAGTGCAAGAGCTCACTGTGAATGAACTAAAAGAGCAGAACAGGATGCTTGATGGATAAACATTATAAACATGTCACCTGTGAATTATTGTGTGTCACAGTAAAAATTTCCACAGCGTGTATGTGTGTGTATGTGTGTTTGTAGTGTGTGTGTTTAAGGCTCTGCAGCTGCCAGATGTCTTTGTGAGCTGATGTTTTCAGCTCTTGGTGCCTTTGTGTGTTAAAGACATGACGATTCAGAGACTGTATACATGTTATTACCAATAGGAAAGACAGGGAGGTGGAAACAGGTGGAGTGGGTGAGATCATTAACAGATCCCAGTCAGTGACTCACAGACTTTTATCTGCAAACACGGAGGAGGATCAAACCAGTCCATGCTCTGAGACACCACATGACAACTCCCTCTCTCTAACAAACAATCTACAGCAATCAGTGTGCATGAGCTGTAACGGCACATAAAAAGCCAAATCCTTTGAGGTCCTGTCCCTGCACCAACTCAGCCGTATGAATCCTCCTTTTTATCCCTAAAAGAAGCAGATCCGCAAAGAGAGGCGATTATTCTTCCATGTACACAGGAATGTTCTAGTGTGCTCCAAAGAGCGGCTTGTACTTTTCTTCCTTTTGTTTATTCATGCTGAATAATGGGGGAAGCTACAGTAGCCATTTTCCAGCTCAAACAACACAGTTTAGCAGCACTGTGTGTTGAAAGATCAGGGAAATATTTGATCTAAAACAACATTAACACATACAGTAGTGTGCAGAAATCTTGAGCCTGCACTCATTTTTGTATATTTTGCTAAGAAATTGGGAAATACATGTAGCAAATTATTGAAACATAGTAGACAGTCACTGTTGTACCTCTCTGCTGAACTCCTCCATACTTATTGACAATCATTTAAAATTTGGATATATCACAGATTTTACATCTAGCTCTTGCGTAATTTGGCATAACTCAGAATTTTCTCCCTCTTCTCTCACATCCTGTGTCAGGTATTCACGGGACTTTTTCCTGTTTCTTTTTTTCTTTGTTACTTTCAGATACTGCTCACTTAGGCCTGCCACTCCTTTTTTTATCTTTCAGTTATCTGATGATTTTTTATGTTTTTGAAGGTCACACAGTGCACCATGCGAAGATATGCCAATTTTTAACTATTAGCTCTTCGGGAATCAATTGTTGGTGCAAAAATACTATTTTATGCCAGTTAAACTGTGCTATCTTTTAGCATTTTCTGTAGATTCAACTAAAGACATTGGAACAAACTGAGTGTTTTTGCAACAGGCTGCTTGTAACAAAGTGACTAATCAAAATTGGTTCTTTATTAAATTCCCTGTTATATATATGCACAACACCAGATCTTCCCTTGAGTTATGTTCCTTTTCATCCATCCTGCAGTCAATTTAGAATCAGCTATTAAACTAAGTTCATGGATTTCTTTGGACTGTGGGGTGAAGCTGGAGTATTTGGAAAGAACCCACACAGACACAGGGAGAAGATGCAAACGCATGAGTTTCTTCCTGTGAGGCAACAGTGCTAACCACCAAGCTACTGTGTGCCCTCTGAAAATAGTCAGGTACAGGAGCCAGGACGGAATATGAGTGAAAAAAACAGCATGTCCAAAGAAAAACTTCCAAATGCTTCTAGAAAGTCTGGGGGGTTATCACTTTATAAAATTACACAAAAAAAAGTCACCATTTGGAAGAAAAATATAAAGAAATGAGATACTCCATTCCCCCAAAAATGTGGTGGCCTTGGGGAAAACATCTACAGCTATGCAAGGAAGACACAGAAATCCAGCTAGAAGTTTTCTTTGTAGCCAGCAAAAATCATAACAGGAAAGTAGTTTGAAGCAGAATCTCTGGGGAACAAACTGACCTACCTTCATAACCAAAGGGCAGTTTTTGCTTTGGATTAAGATGAAACAAGAAGCAAATCTTTTGATTAACTCCCTACTTGATATAACATGTATTCACTCCTTTTACAGTTTCCAGACTGTGTAAACTTGGAGATGGATGGGAAGGAGTAAAATGAGGTGGTGTGGAAATCTATTTCACTGATAATGCATTCAAGTATTACAGCTGCAAGTTGGACTTGATATTGGAAGATGATTGACTCGGACTGCTAAAAGGTGTCCAAGAGTAAAAGTTTCAATGATTTCTTGTCTGACCTAAATAAAGTAACAGTGGCAGTACGAGTAAAAGTGCCCAGATTAATTTGTGCACAGCTGTTTTTTTTCTTACAGACAGTCCAAGCTGTTGTAGTGCATCTTTGCCAGACACTGCCAGATTTGTTAACGGCATTTCCTTATCCAATGACACTGCAAATCCTGATTCAAAACAAATCAATTCCTTGTCTTCACATCACGAAAGCCTCAGTTTGCTGAAATAAGGGAATATTGGAGGCGCCCAGTCACCTCCTAAAGGACGTGATGCAGTTCATTATGTAATTTTATTAAACACATGACCCAGGAGCCAGAACTAGCCTGTCAATTTATTTTGGTCAGTTTTACAATCTTCCTACTGACAAAGAGCCACAGCCTGGTACACTACAGTAAAGTAAAAAAGTAACAGATAAACCATCAAGTAACAGAAACCATTTTCTTACCATTCACCATGGGAAATGTCATTTTTTTTGTGACCTTAGTAGCTCAAAATAAAAATGAAAAAGGACATTTCCTGTGAATTAACAGAAAACTTTTTTCATTACAGGACAAAGTACTGAAAATAAAAACTGAATGAGCTGCCAGTATTGTAATTTTGCACTTTTATTTCTTGACATTTAAGCCAAAAGAGCTGCGCTGACATGTTTCTTTGTTTTAGTACAGCAGCATTTCCTAATAATGTAGAAAAGCTGAGACGTGCTTTTGAAATTGCACTTGTTTTCCTAAATATATATCAAGGATTAGTCATGTTGTTAAATGTCTTTACAACAAAAGTAAAGGAAAAAGGTGGAAAATGTTGCAAGTTAAACTTGCTGTGTTTGATGCCGTCACAGGGATGGTTCATGATTCAGCAGTAAACTGGATAATTTCCAGAGGTTCACTTTTTTGCAAACTTTTTCCACTTCATTAAAATGATCGAGCACAATCACAGTACACCCAAAGATAATGGGGTATAGACACACACATACAAAACAAACAAAAATAGGACAATTAAATTTAATGTTGCCATAAATATTAATGACTCATTATTATTGATGTAAAGTACTGGCTGTGTTTTCGTTCTTTGTTTCCTTTTTTAAAAAAATCTTCCCATTTCTGTCTCCCAGGGGACTTCTGACTCCTGATTATCAGAGAAGAATACGGGGCAAAGCAGCAAACATAGAGGCTGGGACTTCATTACAAACCTGAAAGAGCATGTCTTGCTATGCAATAATACCTCCCAGGGTGTGGAAACAGAAGATGAGGTTGTGGCATAGAGTCCTAAATAACAGCTTGTTCCCAGCACCGGAAAGGTCAAGTCAAATTAACTTTCCCTCTTCTGAGGTCCTTTACATCTTCAGAGAAAGACACAGCTCATCTCTAAAGGCAAGTGGCTGTCGAGGTACCGCAAACAGTGGCAATTCACAGGATTAATGGCCTTAGTGGGGTCCTCTGAGAATTAGAAAACCACTGCCAAAACCACTTTCCCTGTTTTTGTGACACTGCAGAGCTACTTGGCAGCACAGGCTCGCGCTGGTCTTTCACATAATCTCAGATACACCCTTGGGACTATAAATCTCTGCTGCCATAGTGTAACTGATAACACAGCTGCAGGGACATTTTTGTTAAAATACAGACTGAAAGTCATTGAAAATGTGTGTTTACACAACACATAAATTCAAAATGATTTTTAATGGATTTTGCAAATCCCTTGTTGCCTCGGTGCATTGCAGTCTTATTGCTTTTCTTTCTCTATGCAGGACAAAAGCGCCATAAATATTTCATGATAGAATAAACAATAATATTCTGATCCAGCGCTTCCACATAATTAAGCATCTGTGGTGTTGCCATCCACAGTGTCTGGCACTCCCCACAGTAGCAATGTGTGTGCAGTCTGAGAGTATGCAAACACAACATCTTTCTTCAGTGGACTTGTTCAGTTTTTGGCTGGCAGGATGATTTGTTTTACTGAAGTTATGGAAAAATAATCATAGAGTTTGATAAAAATGGATAGAACTAATAACCCATATTCTCACATGTGACCTTGATTATCCTATTATCCTGATAGCAGGTTAGTTCTTTATCTATTTATGATTACATCAAAGCTGCCAAATTACATAAAAATTCAAATATATTTACTTTATTCATTTAATTTCTCAGCAGCTTATTAGTGCCCAATAACATTTGCAAACCAAAATTAACAGTCTGACTAGCACTTTGCAAAGGTTGTAAACAGGTGAAAGAGATTATGACCTCCAACCACTCAAAACACTGTCGGAAGACAGAGAGCCAGACGGGGAGGCACTTTAAAATGTGGGACTACCTCTTAATTACAACCACAGCTAATAAAGTCCGTCCGCATCTCTTAAATGCCGTCAAGTTGTACCACCCAGTGATAGCACTTGTAATCACACTCTGTCCCGGTGGCCCACGCTTAATCAGGAAGAGTGAGTCTCCTTTAAATTTACATCCCACCAGAGGAATCAGCTCCTGCCAGCACATTTCTCCTTCCTAATTAAGGATGTTTCAAGTCCACCACATGTTAAGTGTAAAAGTCTTATTTGTGGTGCAGCTGTGCACGAACACCAAAAGGTTTTATAATCCTGTAAACAGCCCAGCACACTGGGCAGTGGTGAAACACGAAGGATTTGGGCCACTACTACATGTTTATGCCAGTTAGGAAAATTGAAACTGATGCTAAGGCAGGTATGTTGAAGGTTACTTGTAAATGTAACTTGACTCTTATCCTTATTAATACATAATTGGTCTTGCCTTGTCTTAAAGACCTCATAGTACTATTTCATTTCAGTAGAGCACTCCACTCTCAGACTGCGGGCTTACTTGTGGTTCCTACAGTCTTTAACAGTGAAATGGAGGCAGAGCCTTCAGCTTCAGGCCCCTCGTCTGTGGAAACACCTCCTCCTTTGGATTCAGGAGACAGACATCATCTCTAAAGTTTGGGATTAAAACTTTCCTTTTTGTTAAAGCTTAGGGCTGGGTCAGGTGTCCCTGAATCCTCCCTTAGTTATGCTGAAATAGGTCTAGACTGCTGAGGGCACTGAGCCATTGACCCTCCATGCCTTTTTCACTACTTTGCATTTAAGCATTAGTTATTGCTCATGTCTGGCTCTCCTCCACACACTGTCTCCCTCGCCTCATGCCCAACCAGTCAAAGGAAATGGCCCCTCCCTGAGCCTGGTTCTGCTGGAGGTTTCTTCCTTTCAAAATGGAGTTTTTCCTTCCCACTGTTGCCAAGTGATTGCTAATAGGGGGTCATGTTATTTTTGGGGGTTTTCTCTCATAATTTTGTAGATTCTTTATCTTACGATATAAAGCCTTCAGGCAACTGCTGGTGTGATTTGACATTATTAAAAACAAAATTTAATTGAACTGAACTGAACTGAATTTATATTGTTTCACCTACATAACGACCCATCTGTTATTTACACATATAATAAATGTGACAGACAGTGACAGAAATAAAACAAGCATTCATCTTTTTATGGCAAACATCAGTGAAATCAAGAACAGGATATAAGAGATGCAGTAGGCATCGTAATGTTGGTTCAGCTTCAATTTCTGCTTCAGGTGTGTAGCCACTAAGCAGGATGTAAAGAAGGCATTTTTGAGGGTTGAGCTTAATATTATTAATGAGATCACTGTTATTATTCTCATTTACAGAAATATTGTGCACCTGTTTTAATGGCTTTCAGCATCCGGTTCTATCGTCCTAGTCTCTAACTGCCATCTTCATCACATTTCTTAACAAAGCTACTGATGAAAAGAGCAGGTTCGGTTTGAGGTTACCTCACCACTGCGCGAGCTCTGGTTTCATCATTTGCATGATTGTATTTGCTTCCTCTGCTCGAGGAAGTTATTTAACCATGACACACTACATGAGCAGAGACTTTAATCCTTGTACCACGCTTACCGGTTAGAGTGAGAAGTTTCCCTTAGGAGATGGTTTATGTCTGCTGAGAAAGATATTTTACCTCCACTAAATGGCACTGGCTCCCTCTGTTGTCAGGTTACAGTATGATTAATTCCTCTCTAAGCCTTACTGGGTAGCTTAGCTGGGGAAAAAGTAAACTTTGGGACATGTTAAACTGATTTTCAGTTTAAACCCGTCCGGTGTTTAATTGGGGGAAAAAAAGAGAAAAAACAGAAAAAAAAATTTTTTTAATGCATTTTCCGAGCTGTCACCAGCTATTTTTGCCGAAGCTGCTCTTCTTTTGACTGCACTTATCCCGCAGTGCTTGAAATTATTCAGATTGCTCTAAATTGCTGTAATTACGGGGCAGCATTTCCAAAAGCATCTCGTTGCCACTTGCATTCATATCAGGCTGTTACCCAAACCAGAAACGTGTGGGCATGAAATTCTAAAACATTATTATACATGAGCCTTTATTAAGCATAAAACTGTTAAAAAATTGAATATTATATCAAGGCGATGAGCTCTTACGCCAAAGCTAAGTCTCTAAATGCATGCACCAAATAGCATATTTTGTATATAATGCTGCCATGTAGTATTTTTAAATTCCCGTTTTAATGTATAAATAATAAATGAACTGAAAATATTGAGACTAGCCTGCTGATAACAGTTGTTTAGACGCTCAGTAACATCCTCACGTTGCAAAGTGCTCCTCGCGCCTGCAGGGGGCACTGTGACCACGTCTACTCGCTGATACATAAATGACACTTGCTCAAACTGTGGATGAAAAATGACCAAGAAATCCAAATACAGCCCAGCAGTGGAGAAGAAAAAAAAGTGGAATAGCAGTAATGAAAGGTGATGAACTGACCCACATACACAAGAAACAGCAGACAGAGACACACACACATATAACCTGTACACTTCACTTGTGTAAGAACCAATAAACACCTTTAGCACATGGTGAAGAAAAGACAAGATCCTAAATTAATACACACACGCACACACAGGTAAAAATAGTAACAAAAGCCATGTCAGCTCTTTGTACTCACTTTCTTGTCCTTTCTGGGGACACGGTTAAAGCTCTGTCATGCTGTGAGGGAATCACTCCAATTTTGTATTTGAGGGTTTGTGTTTCTTTCTCTTTTCCACCAGACATTGAGGTGAGGTGACATAAGGGCTACAGAGACTCCAGATCGACACAATAAAACAGAGGCAGATGAATTTTAATGAGTTTCTATAAATGGAAAACAGTTATATACATATAATAAACGATAACCTTACAGCTTTCAGTACCAAAAAAGAACATAACGTTAGATTTTACTCTATTGGCAGCCAAATGTGGTATTAGCAAAATGAATTTAAAAGGTCAAACAGCTTAATTGAAACAGCTTGACACAGTAGATGTTAATCAAATGTTGCACATATGGTTGCAGCACAGTCTGGCACAGAGAAAAAAGCAATATCACACTGCAGCTCCAGAGACAATTCATGTTTGTATTCACCTTTTCATGGGTTTGCTTATTAAAAAAAATAGAATCGCTATCATATCCCTAACTCAAAAACTGCATAACAGGGTAATAAAGAAATAACAAGTACATTATGGATATATAAGATATAACTGTCACACCCTGGATATGTGAGGAATCTTCATGTATCAGCAGCTTTCATGCACAGGCACACTGAAAGTTATTTTACACCAAGTTGCAGTTGAATAAAAGATTCATTATAACATGAATAGAGTTTGGCAAGTCGAATTTCAAAATAAGTCTTCGCTGACTGTCTTTTATCCCCAGAACTTTTGATATAGTTTTATTGATCCCTCAAGCATAAAGCATAAGCATTTTACCCTCTCTCTCTAATTTGACATGCAGCACTGAAAAACTGGGAAACCACAGTCGATTCAAAGGGTTGCAGAAGGCGTGAGGAGTTATTTATGTCTCCTCGACACGTATAGGCAGGTGATCAAACCCCAAACATGCAAATTAGAAAACACCCTGGCTCGCTGCCAGTCATATCCTGCACATCGGCTTTAAATGACACTGACAATCACTGACAATCAGCTATCCCTTTTGGGCAGGGATAGCTCAGTAGGTAAAGTGGTCGCCCCATGATCGGAAGGTCGGCGGTTCGAATCCACTTAACGGCTACCCTGAGGTACCCCTGAGCAAGGTACCGTCCCTACACACTGCTCCCCGGGCGCCTGCTTAGTGGGCTGCCCACTGCTTCACTGAGTGAATGGGTCAAATGCAGAGAAAAACAAGTAATTTCCCCATGGGGATCAATAAAGTATCCATTATTATTATTATTATTATTATTATTAAGCCTAGGATCCTGCATATGAAATGGAGAACCTGTTGAAAACTTTCACTCGGTGCTCCGACAGAAACAGCCTTTAACATGAGACCTTAGATGAGGGATTCAACTAATCTTCATCTTTGTTCCAAATGGCGCGATGGAGACTCCCGACAGCTGTGCGCGCATTCTCGGCACAAAATGAGAATAATAGTGAAACAATACACCTGAGACTCTACACCTCAATTACACCCAGATTTGGTGATTTTCTTGAACGTAATTGAGCCTGACAGACTCACAAAAACTGGGCATAGGGCTCTATCGTCTGTGGTTAATAATGCAAAGACGGGGAACAGGCTCAAACAACAGAAAGCAGCAGTTAAAAACAGTCAGTTGCAGCAGCGACAATATAATAGCCTTTCCCAGGGAGGGAAAAGTGTTTTCTTGTTAGAGACCAAACGGAAAAAAGAGATTTATTATTTAGCTTCTGATCTGTTAGTCTTTGTCTTTGAAGTGTTGATTAGTTGCCGGGTCCAGCTAGATCGCTTTCACCACTGATCAAACTGGTTTTCTGAACACTAGTAAAACCTATCATCCCATCCACTACAGCAGAAGGTGTTTGGAGAGCCTTCAAAAGACCAGCAGGTGTGCGTGCTGTCATCAGTGTAATATTCACACTCTTTTTCTCCTCCAGCTCCCCTTTTTCACTCCAACCTCAAACACCGAGAACAGCCAGTCAGTGAGTGAGCAGTCAGTGCTGGACAAAAATAGAGCTTGATGCCTTTGTGTTCCCATAGCTGTAAAATGCACAGCTTTGTGTGCGTGTTATAGCATTTATGGAGGAGCTGCTTTCTTCATCAGCTGCTGATGGAGTTTCCTAAATGAGGCAATTCATCCTTCAATTGAAAGTAGATCTTATTACAGGGTAGTCTCCTCATTATAAGCGTAGCATAAGAAAGATATGCGAAAAATATCATGTTTCATTCTTTGCAGTAATTACCCTGGATTCAAGGGTGGAAAGGAAAGAGAGGTGCGCTGCATTTCAGGGCTTATCTGATTTTCAGACCATTTACGCCATTTAGCCAGGATATATAATGATCATATTCAAGCTGGGGAAATGTAAAACTCTTATTTAAAAATAGCAGACAACTCAGTAAACTCAATAGCCTGTCATAAACACTATGCTCCTCACTAATTCAATGCACAAATCATTAAACTGATATAATCTAAAGTTCTCTAAGAAAATGGGAAATAGGTGCAGCATTTTGCTGGAACCTATATGGAAATACAGAATATAAATAAGGCAAAAACACTGAATCTCTTAGCCAAGCTTTCTTGTAGTTTCTTTGAGTAGTCTTCAGGAATAGTTCTCCGGGCTGCTTGAAGGACATTCAAAGCTCTTCTTCGGATGTTGTCTGCCTTTTCTTCCTTTCTCTGTCAAAATGATGGCACACTGATTTAATACTGTTGCACTCCAGGCTCTGGGGAGGCCAGTCCATCACTAATATTGCTACACTGTGGGGGTTTTCCCCCCAGGTATGTTTTTACTGCATTGGCAGTATGTTAGGGATCATTGCCATGCTGAAAATTTAAGCTGTTGCCCATTAAATGCTTTCGAGGTGGTGTTCCATTTAGTGTTGTGGAAAAATCTACCATACATACTAACAAATATTTGAGCCAGAAATTTCATATTGGTATTCATCACTCCACAAGACTGTTATTTCCATCCAGTTCTTGTGGAATTTGCAATACCTCGCCCTTTTCTCTCTGATTTCCTTCCTTAAGAACGACTCAAGACCATTTCTGATAAAGCTTCAGCAAACAGTAGATGGATCAACTGAATGGCAGATCCCTGGAGGTGTTCCGCGTATTTCTCGAGTTCATTTTAGATACTGTTCATCTGCAATTTCTCCTTTGTCCACATGGCACGCCAATATATGAAGCTTTTCGCTAATATCATTCTTTAGGACTCTCCTTCATGCCCGTTAAACTGTCTTATCTTTGTCATTTTTCATAGGCTTCACTAAATAAACATGCTTGTTTGCAGGTATTTAAATATACAATTTAACATTGGTTCTTTGCTAAGTTGTCTGTTAGGTGTAGACACAAGATTGATCCGTCCTTTGAGTTACTTTTTCCATGCTTGAGGGATTCATAGGTCAGTGTTAAGTTGTTTAACGAAGGAAAACAAAACTCAAATTCCTCTGAAAATGGTCAGGTACAAGAATTAGACTGAAATGAGTGAAAAGTAGCCAATGTCCAAAGAAAAATGTGGAAAAAACCCTCTATAAGCTTGGAGACCTATTGCTCATGGCCACTTTAAAAAGTTACAAGATAGTCTGACTCCTTGGAAACAAAATATAAAGAAATAATAGCAGCAAATTCTCAACACAATTTTCATCCTGTGAACTGATCTGTGAGAGTACTGGTTTTAAATGACGGTGTGATACTTGGGCAAATGGAGGCTTTTGCTTTCTTTGATTTGAATAAGCAATCTGATTAAGTAGCTGCTCTGTACATGTAGTGGGCTGAGAGATGTGGACCAGTCAGTTCCCTGAGGGTAGAGGAGGTTTAAGCCTTCCTGGCTCCTTCTGCGCTCCCCCATTGGCTGTCAGTTCTGATCCACGTCCGCAGCTCCTTTAATTGCCTGATTTCCTGACCCAGCGTTGGATACTTTGTGCGCTGAGGGCTGGAAGGCTATAATAATGACTTATAGTGACATGCACGGGGAAGATTCACTCCCTCGGCTATCGCATCTCTCACCATCCAACTACAGCCCCATTACAGACCTCTTAATTTAATACTTAAATCCTCCCATTATGATATAGAAGAGTGTTTCTCACAGAAAATTGACTTTCTTGGAAGACACCAAAAAGTTTCAGTTCAGATGAAACCATCTGAACCAAATCAAGGAAGATACTTTTTTAATCCCCCTGTGCAGACTTTGCATAAAACTGAATCTTTCTGCATGTTTTAAAGACAACTGAGATGCACTGATATTGCTTTAATCACAGTACAGATCATTTTCTTTCAATTATGCATTAATATACTGCACTGAGACTTTAAAGCACAGCAACACTCATAAAAACCAGTCATCTGGGGAGTTTTCAAAGCTTACATTGGGTTATCGTTCATCACTGAGAAACTCATTGAGGAACCAGGGAGATAGCTGGATGTCTGGTGGCTCATAGCTTCTAGAGTCCACAGAAAATCAACTGCTTACACTCACTCATTAGTGAGACTCCTGCGAGCGTGCCAATAATCTGTGAGATGGAAGAGGAGATTGAGAGACTTGCCTTGACAGTAGCGTGCTCCTTATAAGTGTGATTCTGATGTGGTATTACATCTGTATAATCTTATCTATTTCAGTTTACCACCGCCATCCTTCTATTTAATTTGAACCTTTCGGCTGGTTGAAGTCCAAACTTGTAATACGGTAATTAAATCTCGTTCTAAGCAGGCCATAAAACCAAAATATCGCTTTCAAAACAGATTAAAGGCGCTGCCTGTGCAGTGCTCACTGATGATTATTCCCCTCTGAACAATTTTAGACAAAAGGAATCAGATGTCAAATGTTTTACCAGTGATAAGTGGTGATCATTTTCTCTTGCAGAGACTGGCCTATCATAGCCTGTGGCCTATCACACGTTATGCAGGGTGTATAGGAGGTCTCTATCATCTAGATATAGAAATAGATTAATCCTGTTAGTCTTTATTGTTGCTATTCTTCCAAAGCACGCTCTTTTTCTCTGACAGATCTGTTCAGGCTTTTCGTGGCTTTTGTTCCTCTCTTAGGAAGCAAGTCTGTCTCACACATTCACAAGTAGCTTGCACATCGAGTATCATCAGGTAACACTGGAAGGAACAGTTTGACATTTGGTGAAATGTGCTTACTCGCATTCTTCCTAAGAGTCAGGTAAGAGGATTACCCAAACGGATGTCTGTGTAAACAAATCTGTACAAAACACAGAGGCAGGAAAATGTGGGGTTTTATGCCTAGGTGAAAAAAAAGTATGCAAATTTCCCAAAATGTCAAACAAGTCCATTATTCCTGGGATTGAGAAAAGTGACAAAGAGCGAAGCTGCTTCATTGTGAATAGTGATGTACAATGTTAGCATGAAAAATTATCCGTCAGCTGCAACAGCTTCCTTGTGCTTTCACTGTAATGTTTTATCCCTGCTTCCCCCCGGGCTGCACGAATACAACCCTCCAGCCCCAGAGCACTAACTGTTCGCCATCTTTTAAAGACAACAGAAAGCACAGCTAAGACCAGCTGATACATGAACATTGTGCCAAATGAGTCTGTTTACCAGACCTTGCAGCATTCATAGCTGTTCTTTCCCTTGCAAAAGACCACAATACATGCATTCAAGTGTCATACTGTATGCTGAGATCAACAGCAGTGATGGTACAGACCAGTTTCTCTTTAAGAGTAAAGTCTAAGCCAGATGAACCTGTGGCTGGGAGTGGCTGGACTTCAAGTTTCAAGAGTATATCACTGACATTTGTGCAATAAAACTGCAGCTCTCTCTCTGTTACAAAGCTTCAGTCACAAATACATTAACATATATAACAAATAACTTCCAGACACATTAAATAGGTAAATAGGAAAGAGGTGTACGCAGACTTTGCATGACTACAGTGCCAGAAAATAGATAATAGTGCATTTTTTAAAAGGCTCTTTAGTTTTGTGGATAATCATGCACCATAAACTATATGGCCATGGCTTTGTGCATCTTTGCTACCAGCAAAGTCTTGTATCTGGACCGTATGTAATCCAAACATATAACGCCCTCTGGTATGGTAAAGCGATGCCGAGTGTGTCAATGCCACGCTAAGGTCAGTCAATAACTGGTTCAGTCGTTGGGCATTTTTAAGTTGCTTGTAAATCAGCAATGCTGCCAAATAAAAACTACAGATCCATTATGAAATACTGTATTTTTAATCTGTATAATAAGGTTTGATGTAACTGTGCTCTCAAAACTAGGAAAACCTGTGCAGATACTGAACCCCAGGATGCTCTACGTACGAATGTGTGTGAATGTTAGATAGGAAAAAAATTCTTATGAATGAGTGGATGAGACACGTTGTATAAAAGTGCTCAAGTAGAGTAGAAAAGCGCTTTATAAGAACCGGTCCCTTCACACAGTCTTGATTGCAATGATGCAGTCTCACAGCCCGATGTTAATGATCAACAAAGTTGTATCCATTTCTAACAAACAGTTAAATACTGACCGTATATCTGCAGCAACACATCAGTTTAGCACACTCAAGCACAATATTACTATTCGCTTACTTAAAGTGATCATAATCAGCTATGACCTTTAAAAGCTGTCCCTTTATCCTGCTGAAATACTTCATGCAATTTATCAACATCGGTGTTTATTCCCGGGGACAAAGTATCAGGTTTAAAACAAACACAAATTAGAACTTGAAAATGAGTCATCAGCTCTTTGCTGTGTGCCTCTGGTTAACGTGACTCACTAATGCAGATGAGAGGAGCGCTGACCCTGGAGAAACTGCACAGAGTGTGTAGATAGTGTGCTTTCAACAGTGTTCAGCAGATTCGCTGCCCTTTGTTTTGATTGCTGGCGGTAAACGGGCTTGTTTCACATTTTCTGCTTATTGGATAATTACCTTGTTTTTGGTGTAGATGACACACATTACTGCATGTTTTTCACTGATAAAGCCTTAATGCTTGCACACAGCTGATCTTTGAAGCAGACTTTAGTGTGATGCTGAGAAATGATGCATGCAGCTGCCAAGTGTTGCTGGGAATCCCCCCATGAGAAAGAAAAAAAGAGTCAGGGAGGGGGAAGGTAGGAAACTCTAAACTGAGATTAAGCAGGTGTGCAGGACAAGTAGGCATTTATAGATTTATGACAGTATTAACTGTGGTCCTGCTCCTGGAAGCTGGCTAAAAATATACCTCCACATGTAATATATTTATCTACAGTATTATCTTTAGGCCACTATACTCACAAAAGAAGGTTTTCAAAACTCTTGCAATATTTTAGTACATACACAAATATATTTATTATTTTGTGATTCCACTTCTAAAAGTCCATCCTTTCCTTTTACCTCTCTTATCCTAAGGAAAATAACTTTTTAATCATGTTTATTAGTTGGTTGATACTTTAGTTTTCCTCTTATTTTTAGGCAGATAGTCTGCATGGCTAGTACAAAAAAAGGTCAATTCCAGGTCTGCAATGAAATGCAATGACGATGTGCAAGCGGCTTGAACCTGCATTCCTTCTAATATGCAGCAAAGAGCACTTATCTGGTTGCGAAAGCACAGTTTTATGTATTTTTTGTTAGAAAGCACATTAGATCTCACTTTATTGCCTCAGTAAACACGTTTCTCATATGTTTCTATGCTAGATTAACATATTAGACCGCCAGTGGGTGATGTCAGGGTGACTACAACCATCTTTTATATAAAATCTAAATTTCGCAGTTTATAGAGTACATAGCTGTTTGATCCATTAAAACAAATTAATAAATAAAAATAATAATAATAACTTTATTTATATAGCACTTTCAAAATCTATGTGACAAAGTGCTTTACAAGAGCAACAGAATAAAACAAAAGTGCATATGGTGCTAAGAGGTCAGGCGTGTAGCTGGGAGCAAGGCCACGTAGGGTCTCAAAGATAATCAATGTATTAAAATTGATTCGGAAACAAACTGGCAGACAGCCTAAAAACACCAAAATGGGAGGGGCAGTGATGTAATACCATCTCTTTGTTCTAGTTAAAAGTCTGCCAGCTGCAGTCGTTCAACAGATTTTCTGCTAAGGCGCGAAGAAATAAAAGCACGTACGAGCACGTTCGTGTCTCTAAGTGTTTCGAAAAAGATTGGATTTTTAAAAAAATATTCCAAAGATGACAAAAAAAATACAACTGTGTTAGTTGTTTTGCAACCAGCTTGACAGTTTTCCTCAATTTTTTTGAGACATACTTCTCTTCCAAGTATGTAACTAACTTCTCCGAGTCATTGCTGGATTTTACGGCACTTTTAGGCCTGACTGTAATAAGAAAGTGAGCACTGGGGAGAATAATGTGGTGATCATGCAAAACCGGCAGAAAATTAAAGGAATCTTTGTTTAATGTGACCGAGAAATGGAAAGAGGTGAGAAAAGAGGCCACAGGATATTACCCAGTCCAGGACTTTTATAACTAGATATAACACTGCTCCCTAAAACCACAGGACTGACATATAGAAGGAACTTCTTCCTTTCTAAGTTTTCCACACTTTCACTCTTGACTCTTACATCTGTGCCAAGCATCAAGATTAAATTCCAGTCTTGTTTTTAATGAGGCACCAGTTTTTTTAATGATGTCTAAAGGCAATGAGCAGAGTGAATGGAAACACAAGTCCAATGTATCAACATGCTGTGGTTTGGAGAAGTTACTGAACCGTTGTGTTTGTGTGTATCAGTGTTACGAGCTGCCATCTGTATTCATCTTGTATATCAAGCTGCCCAAAATAAGCCTCCTAATTACTCGCACAACCCCATTTACACTTTGCTCTTCCGGCTCCCAGGCACTGCTCTTCTGTGGCCAGCGCAGACAATGATGCACTGTGCAGGCCACAGCAGACCCTGGATTAATTACGCAGAGGTAGGAGTCATCATTTCCCAACTTCTAATTAACAGCAGATAAAAGGAGTGAGAAGAAGAAAGGGCTGACAGCAGAACGGATTTGGCATTCAACTGGCAGGATTTCCATTACAAGGAAGAGCGAGCACTGAGAACCGAGCACTACAGCTGTACTTCAGTTTGGGCTGTTGTCATCAGGATTAATTCTTTAAAACACAAGCACCAACAACGACAGCTATACAGCTACACCGCACATGCATGCAATACATTTGAAACTCTCTCCTCTCTCTGAGTCCCTCTGCATGAAGCACCAAATCCTAACACTATACTATGTCAAAACCCACTGGACCTGCACACTCATTTACTCCTCTGCATCCACCACTTCTCTGCAGTAATCTGCACCACTTTGGATGACACTGAGAGCAGAGACAAGATTAGATTTTCTTTCTTTTTTTTCCCCATCTTCAAAGTGTTTCTTCAGTAGCTGAACTGCAGCGCCACCCGTTCAATAAGCACAAGCTGGACTTCAGGAGCAGGTGTGTGATGATCTATGCGTCCTCCTCAATTATGGATGCGATGTTACGCAAGAGGAGCTGCATCTACTGTACTGGAGATGGTAAAAAGCCAAAAATACACTTGTCCAGGGGGGCTTATACTGTACATGCTCCACTGTTAGACCATTTACATAATAAAATAATAAATATGTCATGATTTTAAAGTCCTCTGGGTATCTAGGTTTTTTATAGTGTGTTCTATGTTATGCATATCACTAAAACATGTAGCAGTGTTTTAATAATGAATGCACTAAAGAAGAAGAATAGTTCACAGAAGAAGCTGTGCAGGGTACCCAGTGTTTACCTAAGCACTGCTCTGCTGCCCTCTCATTTCCTGTTACCCCTTTATGCTTCTTTGTGGATGACTCCGCATGTGAACAGGCAGAAATTTAATAGTGAATCTGTAAACAGATGTTCTCCTTCGACTGAGCATGATCACGACCCGTGCCTGCTCTGTGCGCCGAGTCCCTTGACCTGAACAGGGGCTACAGGATTGGAGAAAGCTGAGGTTTCACAGTGATAGTTCCACTTGGCACAGAGAATAAAATAAGAAAAATCTGTTTTCATTTATTCATTTTTTCCAGCTAATTATTGACTTTCCCAGAGTACCTTTCAAAATTCTAAGACAAAACCTTAAACCCGTTTTACTCATCTGTGGACAAGACTTCTACATAAAAATGAAGACTGACTAAATCTGATCAAAACCTGCATTGCTCTGCATCTAGGAATGATGCCAAGTGGCTTATTCTTTTAAACTGGAAGTCTATCTCTCCAAGCAACTTATCACACTGGATTAATGAGATGGTATATATAAATATATATCATAATGATCCAAAACAAACCAGCAAGTCCACCTGTGAATGGTTCAAAACATTGAAGGCTTGGGAGGCGGACCTTAAATGTGATTGAGTTGCTTTGATATGACCTTAAACAAGTCGTCCATCCTCAAAAACCCTTCAATGTGACTGAATTCAAACAATTCAGCAAAAAAGACTGGGCCAAGGTTAGGACAGCCAGTTATTAGGTTTAGGGGACAGTTACTTTTTCACATCTCTATCTCTACTTTTAAGATTAGGCTTAAACTTTCCTTTTTGCTAAAGCACATAGTTAGGGCTGGACCAGGTGACCCTGAATCCTCCCTTAGTTATGCTGCAATAGACGTAGGCTGCCGGGGGATTCCCATGATGCATTGAGTTTTTCCTTTCCAGTCACCTTTCTCACTCACTATGTGTTAATAGACCTCTCTGCATTGAATCGTACCTGTTACTAGGGATGGGTATCGTTTAGGTTTTATCCGATACCGGTGCCAAATCGGTACTTTTGAAACGGTGCCGGTGCTTAAACGGTGCTCGAACCGGTGCTTAAAGAATGGAGAACACAAACTTTGTCCAAAAACCTCTCATGTTCAGCTGGGTTTTTTTGTAAAAAGATAACAATGTGTGCCTTTTCTGCAGCTATGTGGCATATATGCTATCACTCTTGGCTGGAAGCAGTGCTTAAACAATGGAAAAAACACAAACTTTGTCCAAAAACCTCTCATGTTTAACTGTTTCCCACTTTTTCTTTGGTCATTTTAGCCTTTTTGGCCAGGGTGAAGGGAGTATCTGCCATCAAACAAGAAGACAGCCACATGTAGCTATGATGATGTTTGCTAGTTCACCTTACATGCATTAATGTAATAACGTGGTTAGCCTACTCAACGTAAATTACACTCGAACAACATGAAGCTACTCATGCAGAGAAGAACGGCTGCTGCTGCATCATCATCCTCATCATTTCTGCTACACTGGCAGGGCTAGGGGCCAGGACTCTATTCTTCGGGTTTTTGGGGGATGTTGCTCCGGGTCCGATAACTGGCAACCCACCCGACGTGCACGGTGTGAGGTCTCGCCGCAAGCTATCAAATACGGCGCATTTCTCGGCTTTTAAAAAAAACGCTATGCGTCGCCAGCTGTTTAATCGGATTCTTGGTGTTACCTCCTTTGACAGTATCACAGTATCAGCTTAAAGCACTTGTTGCAGGCTGCTGAGTTTGCATATTTTGCTGTGAAGTACAGCCAGACTTTTGACCGCTTCGCCTTGGGCATTTTTAATCTGTAGCTCTGCTCTAACTGAACGTACATACAGTGGGGCAAAAAAGTATTTAGTCAGCCACTGATTGTGCAAGTTCCCCCACTTAAAATGATGACAGAGGTCAGTAATTTGCACCAGAGGTACACTTCAACTGTGAGAGACAGAATGTGAAAAAAAAATCCATGAATTCACATGGTAGGATTTGTAAAGAATTTATTCGTAAATTAGGGTGGAAAATAAGTATTTGGTCACCTCAAACAAGGAAAATCTCTGGCTCTCACAGACCTGTAACGTCTTCTGTAAGAAGCTTTTCTGTCCCCCACTCGTTACCTGTATGAATGGCACCTGTTTGAACCCATCATCTGTATAAAAGACACCTGTCCACAGCCTCAAACAGTCAGACTCCAAACTCCGCCAAGGCCAAGACCAAAGAGCTTTCGAAGGACACCAGGAAAAGTATTGTAGACCTGCACCAGACTGGGAAGAGTGAATCTACAATAGGCAAGCAGCTTGGTGTGAAAAAATCAACTGTGGGAGCAATCATCAGAAAATGGAAAACATACAAGACCACTGATAATCTCCCTCGATCTGGGGCTCCACGCAAGATCTCATCCCGTGGGGTCAAAATGATCATGAGAACAGTGAGCAAAGATCCCAGAACCACACGGGGGGACCTGGTGAATGACCTGCAGAGAGCTGGGACCAAAGTAACAAAGGTCACCATCAGTAACACACTACAACGGCAGGGAATCAAATCCCGCAGTGCCAGACGTGTCCCGCTGCTGAAGCCAGTGCATGTCCAGGCCCGTCTGAAGTTTGCCAGAGAGCACATGGATGATACAGCAGAGGATTGGGAGAATGTCATGTGGTCAGATGAAACCAAAGTAGAACTTTTTGGTATAAACTCAACTCGTCGTGTTTGGAGGAAGAAGAATACTGAGTTGCATCCCAAGAACACCATACCTACTGTGAAGCATGGGGGTGGAAACATCATGCTATGGGGCTGTTTTTCTGCCAAGGGGACAGGACGACTGATCCGTGTTAAGGACAGAATGAATGGGGCCATGTATCGTGAGATTTTGAGCCAAAACCTCCTTCCATCAGTGAGAACTTTGAAGATGAAACGAGGCTGGGTCTTCCAACATGACAATGATCCAAAACACACCGCCCGGGCAACAAAGGAGTGGCTCCGTAAGAAGCATTTGAAAGTCCTGGAGTGGCCTAGCCAGTCTCCAGACCTCAACCCCATAGAAAATCTGTGGTGGGAGTTGAAAGTCCGTGTTGCTCGGCGACAGCCCCAAAACATCACTGCTCTCGAGAAGATCTGCATGGAGGAATGGGCCAAAATACCAGCTACTGTGTGTGCAAACCTGGTAAAGACCTATAGTAAACGTTTGACCTCTGTTATTGCCAACAAAGGTTATGTTACAAAGTATTGAGTTGTATTTTTGTTATTGACCAAATACTTATTTTCCACCCTGATTTACGAATAAATTCTTTACAAATCCTACCATGTGGATTCATGGATTTTTTTTTCACATTCTGTCTCTCACAGTTGAAGTGTACCTCTGGTGCAAATTACTGACCTCTGTCATCATTTTAGGTGGGGGAACTTGCACAATCGGTGGCTGACTAAATACTTTTTTGCCCCACTGTACCTGGCCCCGCCTACTATCCTCGGAAACGTAAAATGATTGGCTAGAAGTGTATCACAGCTCAGGAAAAAAAAAGCACCGAAATAAAGCACCGAAATGTGCGCTGCTTTTCGGTCTGGTTACTACCGTTTATGTCAGAACCGGTGCCATCATGGCACCGGACACCGGTACCCATCCCTACCTGTTACTAATCTCTGTCTCTCTTCCACAGCATGTCTTTATCCTGTTTTCCTTCTCTCACCCCAACCGGTCGCAGCAGATGGCCGCCCCTCCCTGAGCTGGTTCTGCCGGAGGTTTCTTCCTGTTAAAAGGGAGTTTTTCCTTCCCACTGTCGCCAAAGTGCTTGCTCATAGGGGGTCATATGAATGTTGGGTTTTTCTCTGTATGTATTATTGTAGGATCTACTGTACAATATAAAGCACCTTGAGGTGACTGCTGTTGTAATTTGGTGCTATATAAATAAAACTGAATTGAATTGAACATATGGCCAGGTGGGTTTGGACAACTTAATAGATGAAATAATGTCTTCAATGTCAATACTGTCGTGGCGGTCACAACATCTTCAGTCGCCTGTATTTTAGTGTCTGGCAGTGTCGGTGTGTTTTTTTATGCTGTGGCAGGATAAAAATCAAGAAATAAAATATTAAAATAAGAAAAAAAAGTTGGACTGCACCAATTCTGGGGCGACATCACTGCTGACGTGCAAAATGTAATGGAGAGTTGCCAATGCCAGTTTTTCCCCCCTGTTTGTTTGTTTGTTTTACATTTTTGTTGGTTCTTGCGTCAGTTCTTCATCACAGCAGCTTTGAACATGTTTCCAACAACAAATTGGTGAAATGACAAAGTCTGTAAATTGTCATTTGCAGATAGATCTATATGAACAGGGATGATATCAGCTGATATCAAAGTCTGGTCCCTACATTGATGCAACCTAAGGATAAGTAAACTATGTCTATTTTTTGCTTTGTTGATTGAAAGCTGCATTTACTGCATTTACGCCTTCCATCATTTGTTGAACACTAATGTGGAAAGGAAATCTTTAGCTGTCGTTTAGGAGTTTTAAGCTAGTGTGCAAGCTGCATTCATCCATAGGCAGCTGGGCAGGTGAGACAGTGCATCTGCATAACTATTTCCATCTTTCCCCTCAGCTTCCAGAGAGTTGAAAGGAGTCATTCTCACAGTAAAGCCACACCTCGCCCACCCCTTCCAGCTGTCCTGTTACAGCGAGCAGCGAATCTGTATATGCGCATAGACTGTGCTTTCTCCAACCTGCTCCAGCGTTTGTGTCTCACCATGCCCAAACCCTGAGCTCAAAATAGAATCTAACCTCATTTCATGCCTCGTGAAGCTCTAAATTTGCACCAGAGGGGACACTACATTTGTGATAGATAGTGCAAGTATATTAGAAGAAAGAGCAAAGTCTGTTTGTCTGACAAATTGTTCCCTTCTCTGTGGAACCTGAGAAACCAAAGGAGGCAATTACGCAGAAAAAGAAACGGTCTAATCTTAGAGAACAGCACTTCTCTCTGTGGGGAGGAAGTATGACGAGCAGACCAAACTTACGAATGGAAACCCCGCCTTAGCAAAACTCTGAAAGGAGCAGCAGCAGCAAGCAAACTCTCTTTTTATGATGGCGCATTAAAATATCCTCAACATGTTCAAAAACTACCACCTCACATTTTAGCACATTTTATATATCCAGCAAAGGTGAAAGAAGTTTAAGTAACTGCAAAAAAAAAATTAGTTTAAAATGGTTTACATTTTATTAAGCAGTAAAATATGTCTATTTTTTGTTAGCGTGTGTTTCACAGGCTCCTGAGGTAAAGAAGAAAGCGATGATGCTCTCTTAATAAAGTTTTCTTGTACCTTTGAGCGTTATTCTGCTTCAGGGAGTCGCTCTTCACTCAAAATTTTAATCAGTCTTAGAAGAGGACATTCAGTTACGCTTAATTAATCATGATGAGGGCAGGTTTTATAAATGCACATTTTGTTCAAAGTCAGCAGAAGCAATGCCCCTTGGTGGTGCACATAAATGAGTGCGGTAAGTCAAAAGATATGTCTGCAGCGCTGAGACTACATTTGCTCTTCCACTTTGTTCCAAAGGAAGTTGGTTAAAGTGTCTTTTTCCTTTCTGTGCTGTCCAGTAACGGCTTCTTTAATCTGAGTTACAAAGTACACAATTATATGGACTTCCTACTAAAAACCATAGGCATAGAAAAATTGGGATTTTTATGATGATGTATTGACTGTAGATATCGCGGCTTAATATATTCTCCCCAGTAACCAGTGACCTTTCCTTTGATCCAGACATCAATTTCTCCATCTGTGGCCGGAGTAAGTGTGTTTTTATCCCAAGCAGGGAAAATGGAACGATTTGTTGATCTTCACTAAGGGGAATTGATTAGTGGTATTTACATGTTTGACAAAAGGTTAAAGTGAAAGATGCCACATTAGTTAAAAAGAGATTCAAGATACATGGTACGCAGCCAGACGAGCATGAAGTGTAAACATCAACACGTGCTAAACACAGACTGTAGCTCCATCACACCCTAATAAGGAATAAACTGGAAAACTAAATTACGTGCATCTAACACATCAAAAGCAAAACACTAGATTAATGTGTCTAGTGTGAGTTTGCATGTACACCACTAACAGGAAAGTAACTTAGAGCCAGGCCTGAAAAACAAGCAAGGTTTTCATGCTGTGCTCTGTTGCACATGCAGTAATTCTCAGAGGGCTATTACAGCCTCCTGCATGTGTGTGATCCCTGCAGACTCATATTCAGGATATTACTATGATCCATTAAGTCACACACACAGCTTTCATTCCCAGCCTGAGTCATGCCTTACTACTTACTAAAGAGCACATGTGCCAGTTTGGTAAGGCTGGTGGTAAATGAAACAAACAGGCAATTCTTTGCACTCTGCTGAGATGTACTCAGTCCCCCCACCTGTCTTGAAATTAGCTGCTTTCAGCATCAGTCCTCCACTCTTTAGCCATTAGCTACAGATTTTTGAGCTGCTCTCCAATCAACATGTAGCCTGCAGCTGTGTGCAAAGGATGGCTAGTGGGACCTCTGTCCCCACGAAAAACACCTGCGACACGGTGGTCTCAGAGGATCTGAAGGCTGTATTGATTTGGCCTGTAATAATTTTACTTTTGGACTGCGTTGTCAGAAACAGAAGAAAGCTAAAAGAATCCAATTTTTGGTACCAATCAATTGATATAAAAACAGTTCCAGTTTAACAAGCAATTTTTAGTGATGTCGTTCCAGAACAGCTACTATAATTATAATTACATTACATTAAAATGATGCAGCTACAGTTGTATAGAGCTGAATGAAATGCTGAAATTGTTTAAATCATTGTTCTTAATGATGTATTTAAGTCACCTGCACACAAAAAACATTGCTTGCAAAATGGGTTTTATATAAATATGTGATTTGAAACAGACTGCTAGAAACAAAGTCTCTAAAGACAGTTCTTTAAATTGGTTCATCGCTTGAGATAGGTGCTTTTTTTTTATTCACTCATAGGTCAGTGTGGCAAACAAACAAACAAAAAAAATGTTTGGATGTGTGGACTAGACTGAAACTGAGCAAATAATAGCCAATGTCCACAGAAAAACAAGCAAACAAGCAAAACCAAAACCTAGAATAACTTTCAGAAATCCTGAAGAATATTGCTTAAGACCACTTTAAAAAATGACAAGATAAATTCAAAATGATTGAAATGAAGAAGAAATAAAGGGAGGCTTGAGACTTTTGCTTACTGCTATATGCATATAAGGCTCTAAAGACCAATATTTCTCTATATTTGCTTTGTCTTTGTTTATCGTCTTGTTTACTCTTGGTATGGCCGGGTTAGCACTCACAGTGTTGAGCACTGTCGCCTCACAGCAAGAAAGTCCTGGGTTTGAACCCATGCTGCTGCCGTTCTGCCTTGCATGTTCAACATGGTTTTCACCTGCTTTCTTCCACAGGCAAACACATGCATGGGGTTAGTTTAATTGGTGATTCTAAATTAGCTATAGGTGTGAATTTGAGTGTGAATGGTTCTCTGTCTCTGCATGTTAGCCCTGTGATAAGGTGGCGGCCTGTTCAAGCATGTACCCTGCCCTCTCGCCCTATCATAGCTGGGATAGGCTTCGGTGCCCCCCTACCCCACGCTCACCCCAGCCATGAACTGAATAAGCAGAAAAAAATGGAAGGATGGATGGTAAGATTTTATGAAGAAAATGTGGGCTTTAAAAAAAAATTTGCTTAGAGTCAGTTATTGATATCTGTGTTTTTATTCCATTATTTACCTGAAACTTTTTATTTGAATAATTGAAGCATCTCACATGCCCCCTTTGATCAACATGCATATTTTTTTCATACTACGTATATAGATATTATTTTTGTAAGGATATATCTGAATGTGAAGAGAAGCCGTCTTTTGAATTTTATAGTGCTCTGAGTTCAGGGTGGCCATAGGTCTGTGAATTTTAAAGGAGCCTTGCAGCTGATTTACATTGCAGTCTCTTGTGAAATTTACAAAAAAGTGCCTTCCAGCTATTTGGTGTCAGTCAGCATAATGTTATCTACTAAATAGTCACCCCAGTGAAACATTCATTAAGATAAATGGAGAGAAACTGGTTTGTCATGACACTACCATGCCAAGGAAGTCCAGGAGGCCACAGAGCAGGTGAAGCAAGACTGCAATCCAGCACATCATCAAGCCATCATCAGTAACAGGCTACAGAGCAGTTACAAGCAATTGATGTTCTGTGTAAAAGAAAATATGCAAATCTAGTGAAGCTATGCAGAGAAGGAAATGAAAGATGAAAATAAAAGCCACGTTAGCAACTTTTCTTTCTTCAAAGAATGAATTGCTCTGAGCAAAATTCTCCCTGTTTGACTTCAAGCTCAGCCAGCTCCACTGAAGCAAACATCAGCTCCGCCTTCTGCAGCAACCAGAAACACAGACTTTAACAGTTAATTCTCTAAATGGAACAAAACTGCATTCATATTAGTGTAAATAATAACGAAGATGCCGACTGATGAGCTTTCTCTGTGAAGGCCTCATAGTGTACAGTGCTTGGGCATGCTATAGTACCAAGTTCCGAGTCACCACCACCACAGAGGGTTGGACTCAAGGGAACACACCAGGCTGATCTTAAATCTGTCAAGACTCAACATTAGCACAGTCTGAAAGCCAAGCCAGTGTCCAAGATAAGAAGGACTTTATAATCTGGTAGTACTTATATTTGGGCTACCTGACCTCTCTGGCCACTACATAAACCCCTCCATTCATGACAGCTAGAGAAATGTAACAGCTCCAGGTGTAACTCACTCTTGTAGCTTGCACTCCAAGGCTGATATCCATAATATCCGGTGATGCGCAATATTCGCTCCTCTATCGACGCGCTGTTGATGTCCTCAACTGAGCGGGAGGATTTGAGGTCTTCTTTGATAGCCTCGTCAACCACCAGGTACTTGAGCTGCCTGAGCTGAGGGCTGATGTCCGAAAGCCTTCTCGGGCTCACGTCGGGTGACTTGCGCATCCCGCTGGAAAGAGAGCACAAGGGGTGTTGAGACAAAGTGGGGCCAGTTGGCAAAGGGAAGTGGGTCCGTAAAGCGTGTATATGAGTCGATGATGTAAGACTTCTCCTTGGGTAAAACAGGAAAGTCGGTGTTGCATATTCCACGGAGACCGGGGTTAAGGGCCGCTGCAACGCCTCCTTCGTACAGTACAGAAATCATCATCCTTCAGTGGCCCTGCGCGCGGCAACACTGTGAAGACACTAAGCAAGAGTGACTGCTCCTGCACTTGTTGTATACTATGCACTGTGCAGCGCCTATTATAGACTTATATGAGTGTGAAACTAATGAATCGATCTCGAGTGATTTGTAGAGATGGAGAAGCGACATTTGTGACAGCTTCATGTAGGCACTGGACCACAAAACTGCGCCTACCCTACAACAAATGTGCTTTTATCACGCAAAGGAGATGCATACTTGGTGCTGTCTGTAAACCACAAAGAAGAACGGTCGAAATCTGCACTACTATGGCTCTGCTGTATGGAGTACCTGGCAAAAAGTAACGACGACCTGACAGCTTCTACTGGCATAATGTGACAGCAAAACATGATTTACTGACCCACTCAGAGAAAATTGGTGTGGAAAATGTGCCCCTGTGCAGACATCTCTAGCACAGACCGTATAACCATTGCAGAATTGTAATATGGCTCCAAACAATTATTACGAGGCAGCAAAAGCAGTTAAGTATAAAGCATCAATCGGGATTTGGATATGTTTTGGTTTTTGTATTTTTTACATCTCAGCTCAATAAAGTCAATTTATTTGATCGTTGTAGCTATGAAATCAAGTGCGCAACAGGTCGTCCTGCCGCCTATCGATTGGCTTCACTGCATTAGTAAAAGTTTAAATGTCTTACAGCGGCATTAAAGTGGTAGGAGGTCCAAGGTAGCACATACAGTCCCGATGGGGCCGTCCGACCCGGTCCCACACAGTGCCCTCTCCATCGCCGTACATCCTCAGGGCCATGCAGCAGGGCAGCTACTGTGAATCCAAATCCTCACCAAGGCTTACGGAAACAAGTAGCATCGTCCTGCTTCTTCCCACCACCACAAACACATCCCTGCCTGGCTTCTACAGCACACACTGTCTCAACATTAAAAGGTAGTGCTGCGCTCTGGATGATGCCGAGTCCTGGAGGCACAGCAACAGCGTCATCTGCCGGATTCACGGGAAGCATCATCATGTGGAACATGCAGAGTGGACATTTGTGTGGCAGCTGTACGTTGCAGCACGATTTGCAGCTTATAGGTTGTAGCAACTGCAATGCTTTAGAACTAGTCTCTCCTTTTTTAACAGTTCCCCTAAATAGTTCAAACAGGACCAGTCAGTCTCCCCAAGCTCAAGGTGGAAAAAAAGACAAATAAACCTGCTTTAAATGTGAAGTGTTTCTTGTATTTACTAATTGTGTCAGCTATTTCTGTCTCAGAGCCTTATCAACTCCTCTGAAGCTTTTTTTAAATGACAGTGAAGCAGAATAATAGTAAATCAACCCAACTGTCTTGACAAAAACAAAAGTGTTTTTCCTACAGAAATGCACAAAAATCTGACATATCTCAGTCATTGTCCCGCAGTACTGCTTTTGTTTCCTGCATTGTTTTTCCAGTACAGGATAGATTGAATTTTCCTTCTTGAATGTTTAGGCTGTCACAGAAATATAAGCTACACACGTCCAGGCTGTTCAAGATGTTTCTTAGCACGCTGCCAACATCTTTACCAGGCTATCTTGTCCAGCAACTATTACTGCGGATTTGACAAGCCTCTGGGGTTCGCTTTGTTCTATTATTCATAAGTACTTTACCGAAGATCTCCAACAATGTTTTAAGGCGATAGCAAGGCCGGTGCTTCAAATTTCTGAGTGAACAGTGGTAGAAATTCAAGAAGAGGCTTATTTTCACGAACACAGAACCAAACAGTCTGATGTGGTTGATTACATCCAATCAGAAGTATAGTCAGTGAGATAATTGCTCACTGGTATAAAATGAATGTGGATTTATTAAATGAGAAACATCCTCACTGTTCAGCCTAAACATGATTCTCATTCTCTAAACATCTGACGAAGTTTAAATGAAGTCTTTCATTTTCTTCTTCTTCCTAAATAAACTGAAACAGTACATGCAGGTCAAGCAGAGACTGAAACTCTACCTTGCTTAAATTGGGTAGTGTTGTCCATACCTCTTAGGTCTGTTCTCCACCCGCTGCATTGCATCTGCATGCTGTGAGCTCCTCACTGCAGTGTGCCGACTGTGTTTTGAAGATGGGTTTTGCATGGATCAATGCAGCCACACCTCACACAGAGTTGTGGTAGGTGGTTGGCAAGGGCACCTACCTTTACTTGAGGCAAAAAAAAAGTAGAGTCGAGTCATCGATAAGGAGGTCAACACCTCTCATTGACAGCCTTAGGGAGGAGAGGCTCAAGTTCATCTTGTATAATGCACCTCTCAACTTCACAGCTCAGCCCAGGCCAAATCGATTCTCACAGTTTGACTTTCGTCTTTGCCAAAACGTAATCATGTGGGCAAAATCCCTGTGACGCGCGGGTCGTACATATCAAAGCAGTCATTCTGTGCTATCCAGTACACCATCTTCCACTCCAGCAGACCTCTGATAGTGATCTAATTGATGCCCCGATCTACAGGACACTGCACTCCTTTCTAAATATGGCTCTGTCTTGAAATGAGAGCCAAAGCTCAAGGCCAAGAAACATAAAATTAGCCCAGTTTTTTTTTTTGCTAAAAAAAAACTTAAACAATCTATTTATTTCCCTAAAAGCAGGTCCAATCAACCTTTACATAGCTGACATTTTGTCCTGCCATTTCAAGAAAAGCAGAGGTGTTACTTACAATTTCTCCCTTCCATTAAATGTCAAAGCCTGCCTTCATAGTGGCAGGGCCCTGCATGGAGCTGCCCCACTTTAATAGAGCACATTCATTAATAATATGTGACGTCTGTGGTGGGCTTTGTTGCTACGTGACACGTCGAATAGTAAGTCATGAAAAAAGTATCTACAGTTTTCTCACAGAGAAAGGTGTAATATTATTAAAGGTGTACTATTATTTCATAGTTCCTGCTCCCTTAAATCATCTTATGTTACATTTCTAACCTTGAGAGAGAGTATATTACTTTTGTAGATTAGATTTACTCTTAAAAAGAACCTGTGAGGAACCTTGGAGTCATTTTTGACCAGGACATGTCCTTCAATGCACATATTAAACAAATATGTAAGACTGCTTTCTTCCATTTGCGCAACATCTCTAAAATTAGAAATATCCTGTCTCAGAGTGATGCTGAAAAACTAGTTCATGCATTTATTACTTCCAGGCTGGACTACTGTAATTCATTATTATCAGGATGTCCAAAAAACTCCCTGAAAAGCCTTCAGCTAATCCAAAATGCTGCAGCAAGAGTACTGACAGGGACTAGAAAGAGAGAGCATATTTCTCCTGTTTTGGCTTCCCTTCATTGGCTTCCTGTTAAATCCAGAATTGAATTCAAAATCCTGCTCCTCACATACAAGGTCTTAAATAATCAGGCCCCATCTTATCTTAATGACCTTGTAGTACCATATCACCCTATTAGAGCACTTCGCTCTCGCTCTGCAGGCCTTCTTGTTGTTCCTAGAGTATTTAAAAGTAGAATGGGAGGGAGAGCCTTCAGTTTTCAGGTCCCTCTTCTGTGGAACCAGCTTCCAGTTTGGATTCGTGAGACAGACACTATCTCTACTTTTAAGATTAGGCTTAAAACTTTCCTTTTTGCTAAAGCACATAGTTAGGGCTGGACCAGGTGACCCTGAATCCTCCCTTAGTTATGCTGCAATAGACGTAGGCTGCCGGGAGATTCCCATGATGCATTGAGTTTTTCCTTTCCAGTCACCTTTCTCGCTCACTATGTGTTAATAGACCTCTCTGCATTGAATCATATATATTATTAATCTCTGTCTCTCTTCCACAGCATGTCTTTATCCTGTTTTCCTTCTCTCACCCCAACCGGTTCTGCCGGATGTTTCTTCCTGTTAAAAGGGAGTTTTTCCTTCCCACTGTCGCCAAAGTGCTTGCTCATAGGGGGTCATATTATTGTTGGGCTTTTCTCTGTATCTACTATACAATATAAAGCACCTTGAGGTGACTTTTGTTGTGATTTGGCGATATATAAATAAAACTGAATTGAATTGAATTAAAAAAAGCTTCTTTGGCTTAATAGGGATATGCGTGTGTAAATTAAGCAACACATTTCCCCCGTCCATCCATCCATCCATCCATCCATCCATCCATCCATCCATCCATCCATTTTCTTCCACTTATCCAGTTCAGGGTTACTGGAGCCTATCCCTGCTGTCACTGGACAAAAGGCAGGGGACACCCTGGGCAGTTTGCCAGTCTATCACTGGATTAACACAGAGAGACATGTAGCGCCACTTAAAACTGATCAGTTAACCTAACCCCATGCATGTTTTCGGACAGTGGGAGGAACCAGCATGATCACTTGGAGAACATGTAAACTCCACAAAGAAAGGTCCCCAGCTTTCTGGTGGATTCAAACCCAGGAACGTCTTGCTGTGAGGTGACCCATATTGCCCCAGTATGTTTTTGTTTTTCTCCTTTTTAAAGTGACAAGTCTTTTTGGTAACTTTGTTTTGTAGTTTGTGGTCCTAATAAAGGACTCAGAAATCCTCTTAGAATGTACGCAGTGGTTTTCATGAATGCAACAGGAGAACAGATTTAAATGTGAGAAGCACAGGTGTTACTGGTGCATTAATCATGAATCCTCACTGTTCGAGTGTCCTAGAAAGAAAGAGAGCAAGTGAGCCAGCCAAAAATGGAAATCAGCTAAGAATTTCTCGATTTACACCTTCTCTTTTCCACTGAGGTCTATTTTCTTAAGGCGCATTTCTCAGTGGACCTTGTGAATGACTGCAAAATAAAGGACACTGAATCCAAAATTACTGTTCTCCCTGAATACAGGGTGCTCCTGGAAAAGTAGCAGCACTGATACAGTGATAGAAAAGTAGTCATAGATTTTCCCATCCTTCAGCAGAAGCTCAATTTGAGCTATTTTCTGTTCTGCACGTTATGAGCTTTGATCTACTTTCTCACTCTTTTGTGTTATTCCTCTTTCGGTGGCCAGCTTCATACCATTAAAAAAAAGAATGATGCAAAGCCTGTCTCTGCTCAATATCAATATTTAATGCAACATTCAGCCTGGAAACAGTGCGACAGGCCACTGCTGATTGGCCGATGATGAGAGTGAAGACAAACCCTGAACCAGTAAAAAGGTCACACTTATTACTGTGCATTTAAGAGGATTTATGGACATTTTACATTTCTTATCACGCTGTAGTTTGACCGAGGAGCATTTTGGTTTGTTCTAATGAAAACAGACATATCTATTTCTCCATCGCTAAAGAAGGCATCATCTGTTACACAGTTATTTCAACCAGCAGGGCTCATAACTTTTATGAAGGCAGCACAGTAGAGACTCAAGGAAACAAACTAAGAGCTGCTGAGAGGCTGAAATGAAAAACATTTATCTCCATTTAAAACTACATACGTTTCAAATGAGGCTGTCCTTGAAGAGCTGTGTCTCAGAACAGTTCCCCCAGCACTCCTCTGTTTAAGTTCCAGTTCCAATAAATTAGTCGCCTCCAGTCCTTACAATTTTCTCCTTATCTATTTTCCATAAGAAAAATAGGACTCTAAGCTAATCAAGCCCTCTTCAGGTGATTCCACTGCACTCACTTGCTTTGAGAAAGCACGGCTGGTAACATCCCAGCTGCCCTCCTTTGACTTGATTTGGATCAGTGTGCTGCCCACTGGCACATCTGGTTTCCTCGTTGTTTATTAAAAGTCTTTTGTCTTTTTTGTTTATGGTTGGATGCATGAGACCACATGGTGCAGAGCAGATCTGGTTTTTTGACAGTCTTTCCTGATGCGTTCAGAACACACAATCAGAACAGAAACCAGCACGTATCACGAAACATATGTTCTTTGTCTCTTATTCCTCTTTTCTTATGTATGAATCTGCAGTGCAGTTGGATGCTGGAGACCATATCGTGCGGAGCAGATCTGCTTTCGCAATTTGTGCTGGCACGTCCACAAACAATCGAAGCAGAAAGCATTTTACATCACGAAACATATGTTTATTTTGCATGCCTTCGTGTCTGTGACGCAAATGCAGTCTGTGTCCCCGGCAGCAGAGTCACGCCATCCTCTCTGTTTCAATATGTTCATTTTCTTTGGTTCTGTGCAGAGTTTTCTTTGTTTTTCCAGTTGTGGTGAAGCTGTTTGTTTTTCTTCCCCTTTTGTTTGCTGTCAGTGATGAAATATCGTTTATATCACTAAACAGTGGGTACGCTGCACCATTCACTTTGTCTCTTAATGAATGCGTGCGTGATGTAATTGAATATGGCTTTCTGGTGGGATCTCTTCTGAAGTTCTCCACTCCTCCTTGAGCTAAAGCTCGTTGAACTTGTGCAGAGCAGTCTCTGAAGAAACAGCTCTTCATCTTCCATTCTGATGCACATGCAACTTCCTACTCATTTTCCTGTAATATGCTTTATCTTCTAACATATCCTCTCTCTGGAGTGATGTGCTGGCGGCATCTCACAAGTTCCTTTGATTGACCTTTATTGTACTGCTGCAGGAAACTGTACCACTGACACTGTTCTCAAAAGCATTAAAAAACAGATGACATTTTGACATTGGCGTCTCTCGTTTTTGTTACTGTTGAAAGGCATTATTTGTGGTGCACTGAACGTTGTTTTCATGACATTTAAGTGGCATAGGCTCAGGGTAGCATGGACTGATGTGCGATTTTCTCCTTAGGCCTTGTTCTTTTTCTCATTCCGAGTGGTCATATTTAATTTCCTTTTTGTTTCCCTGAGTGCTTTGTTATTAATCGTTTCCTCTCTGAGATCTTAACACATCTAGTCATGTGTGCTGCAGTCTCTGCATCCAGTCAAAGCTGCCCCTTCTTCCCAAGAAGAATTTCTTGCGGATCAATTATTGCTGTAACATTTTCTGTTTCGTCATCAATCCTGCAGAGTCAGCCTCTCCCCTAAAAGATGTGCAGATGACAAATTAGAAGCAGCAGATTTTCTTCTGTGATCTTCTGTGATCTATTTACTCTGCTACCAAAATCTGACACGCATCGTTTCACATCATCAGGGGTGACTGTGGCTCAGGACCCCTGTAGTTCCAAAGGCCTGTGTTATTTCTTTAGGGTGCAATTATTATTCATCTGCCATTACTGGTAAGGCTGACACACAGCTGGAGAGAAGAAGCAGATTCCTGAAGGATTAGAGTTCCTGCTGATGCTACTATGCGTCAGCATCATGGACCAGTGTGCCGCAGACAGCACAGCGCCGATGGGACGAAAAGATTGGCATCAACCGTCTTCTTTTTCTGGCAAAACTGAACTGCCCTGATTTCCATTATTAGATATTCTCTTTTTTACTTTTGCTGACAAACAAATGAATAAAGTAGCCACAGAAAGTTCCCTCCGTGTTGTATACAGTCAACAAACAAATGCCTCTATAGATTCAGTCAGACAGCAGTCATTCAGTTAATGGCAGAACTTTAGCCTCTCCCAGCTGAAACACATTATTATGTCCATTACAGCCATGTTAGTATTATTGATAGCTGGTCACAACTAATCGCCCCATGCTGCACAAGGAACACTTAGCAGCATGCTTCAGGTCCAGAAAGGCGTATGACAAATGGCTTCATATTTATAGCCAATTGTTAATCATTTTATTCATTTCTTCTTTTTTTGCAAGTTGTGGGGAGTGAGGATAGTCTGTAAATCAGAGCATTGTGAGGTTATTGGATAAGTTTAAGACACACTGATCATATCAGAAATTTACATGGCAATTAGTCAGCTTTCTTTCTTCATCTTCTTATTTTTTGATGGCAGTTGTGTTGTTAAATGCATCATTTTGTAACTTTTGTCATCTAATTAATGTCCACAGCATCTTCTCTACATCAAATCTCAGCACACAAATCCCCGCTCTCTAATGACAACTGGCAGCCTTAAATATGTTCAGCTGTCACAGACTAACCCATTCTTCCACTCTCAGGTAAATTCTTAAATCCCAACCTTCCACCACAGTATACAATATATCAATTAGAATAAATAAATACATAAATATTCTAAATATTTCACACATTAATTTTACACCAAACCCAATATTATAAAAACCCAGAAACCCCGAGCACAAAAAGATTCACCACACTCTCTTCACCAATGGTCTCTCCCGGAACCTTTAAATGGTGTCTGGACCCCCGGGGAAACATCTTACGAACACTTATTTGCACCACTTTTATTCCTAGATTTCACACACACATTTGCATTAGTTTTCCTTACTGGTAAACCTTAATCACAATCTCAATCACCATTCTTCTCTCCTGACAGACAACCACCACATTCCTTGATGAGAAGCAGCTGTGCAGGATCTGAAATAAGGCTAACAACTGATTTTAAAATTCCCAATAAATAGGCAATAAATATTTAAACTTCTTGTGTGCAAATCCATGCTTAAAGTGCAATGCTAAATAAAGTGCTTGATAAGGTGTGTTTAATAAAGTGAAAGGTGTGCTTTAAAGTGCTATACAGATAATATAATATAAATAAATGTAGTAAGGGAGTCCTCCTCCTTACAGGGATATAAAGTAGGAAAACACAGAATAGGAGCCCTCTGCTGTTGCTTCCCCAAAAGATTCTTTGTATTCCCTGGGTATTCATATCTATTTAATCCGACTGCCAGTATATGTCATGGGTTTTTTTTTCATCTCCTATGAAAACCAGAGCAGATTACAAATAATTTCTCCCAGTGCCTGCACGAATCTTGATGTGAGCTCAGTCTTGATGTCCTCCAAAAATCACACTCCACAGAGATAGTTTTTCACTGCAGAATAGCTGTGAGAGAACAAACGCCTGTGGCTACATCATCCAATTAGCATCTTTCGTCTCTTCTCTCCTCCCTTCTGGTACTGTCAGTCTGTCTCCCCTCTTATTCATTCAACACATAGTTAACTGGAGCAATCTGCAAATGTCTTTACATATACACAGCAACTGCAACCTGAAAGACATTGCTTGGTGTGATTTTAATCAGTGGTATCAATCTTGAGTACCTTTTAAGTATAAATAACACCCACTGTATGTCAGTAAAATGAACATGTTGTGTTTGCTGTAGCAAATGAGAGCAGTTGCAGACTTAGCAGTGGGGAATAGTTGTGCTTGAGGCCTCTCGCGTTCACATTGTCCCAGTGTGTGTGTGTTTGTGTGCCTGAGCGTGTGTTTCAGGATATAAATAGAGTTGCTCCACCATCAGAAAGCGGTGCTATAGGGTAGATGCCAGTCGTCGCCTCAAACTAGCCCAACCCACCCCTGTCCTGCCTGACCCCTGAGTGCCGGCACTGTGAGCATATGAGGGCCAAAATTGTTCTAAAAGCAAACAAGATGAAATGTCAAGCAGTATGCAATATATGACTGGGTGCTACTACAACAAGTTTTACTTTTAAGTTATGTGAGAACGAGTGTTTAATTTAAGCTGGAATATATCAGTCTTAAATGACGTGCAATTAACACCAGATGAGGACTGTTTAGAAACAAACTTTACATGATAGGTAATACTGTCAGGATGAGACTTCATATCTGGTTGTTTGGATCTGGATCCCTCAGACAGCTTCCCATATGCTCATAAATCATGTTAAAAACAAAAAGGTCAAATGGCAATGTTAATGACAAGAAACTGCTGGTAAATTTCAGTCAAGTGTGTAGAGATGAACCTTCAGGGGATGCTTCTGTTCTGCCCCGTTACATTCTTGACTGACAGCCCGGCTGCGTCTTCTGACAATCATACGTATGTCAAAAGACGCAGCCAGCGTGGGTACAAATTAATAGCAATAAAAACCACACACAAAAAAACTGAAACAATGGATGAAGCATCTTAACTGGTAATAGGCAAATACAGAGGGGAAAGTGGAGCTTTAGCCAAAGATGGAAGCTATTTGGTTGGAGTATCTGGAGTCTGGAGTGACTCCAATCTCATTTTGCTGTAAGCACAGATGTTACTTGTGCATGCACAATGCTTCATTTTCAGTGAGGGGGCAATCTCGCTACTTTTTATTCAGCACTGTTTTCTCTGTGTTGGCAGTTAAATGTCATCCATAATTTACAGGCATTATTTAACAGCGGAGATGGAGAATTTGATTAAAATGAAGATGGACGGACGGATAGATAGATAGATAGATAGATAGATAGATAGATAGATAGATAGATAGATAGATAAGACACAGCTATTCCAGTTACAGTTTGAAGACAGATAATTGCACTCTCACAATTGGCTTCGAATAAATACTTGCTTCGAGCGTGTATTATATATTCATGGAGTTAATAACATGGATGTCAGCTCATTGGCTGCTGCAGTGAGAGGTGCCTGCATGTCAAAGTTGGTTACACTTCTCTTTGACATGAAGCTGCTTAATAAAACAGAAGCACTGCACAATTAAATTGACTTTCCTTAGATATGTGCCACCTGCAGCTAGGAAAAAAACAGCAACAACAGCAATATAATATGTAGGTAGGATCGATTGTGAGGCTGGAGGGCATCACAAAATCACGGACAAACCAAGATGCAAAACAAATATTTCAAGAGTTTTGCTGTTTGCTTTATATATTTCATTGTATCTGATATTGTCTGGTCCTAAAGCCTCTATATGTTATGCAAATTCAAATCCTTTGCATGATATTGTGGGACGATTTTGATTGCAATCTTGCATATTTCAACAGCTACTAATGTCCTTTCTCTCATAAAGTTTCCCAGGAGCCTAACTATTGTTTGTTTGCTGAAATGAGAAATAGTTTCAGATTAATCACTTCTTTCGGATCCTGCAGAGCCTCGTGTTCACCTCCAGCTTGAATGACTGGCAGAAACAAAGTGTGATGAACACCCATATCCATTTTTAAGGTCATAATGGTGCATTCAAGCATATATATATATATATATATATATATATATATATATATATTTAAAAAGCCTAGAAAAGACCCTGTGGTTATTTGTTCTGCTTTTACTTTCCAATTCCTCCTACACAAAACCAGCAGAGACTGACTGCAAATTTCCCCTTCATATAATCATGTGTTTCTACAAGAGAACACAGGTGTCGGGGCACATTTCCTATGAGCTAACACTTAATTTTCCTGTGTTCAAATTTTATAGCATTTTGCATGAAATGCCTCTCATGGTCCTGGGTCTTTGAACAAGTGTTTTTGAGTTTATTACAACTTTTGTTTATTTATATATTTTCTATTTGAGTTTGCTTGGTGGTTATATTTACAACTTTATTTATTTGCTTAGGGAATTTACTCGTAAGTTCTTACATCCTCTTTGCATAACAGTTTAATTGTTCCCGCAGTGCTTTTTGTTCCATCCACTTGTGTCACTTCCCCTATATTAAGTTCGCTTACATGTTTGTTTCCCTGTTTAGTTATCACTTCCATTCTCACTTCAGTCACTTGTGGCAGTTTTTTATTTCTAGGATCTTACGTTTAGTTTTACCTTCTCTCCTGTGTCGTTGTCTTTGATTACTATCACCTACATCTCGTTACCCAGCTGTGTTCACTTACCCCCTTAATTGCTGTCTTGTGTAAAGGGAGGTCAGTGTCCCCTTTAGTCTTTGTCACATCGTGTTCTCCCAGCTATCCAATCGCCTCTGCTTATCCATTTCAGGGTTGCGGGTAGGCGGCTGTAACCTATCCTGGCCGCCGTAGGCTGAGAGTTGCCAGCCTGTTTTGGGGCTAACACAAAGAGACAACCACTGATACTTGCATTCACACCAACATCCAATGTAGAATCACCACTTAAGCTAATCCCAATAACTGCAGCGGCATCCCGAGAGAACTCACACTGACATGGGGAGACAATAAACTAGAAAGGCTCCAGCCAGATGGTGTATTTGAACCAAGGACCTTCTTGCTGTGAGAAAACAGTACTAACCACTGTTCTCAACCAGCTGCTTTGTACTTTAGATTCAGTTAGCTTGCCCAACTTTGTGTTGGATTTTGTTATTAACTTTGTTGGCTTTGGAAATTGCAATTGCAAAAATAAAGGTTAGTGTTTTGTTACATTTTTTTTTTTGCACTTTTTAAAAACACAACTTTAAAGTGTTGTGTTGCATTTTTGTTGTGTTTAATTGTGCTTAGTGCCAACATGGACAGTTTCCAATTTCGTTGTACTATTGTACTAAGTATGACTGTGAAATGACAGCAAAGAGTTATCTTATCTTATGTTATCTTATCTCACTTGTGTCATCCTAATAGCCAGCATTTTGGGTCTGTGCTTTGCAATTCATGACACAAAACAAAACAAAGAAATCCAATTAATTAATAACAAACACTTTATTTAAGACACACTTTTACAGTTTATTTGTTTCTTATTCCTATGCTGAAATGAAGTTCATGTAAAACCTTGATACACAATGGTATTCATGACAATTGTAGTCTTGCAACACTAAAGTACTTAACAAGAAATGTAAATCTATAGCATCCACCACTGAAGAGATATGTACAAAAAACTCATGAATACAAATACTCCAAACATGCCATTTCTCAGCATGAATAAATAACGTCAGTGTACTTCCATTTGTAATCCTTCATACGATGTTTATTCCCGAATCAAAGCTAGAACTACCTCACCTGATAGCCTTTGCCTTTGATATAACATGTAGGATCAAAGCCTTAGCATCAATTAGCTTAATCTGTCTACAAAGCAATTTAAACATCTTACAGTAAAAATAAGGCGAGTAACCCCCAAGTTTCAAGTTCTCCTTCTTCTTCTGAAGAAATCTGAACAAGATCAGTGTTTCACAGTTCACATGAAGGACCAGACTGGCATAAAAATAGAAAGAGAGAAAACCACTGATCTACAGAACACACTGTTGCAGATCAGTGAACCAACTCGAGTGGTAATCTTTCAGGTCATGACACCTGTATGCACTGTTCCAAACAAATGAAACTGAATTTAAAGTCAGCAGAGGAGTCAGTTTTTCTGCACTCTCACAGGGCTTTAAATGTCATGTAGCAAAAAAAAAAGGCATTAAAAAACATTACATTCAAAACCTGATGAAAAGCTGTAACCTGATGCGAAAGACGAGGTCAGAACTTTATCTCCATAAAACAGATTGTACCGGTGTCACCGTTCAGAGAAACGGGAGGTGCTGTGATTGAAAACGAGGTTTTTCATTACAGCAGCATGCGTCACTGTTTGAGCGGTCGTCTGTTTGCACCAAACAGATTAGAGGACGGATGATGACCATGAAACTACTGTATCTGACATAACACTTTCCCTCAGTCCTAAAACTCGCTCATTTAAAGTCACTTAATTCGATTTAAATCTGAGACAATGGATAAAAACTGGGATTTAGCTGCGCTCCTACTCTGGAGTTCATAATTTCCTCTTTTCCTATTGCACCGTGTATAGAAATGAATTGCTTGAATTAATTACCGAGAATATTTTGTAAACCTTCCCCACTTAATATTCAAAAACGTACACTTCTTTATTCAAACTTTGTACATACGCTAAAAAATGTGCTGTTCAACACTGTTCTTTTCTAGCTTAGAGCAACTCTCAAGTTTTACGAAGTATCCATGAACAAAAAAAAAAGTCTTTCCAATAAAAAAATTTTAAAAAATCTAAGGTTTTCAGGAATTCTTGTACTCGGGTCCTTGTGCAAACTGAGCTCTCTTTGTTGAAGGTAAAATGCCACGGGTCAGCCCTCTGCAGTTCTCTGTTCGAACCGGGCTAACGTCACATCCCTTTTCAGACACTTTAGCACATGTTAAGCCATTCAGATGAATCAATAAATTATAGTGCTTGACACAGTAAAAACTCCCAAACAGAGCTGCAGCATGAGAAAATCCACAAATGTTTTTCCCGATGTAATATGACAATGTGGAGTGCGACCGGAATATTTAACACCTCTATGAAGATGACCCAAGCAGACTTAAAAAGAGAAACAACATGCTTGTAAAGTGTTTCTAATTGGAAGTCCGCTGTGGGGGAAAAAAAGCCTGTTTTTTTAAAAAGCTTTCTCAAAACGATCATGTTCTCAGGATGTATTCTGATGTCAACCTCATAAATCCATCGTGAAAAACATAATATGCAACGAAAACAGGAACCTGAAACTCAGCAGGAGCCAATTCAACAGCGAGGAGCGCCACAAACTGTGCCGAGCAATAATCTAATTTGACTTTTAAAAAAAACAACTTTTAAATAAAAATCTGATGACACGTTTCAAGTAAACAGCTTAAAATAATTAGTTTCCTTTTAGATGTATCAACATCACTTTGAAGCATCTTCACGGCGTGGAATAATTGGAGGTGTCACATTTACATTTTCAAACATTAACCTGATTATGTACATTCCACATATCTGTCAAGCATCTCTATTTACAAGATGCACACATGTTTATGTACTATTTTAAGACAGACAACAGAGATTTGTCCTGCATTTTAGCTAAATTCAAAAAAGCCTAACTTTGAAAGTATTCCTAAATATGCAATAAATAATGCAGCTTTCAATGGTGCCGAGCGTCTGTAGGACAGAAATACAGCAGAAGGTTTTTTTCTCTTTTATCACTGCCTCTGTATTTATAGCCACTGTTACAATATTCATTTTCTGCCTTATTAATATACATAATTTTAATCTCTGCTGCGTAACACTATTGTCAGTATTGTGGTTCACTAAAGGAAAACGTTTGCTTGATCTGAGATCTGCTTGATCTCTCTTTTTTTCTTTTACGACTAAAATTTGCAGGGCTGAGTGTTAAACAAAGCCTACAGCTAAGATCTACTCATTCTCTCTGCCTCACTTCTACATTTTTAATCCCTTAATAAGTGAATTTTACTGGATCATAGGATCGTCGTTGGGAGAGGCCAGAGTCGGGACGCTAACAAACATCTGGGATTTGTCCTGGCTCTGGGTTGTGCCGCTGTTGGACACCGTAGTGAAGGAGAGTTGATCGTGTTCCAAAATGGCGAGGCGGTCGACCGGCTTCTCCTTCTTCAGGTAGAACATTTTCCTGAGCTGCTTCAGTTGTTGCAGCTCACAGAAGGTCTCCAGCACCACTAGCATGACTATGAGGCCCAAGATCAGGTAGACTGATGAGACAAAAAAAATAAGGATTAGGAGGCATATGAGTAATGATCTGCAGTGCTTAGTGTAATTAACACCATATTAAAAGCATTTTCTTTAATCCTGATGTGAAATCACTTCCCCTGGATTTAAATAGAGGTTTAAAGCCTGACTTAATCTCATACCTGCAGCATATTTATCATTTATAATGCAGCATATTTTTTCAGCATGGTAGCTGCAGATGATGTTTTGCTACTTGATACAAACCCAGTGGATTTACTCATAAACACTGTTGTTTTATGGATCAACACAAGAGGGCAGTGCAAACCATCCATGTTAACAAAAACATGGAGCATGCTTTAGAATGAAACAAAGAGAAAATGGAAAGGATAGTGTAACACTGATAGTTGGTGGTTTTTTCCATATCAAAACAGAGCCTGGCATTTGTAGGAAATGCTATTCTTTACTGTTTTTATCAGTTTAAATGCACACATACAGAATGCACTGAATAGTGCAAATCCCGAGTGCAACTCACAGAAGGAGTGGCTGCTTAACCCCAAAGGCAAGACTGAAGAGATTTTAGCAAATGAGGTAGTTTGTTCAGTATATACTAAACAAAACGCCTGCTGTTTTTTAGTTGTTCCACTTACATCACAATGGTAACACAGTTATGGTCATATCACTTCCGATGCATGTAATTCTTCACAGAGGAAGTTGTACGAATGTGTCTGGAGCCATTCATGCAAACAGACACGTTCTGTTCCTGCCTCGTCTCCTCCTACAGACTGGCACATTGTGCCTACAAATTGACGTCTATTTCTCTCTCTCTCTGGCTCTCTGACCACACACCCACATCACAAATGCTGGAGACAGTCGAGTGGAATAACATTTGACATTCGTGTGCACGCACTCCCTGATGAGACTCTATGGGTTTAAACTGAATTTCACTTTTTTGCACTCTTAACTTTAACGGTGCTGCTAAGAATATGCTGCACAAGACAACCAGAAAATGCAGGCAAGACCTTCCTGCTGTCTCCAGTAGGTTATCGTCCAGATTTAAAACTGCTCTAACCTTGTTTATTAGAATAACTAATATGGCTTTAAACACATAAAAAACATGCATATAACTGGCAATTTTAACTGAAGGTTTTAAGAAATTGAATGTGCAGACTCAAGTAGAAGGCAGTGATTACTTCTACTTTACTGTAGAAAAAGCTATATCCTAGACACCACGTGTATATGGCCCTTCTTTGATGATGACATAAAACCTACCTGCCTGTAATTCTGATGCATCCACTCACAACACGGCGCATGGTGTAATTTTCACAAACAGGTCAAAGATAGACCCAGCTAACTGTGTCACAAAGAGGCAGATCAAAGTTGGCCATATTAAAACCCGCTAAAAGTGATTTTTCTCACATCGGAAAAATAACAGCATTCGTTCTGACACATTTGCAATTTAAATGAAGTGAAGCCTGTGAGCTAATTTGGGCAGGCAACTGGCTCACCCACACATAACACTGCTCTGCTTTCATCGTACCAAACACGCCCTCCTGATCTGCTGGTCTATTTAAACAGCATAAGTTCCTGTCTCACCCTCTGACGTGTTAGTCCTGTTGCTGCCCTGCATTATCTGCTGTTTTATCCCTTACACCACCCTCAATTTAATCCATCCGTGATAATGAGCTCAAACTCTGGCCGTATTCTACAGCTGTTATTTCCAAATGAGAGTTGAACAAATAAAGACAATCTCTTTAGCATATGTTACACATTCTGACACTATGTGTGACTTGTTGAGGCTCTTTCCTCACTTTATAGCTTAATTAGGAAGCGAGTGCTGTTTTTAAGTGCAAACAAAGCAGGTCCTAGTTTATGAAGGATGTTGTAATTTTGAGAATCAGAGGCACTAAGAACGATACCGTAATCCAAAAATGTATTTTCTTAATAGTGATTAGACCAAAATAATAGATCTACAGAATAATTTAGTTATATAATATCACTAAAAAACCTCTGATAAGAATCAAAGTGGACAGTTAGCTACTAACACTCTCAAAAGCGACACTCACCAGTGATGCCCACTTTGTAGAGCTCCCTGAACTTCTGATTGGCAGCCTCTCCGGGCACGTAGTCTCCGAGGCCAATGGTGCTGAGCGAAATGAAGCAGAAGTAGAAGGACTCCAGGAAGTTCCAGTTTTCTTCCAGCGCCGAGAAGATGGCAGCAGGGATAAGGAAGAAGCAAGAGACGGCCAACATGGCGAGCACAGTGGCATGAACAATGGCCACCAGTGGCTTGGACAGGCCCCAGTGTGTGTGGATGTACGTGATCGGCCTCCGTGTGCTAAATACCATGATCCGTTGCACCACAGCAGTGAGGAATAGAAGGGTGAAGGGGATGCCGATCATGGAGTAAATAATGCAGAAGGCCTTCCCGCCGTCTGAGAGTGGTGCTGTGTGCCCATATCCTGCAGAGGAAAAACATTAAGACCATCAAAAGCTGCAGAATAATGTAGGATTGCAACGCTTCTGTAATCACTGCTATAAATCATAGTCTGTTGTTCTTTCTCCTGCCACGTCAGGTGTGACTGCAGGAAAGAACCACGCAAATATTTACCATGAAAGGCGATCTGTAAATGCACTGTAAGATTGTAGCTTGTTTGCATTTCATGGGAAGAGAGCTCAATTTAACTAACAGCAACATCCTGCATCACAGTTACTGAGTAAAACAAACATTTGGAGGATATAAAAGTTACGACTTCTTTTTTTAGTATTTTGTGGCACGCAACAAGTTTCCTTTATTTTTTTTAATGCAGTTTGTCTTGGACTTCAATCTAAATTTAAGATAACTGAACTTTTTTTTTTTAAATTTCATTTAAAAAAGTATATATATGAGCTAATTTTGACTTTTACAGCAGCAACAGATCTCAAAAGTCTGAAAAGTGAGTAGTATTTTATTCCAACTAATTACATTATTTGGCAACAGGTAGGTAACATGCTTGGGTATAAAAAGAGCATCTTATAGCGGCACAGTTTCTCAGAAGTAAAGATGCAAGAAACTGCATCTGTAATCTGTGGAACAATCTCAGAATAATGTTCCTAAACGTAAGACTGTGACGACTGTAAACATCTCATTATCTACACAGTACATAGTGTCATCAAAAGAGTCTGAAGAAGTCTCTGTGTGCAAGAGACAAGGCTACAAATCAGTAGCAGACTTCTATAATCTTCAAGCACTCAGGTGAAACTGCAATAAAAACAGGAATGATTTTGTTGTCACAATCACTGAATCTGCTCAGGAACACTTCCAGAAATCATTGTCTGCGAGCACAGTTTTCAGGTTAAAGTAGGTCCTGTCTGAGCCAAATCTCATTTTGTAAGTTTGTAACAAACGTAACAAAAAAATGTTATGTTTAAAAACAAAAACAAAAGAAAAAACATGGATACTGGATCCTCTGGATTACAGAGGAGAGGGACCATCTGGCTTGCGATCAGTTCAAAAACCTGCATCTCTGATGGTATGGGGGTGCGAACCCGTGACTATGGAACTGACATTGTGCACATCTGGGAAAGCACCACAAATGCCAAAAAAGTATGTCTCTGCAGCTGGTCTCCTCCAGATGTTTAGACTTATATTAAAAGAAGAGGGGAGGCTAAACAGTGGAAAACATGGAACCTTTGCGACCTTTTTGCAGACATGTTGCTGCAACCAAATTCAAAATGAGCAAACATTTTTCCTAAAATGATGCATTTTTAAACATTTTATTTTTTCTGTGTTTTATTGTGAATTGAGATTTGCAAATTCCAGTTCCAGCATTTATATTTTAATTGCACTTTATATTAGTATGCATACAGTCATTCCTACACCTTCTCTGCAGCCATGTTTCTGTCTGCTTAAGCTTTATCAGTATCTGTGGTCTAGTTTAAGTCATGCTGAACAACTTTGTGCTCACTTTTCTAAACTTGCATTGGTGTGAAAACATACCAGACCTAAAAAAGAGGCTGAAAACACAGGACTACCGCCTCACAACATGCAAGTGATAAAACTGTTTCCTTGTGACAAAAATCCCAAATAGTTCACCTCCACTTGTTAGTTAGCAGCTACAGTGTAACTACATCACTTCTGAATAAGACCTGCCCTAGGTAATACCATAATTGTCACTGCACATCTATTGAGTAATGTGTTTTTGTAAGGTAACAAAGGCAACAGAAAATATCCAACAATAACAGGGAGTGTCTGAGACTGAATGGTAAAATGACACGCAGGCAAAAACGCAGACCTCAGTCAGGTCCTGTTTACAGTCATCAGTTCTGTTGAGACTTAAAACAAGATAATGCGATCATTTTTTCCCATTTAGGAAGCAACTGGGGCACAGGGTCCCTTTACTACCGTGTATGTTGTAACCTCACTGCTGCCAATCTGTCAGGCTAAAGTTCTTCCTGTGCGCTGACTGATCAGCAAGGCAGGCGTGCCCTTTGTGAAGTTATCCGGGAAAAGAAATACATAACTTCTAACTTAACAAAGCTATTTCTTACACCTTGGAAAAAGTGACAGAAAACCACGTGTGTGATGCACTTGCCTAAAGCAGAATATGTGTGGCTGTCTGGGAGGGTTAAGGCCTGCTTCTCCAGCTATAGCTGTTAGAAGAAGATATTTAAATTTCTATCGCTAGCTGTAAATATATATATATTAATAATAATAATGGATTGGATTTATATGGTGTGTGTGTGTGTGTGTGTGTGTGTGTGTGTGTGTGTGTGTGTGTGTGTGTGTGTGTGTGTGTGTGTGTGTGTGTGTGTGTGTGTGTGTGTGTGTGTGTTGCAGCAAGGGTTGCTCTTTTAGAGTGGGTTAATGTGTGTAAACGGGGTTTCCGGTGTCAACATAAACGCAAAACACAAAGATTATATATTTCAAAATATAAAGTCCCGTTTGTACTAAGACCCGTTTGTGTGGCCTTGTCAGGCGCCTTTTCTGCGCTATTCTGCGCCATGCTCGGCTGCAGCATCACCCGGCCTGCCCAGGACCTACCTGTGGTGGACAGCACCGTGCTGGCGAAAAACAGCGCTGAGGTGAAGTCCCAGTTCCAATTGGCCGATGCGTTATTCAGGATGGATACCCCGTAATTGCTCGCCTCCAGCGCCTTCCTAAGAAACTGCTCCAGCCGCTCCTCGGAGAGGCAGTCATTTTCCTGGAGGAACTGCTTCTTAATGTTCCTCAGATCCTGCCGCAGGAGGTCTTCGTAGGGCAGCTCGACCGATGAGAAAACAACTGCGCCGAATATGAGATAGAGGAGGTAGCCCACCACCAGGGAGACGAAATACCACGTCGATTTGTGAGTCTGTATCAAACGCACACAGGAATTGCTGGCTAAAGACTGGAGCATTTTTAAGAGGTGTATCACACCGGTGTGATACTAAGCTACGTTTGTCTACGGTGTTAATTTGACCGTCTAACGTCCTAAATTGACAGCATATATCCTACACGCAGGGATGTAATAGAGACAAAGAGCAAAACGAGGAACCGCTTTCCCCTGACTGAAACCTGCCACTTGGTGCTTTCAAGTGCAGTCGGTAATCTCGACGTAATATCTTTACAAAAAGAGTGTTTATACTACAAACGCGTATCGAGTTGGTACGCTGTCGTCACTGGAGATCCTTTGGATAGATAAACCCCCCCAAAAGGCACATTTCTAAGAGGCTGACTCCTAATCTAAGCGTTTAGCTTTTACTCAGTGGGGGAAAATCCGAGCTTCAAGCGCTTCTGAAGGCATCAAATGATGTGGCGACGACAAAGGGCGTGTGACGCAAGAACTTCCCCTTTCTCCCCCCGCAGGTAGCCGAGCCTGTCTTTCGATTTCTATTCAAAACAATCGAGAGACGTCAGAAAAGACCACAGATGGCTGTCATGTTGGGTAGATGAAGAAACGCCCCAGTGTACCCACAGGGGGGCCTGGGGTTAACTGAGGCGTGGAGACTCAGGTCCCAAATGGCTAAATTATTATTGGCCCAGTTCTGTGACAGCCAACACTTACTTCTGTCCTACATACAGAATGACAGAATGACGGCCCATTGCTGGTCCACTCCTGGCTGCCAGATCTCAATCACATGAACTGAGGTTTGTGGTGACACAATACCTAAAATATCAAAGTTAAAGCTAATGCAGGTAGAATGGGTGTTACATCATTGTTATTAAAAATGAAACAAGAATATTTTGGAAGACATAACAACTAAATATGTCAAATAGAAGTGATATATCCAATATGTTCCATTGTAAATATATATATATATATCACCATCAGACAACATACAGTCGAAATACGCAAGGGCGACTACATCACAGTTGTACTTACTGAAGAGTGTTCTTTGCATTGATGACATAGAAAGGAAAAATACTGAGTCAAAGGTGTGGTATGGTTTACAACGATGCATCAATAGTCATTATGCATGGATTACCCTGTCAAACTTCTGCTTTTGTTTCTTTAAAGTTACCTGCCCTTCGAAAATATGTTTTGCGTTACTCGAAGTGTTTTCCTGTCACACAGCATTTTTTTTTAAAGTTTTTCAAGTGTTTAAAAGTTTTTGCGGGATTGCTTGTACAATACACCGAATAAAATCAGATTATATAAAACTCTTCACTTTGTTTCCAACGCCTGAGCAATGAGTAGCTAAATCTTTAATTGCTTCTCTTTTTCCACAGAACAGGGGAGATCCTGGTCACGTAACTGAGACCGATGGGAGAGGAATGACAATAAATTATTTATTAAAAGACTATGCAATTAACCTAGGTTAACACAAATTCAAATAAGAGCGCCACCTATCCAAATAAGACCGGTAGAGCACCCAGATTCCATTTAATTTAACGTTTTCCATTGTAACAATGGAAAAAAATTACTAAATTTACATGTACTTAAATTGCATGAAATCATTATTTTGGGCATAAATAGTTAGTTTTGAGTGTATAAATACTGAGAACTGTGCACCCAGTTAAAAATTGGCATTTCTGATAGTCACTCAGTGTTAATCCTGCATGAGGGCTCAGATTTTGCATCATACACACTTTGTAACAAGTGCAGGAATTACATTATATGATAGTGGACACGAGGAAGAAGAGGAGGCCTCATCAACCGCTGTTAATCCAGGGCCTTGAAGTGGAGAGGGTGATCAGCTTTAGGTACCTGGGTGTCTACATCTCTGAGGACCTCACCTGGTCACTGAACACCACACAGCTGATCAAGAAGGCTCAGCAGCGGCTGTATTTCCTAGGGAGGCTGAGGAAATTTGGTATGTCGGCCAAGATCCTCAGCAGGTTCTACAGCTGCATTGTGGAGAGCACCCTGATCAGCTGCATCACTGCATGGTACGGCAGCACTACTGCTATGAACCGCAAACACCTGCAGAGAGTGATAACAACTGCGGAGAAGATCATCAAGACTCCACTGCCCTCTCTGCAGAGCATCTACCATCGCAGAGTCCAGAGGTGAGCTGCCTCCATCCTCAAAGACCCCACACACCCCCAACACGGACTGTTCACACTTCTGCCCTCGGGGCGGAGGTTCAGAAGTGTGAAATCCACAACATCCAGACTCACTAACTCCTTCTTCCCCACTGCCATCAGACTCTTGAACAGCTGACCTTTTTTTGAACAGTAATAATAAAAATCTTTTGCACATCAAGTCATCCTGCAAATTAAGCCAGCATATTAAGCTAAAGCTCTTTTGCACACATCTCTGTTTGGAGATATATTTTGTCTGCTTTTCTGTCTTCATTCTGCAACATCGGCTGCAGACTACAGCTACAGGTACCTTGGTGTTCATCTGAACAATAGACTGGACTGGACTCATAACTCAGACGCCCTCTACAGGAAAGGGCAGAGCAGGCTGTACCTGCTGCGGAGACTCAGGTCGTTTGGAGTGGAGGGCCCACTCCTGAAGACCTTCTATGACTCTGTTGTGGCTTCTGCTATCTTTTATGGTGTGGTCTGCTGGGGCGGCAGCATCTCTGCTGGGGACAGGAAGAGACTGAACAGGGTGATCCGAAGGGCCAGCTCTGTTCTAGGATGCCCTCTGGACCCAGTGGAGGTGGTGAGTGACAGGAGAACGGCGGCTAAGCTGTCATCCCTGTTGGACAACATCTCCCACCCCATGCAGCAGACTGTGACAGCACTGAGCAGCTCCTTCAGTGGGAGACTGCGGCACCCACGGTGTGGGACGGAGAGATTTCGCAGGTCTTTCCTCCCCACTGCTGTCAGACTCCATAATAAAGACTTTAACTGATCAAGCACACACATCCATACATATGCAATAATACTAAGTGCAATAATCCTTTCTGTCATCATTGTATTTTTACTCAGTTGTATATAGTATTTGTATTTGTATTCTATTTTTTATCTTATTGTATATTTATTTTATCTTATTCTACTGTATATAGTATTTTATTTTATTTTCTATTCTGTACAGTTGTGTACTGTATTTATTCTTATTGTATTCTAATTTTTGCCTCATAACTTTTGCACTGTCCACTTCCTGCTGTGACAAAACAAATTTCCCACGTGTGGGACTAATAAAGGTTATCTTATCTTATCTTATCTTTATTTATTTGTACTATTTGTATTTATATGTTCTATTTCTATTGTATATGTTAATCGGCATCTGTGGATGGACAGCAAAGAAAGAATTTCATTGCACAGAGAAATGCCTTTTTGCTTGTGACACATGACAATAAACACTTTGAATCTTGAATACAGTTGCATACATCCAATCTCCTAATAAAGCATTAATTTAAAAGATGAATTTATATCTTGAGGCTCCATGTTGTGTTTGCAAAATAAAAATATTTAACTACAATCTGAAATACAGCAGGGTGTTGATGCCTTGAGTTAGCAATATGTAGATAACATAATTATATCAGCTAGAAAGTAAACCGAGTGACAACCTTTGTACTCAGTTTGAGCACTCAAACCACTTTCTATTTGCAAGTCTCATTCACACAATCCTTTTCCTTTACATCTAAGCACTTTTTCTTACATTCACACACAAACTCACTCTTTGATGGATGCAGTGGGGGTAACTTGGGGTTCAGTATCTTACCTGAGGCTATATGGACTAGAGATCAAACCATCAGTCTGATTGGTAGACAACCTGCTCTACTACCTGGGCCACAGGCGCCTGATGAAGGATATTGAAGATGCTGCTGGGTTTGATATGAAACAGTAATAACTCTATTAGATGACATACCAGGTAATACTGGAACAGCAGAGCGAACAGTGGGCTACCAAGGTACACGGCTGCAAAAACTGAACGCAGAGAGCACAAATCTATTGTCACTGAGAGGCGAGGCATACCAGCAAGAGACCTGCAGGTGGCAGGCAAGAGTCAACAATTAGAAGGGCTTTCTTCAGTTCTATACAACCAAAACTGTTGCTGTCATTAGATTAAAACTGAGAAAGTAAAAATAATGACAGATCATTAGATCTTCTGCAAAATTAGCATTTTTTTTTTTAATTTTTGTCTAACATATGGATCTCATTACATGAAATGTTTTCTTTAACCATATCAGCACCAACAGCTTCTGGGTGTTTTTGTTTGTTTGGGTGGGGTTTTTTTGTTCCTGTTACACTTTTGCTCACAGAAGGTTTTTGTTTTTTTTGGTTTGTTTGTTTTTTTCTTACACCCCTAGAGACAGTTTACTTTACAAAAACTTCCTTAATCTTAACCTAACCTATTTTTACATGCAACATTTACTGGGAGTTTTTGTCACAAAATTAAAGATACTTAGTGTACATGAATGTACCGTTTTTTAGATGTTACCTTTATTTCTTCAAAAAAACCAAGACGATTGATATGTGTAATCCTAATCATTTCAGGTACACACAGTCTCTTGTTCAACCTACTCCTTTACAGTATAATTGCTAACTGGGAGAATATGATGGGATTGTCCTGGATCACATTTTCTGCTAAAATTCTGCAGTTGCCGGTAATTATTTAAATTTAATTTAATTCCAGGATATTCTGTCTTATTTTAAAGGTAAAGAAAAAAAAAACATTGTGGATAAAAGCTTAAGGAAACTGTCCTCATAAATATTGTGTTTACAGTTCAGTTGCTCAGGTCAGATGATTTATTTTCCTGCATCAGCAAATCCGTGACACCATGAGTAAGGCCAGTTCCTAATTTCACAAGGAACAGATGATCTCATGTTCTCATGCAAGTCAAAAGTAATAAGTTGCAAAAAAAAGCAGGATATCACTTTAAGTAATATAAAAAAGTTAGATATATTAAACACTCCAGTACAAAGACCAGAGAAAAAAGTAGAACTGAGCTGACTTTACTTTCATTTATTTTTTTTTACATATAAAGAAAACTTTTATACAAAGACTATAGATTAAGATCTACATAATAATCCTATGCAAAAATAAACACTACATTTTATTTAAGTTGGCCAGCAAGGAAGTTTTCTATCAATGTGAATAAGAACATAACGATGTGCTCAGTGGATTCTAATTTTGACAACTCCAGGTTTCTAACTCGTGTTTTAATGTATTCTGACAGCAGACGTTTTTGTGTGTCAGCAGTTCACACTGAAGTGATTTCCTACTAAACTTCCAGCTAATAAAGCTGTGGTAACAATCCGGGATAAGCCTTATAACTTTATCATATGCTCTTGTACTCTCACAGATGGACAAGTACTGATGCAGACGGAGTTTGGGTTTGAGATTGGTTGGAATGATTTTTCTTAATTACATTATCTATAGCCATGCATGTTCTCTTGATGAGGCAAGAGATTCATCTTCTTATCTCAAGAAAACACAGATAAGAAGGTGATTAATCAAAGGAAAACAACTTTTGTTTTCATTACACAACATGATTATGGAGACCTTGGTAGCCACGAAGATGGCCTAGTCCCCTTATCTGGTTACAGATTAAGTTAATAATCACTGAAGAAGGAGACTAACACTTCATTCATGAAACTGTGCCCATTTTCTTCTTTAATGAGGACTAATCTGATTGTTATCTTGCCTTAAAACGTGTTTCCCTGTGCCATTCCTTAATTCAAAAGGCACTTGATTTGACTTGTGCTTATTCTTATTCCTACTTTTAAAAATATCAATGTTAAAAAATTAAAAGTTTTTACAGAGCAAAAGTGAAGCGTCTCCACACACACACACACACACACACACACACACACACACACACACACACACACACACACACACAGAGAGAGAGAAGTAATCACTGCAGTCTTCTCTGGAAAATGGGAGGGCTGTTTATCTCAGCAGTAATGTCAGCAGTTCACTTTCCTGCTTAAAGAGAAAGAACCTATGGTACTGATCCAGTCATTCTCAGTGTTGTGATTCATACATTAGTACATTACATTTTATACATTCTACAAAGGATAAAGAAAGGAAGCCATGTATTTTTATATTGTCTTTATTTAGGTAAATTCTCGCATTAGTCCACAAATTACATAATGTTCACCAGATTTTACACAGGATCCATGACAATGAAGATGAAATTTATTAATAATAATTCATTTATTTATTTTTTTCTCTATCCTGTCGCAAACACACCCACTCGTGAACTTTTAATTAAAAATAACCAAACGCAACCACAGTCTTTTCACGCAATGAACACTTTTTTTCACAGCTCTGTATAACAAGTGGTTTCGAGTGTAATTCATCATATCAGTCAAGTGGTGACAATGTGATGACTGTTGTAAGTGCGACAACTGCGATTGCTCTCTGAGGATAAAAACGAGCACTCCGACCCTGCACTGATGGCCGAAGATGATCCCTCCGAGTTGCCGTAGCGCTGCAAGGCTGTGGCACTCCTCCTTCAATGAACGGTGGAAAGATGGCGACAGCATACGCACAAGCGAGAGTCGACTGTACCGGCGGATAAAAAGTGCTGTAAAGAGACAAAATCCACCTCCTTTGCAGAGATTTAGCGGTGCAAAGTGTGTTTGATATAGCTAAGACATGGTATAGCCCATGCACAGCTTGAAATAAGGAGCCACCGCTTTGTTATGGAGCCGCCGGATCGGAACAAGCCCAGCAGGTAAGCGATTTCGTTGAACAGACACTTTATCGCCAGGATTTCGCAGTTGCCGAATAGTGAGCTAGCCATGACACTGCAGTCGGAGCGCTTGCGCATCCAGCAGAAATCGACTTCCTGTCAAATAGTGATACCCGTGCAGTTAATGCATTTGCAGAACACTAGTTGTAAACTTTTTGGAGAAACACTTTCCGGGGGAGCTTGCTGCATATAATTTATTCCCAAGCAGTGCTCGGTTGGCCGTGAGAGAGCCAAAAATGCTCACCAAATACTGAGGTAGCGTTATTAACAATTACCAACCGCTATAACAGTGCAACAGTCCCAGCTAGCTAACATCCACATTAGCCGCCGCTAGTCAGTTTATTGTTCAGGCGCAAGTTTGTTGACAGAAACTGAGGAGGCTGAAACTGCGTTAGTTTTGCACTGCAGGGCTCTAAATGGGGACTTGAATATATATTTTTTTATTATTTTGTCTCGCCGAGCTGTGCATTTCCCTTCCAGTAACAGAAAAGCAAAAACTTCGCTACTGTAGCTAGCATGTTGCTTCACTGTTATTGTTAACTCCGTGGGTACATTCGGCGCCGGTGCTGGACGTTGAATCTGCGCTTTCAGACTTGGTGCATTTCATGTTGGCTCACTATTACTGCAGGAATAAGAGTGTGGTTGATAACATGTCGCAAACGTGCCGCGCTGCGGATGTTTGGGCGTACTGTATGCACTCAAGTGCAAAGTTAGTGAGCGATATATTTTGTGCAATCGCGCAGAAGACCGCGTTTTAACCAGAGTCTCAGGAGATTTCGATATGGGCGCATCTGGTAATCGAAATGCCGCAGTGTTTGCCCCTGACCGCTGGCGACAGACCCTCAGGAATCTGCTGTTGTGTCTTCCCCTCTCCTCCTCCTCCTCCTCCTTCTCTCATGCAGTTTTTTGGGAGGGGGGCAGAGCGAGAAGCATTTTTCATGTTGGATCAGCTCTTGTCATCTGCCATAATCACATTTTTTGAGTAAATAGCCAGTCTTTTCCTTTTTGGTGGCTATTTCGGTAATGATTGCGTAGCAGCCACTTGTTATTACCTTTGTGGTCACTCAGTCGAAGTGGATACACAAACAGCTCGCGTGATTGTGCAACATTGGCCCTGAGTTAGTATATTGCTGTCCGACATGACTGCATGAAGAAAATTGATGAGCCAGTGGCCACATTATTGCTGAGAGTATGTTGGTTATGTTGATGTTACTTACATGCTTATTAGACCACGTTTAGTTTGTGCACCAGCAGATGAAAAGGTAACCGTTGCTCTATGGGAGCTCACGCAAACGCTCAGCGGTGTTTTACTAGTTAACAAATGTTTTAAGTGAGTCTAAATCTGTCTCTCCTGCAGGGGTTGCTTTCCTGCTGTTTCTATAGTAATGGGACTACTATGAACTGCCAGCAAAACTTGTAAACAGCAGAGTTTACATGTTCCAGGCTGCAAGGTTTGCACAGAAGCGACATTAGTTCAGCGTCTAGCGTGCTCCATGATGCATGGCTCTGCATATACATTTAAACTGCAGACTGAAAAGACAACAACAAATAAGTTTGCTTTTAGTCTTCTCGGCTATCTACCTCTTTGAGCTTATATAAGATTGTTTCGCACCAACAGCTATTTTAAGAAACATCAGTTATGTGCTCGCTCTGCAGTTGAAGGCTATCCCTATCTTTGCAAGTACAGAGGTCCTTTGTCAATAATGTCTCGTTCTCAAAGTCAGTCTGAAGACACTGTGGCTCACAAGCATTCCAGAGATTTCAGGATGTGGTGTGCTATGTGCAGTAGATAGCTGCCTGGAGCCCCGTAGGCGCACATTGGGCAGAACTCATTAATGCTTCGCTTTTGCCAGGAGCACAGGCTGTAGAATACAGATGGATCATCCTCTAGCATTTCCTATCTGCATCCTGTCTTTGCCCACACCTGCTTTAGAGAAAGAAACTAACACTCTCACAAGCTGCCACTCTCATCTGTCATTTCCTTTTAAACAATAGCACTTTTGTAACTGCTGAACTGTGGCAACTGATGTTGCTAATGCAGGAGAGCGACCGTGTAATAAAAATGATTAAGCACCGCTGAATACCATGTTTGTCTATTTTGAATACATGCTTTATAATGTGCACAGCTGCAGAACAGGGTGCAAGTTTGAAACTAAAAGAGGTGTTGCTTATTTCTCTCTGCAGTTTCAGATTACGTTTCAAAGGTGGAGCAGACTGCTGCTTTCACCGCATTTATAATGCATGCGTCATAAGGTGAAAAACATGTCATTACACCATTTAGCATTTAACTCGCGCTCCAGCCGACAGTGTGCAAACAGCGTCTGCTTTAGCTGCCGCTGGTGCAGTCTTTTCTTAGACCAAGACTGTTCCCTGTGGTGAGCAAAGTACAAGTCCAGATATTAATCAAAGCAGTGTTTTAGAAATAAGTTCACTTTTTTTTCTGGAGCTATGAATCAGAGTGCGTTTAGTGACAAAATCAAACTTCTTAGCTGTGAATTAACAGTGTGCTTTGCATAGTTAGTGCATGCAGGAGAAGTTGGGAGGTCACGCTGTTCCAGCAAAGGGTGTGGTGAAGTACATCTTGTTCATTGTTTCTGAATTCTGTCAGCTTACGATGCAAAAACTGATTGCTGCTTCAGCTCTGCCAGTTTATCAGGCGTTAACAGCACGTCAGGAATGCTTAATGTTGCACACACGTGTGCTGCATTTCCACGGAGCCCACCAATTGCTTTTTAATCTTACGCGCTCAGTGAACGATGGTTTGAAATTAGTACCCCGCAGATGCATGCTTTTTACAGTGGGGGGGGGGGGGGTAATTCAAAACTGTATTTAGCCTACCAGTTAGGCATCAGTTATGGCAGCATGACCTAATTAAAGCAAAGTGTGCTCTTACAAAAACCCGACCACCTTCTCCTCCTTTTCCTTTCTGTGGAAAAAAAACAAAAACAAAAGTCCCCTTTAGTTTGGGCATTGTGAGCAAGTGTGCTCACTAACCAGCTGTGTGGTATTCAGCCGTGGGCCTCACGGGCCACGTGTCAGCGTTATACAATAGAGAGCCCCTTGCTGGTACAATAGTGTGGATGGTTTGTGTCAAAGGTCAGCCCCCCCGCGACTCTGGCAGCCCTTGGTATCTCTGCTTCAGTCGCTATACAGAAAAGACTCTCGATTTTTGTGCCGTTTATTATTCACTTAGTGTTCTGCCTGGGGCTTTAGCATTCCACTGGCCTTTATGGGAGCCCCAATGAGCCATCAGATGAGCCATTGAGAGCAGCCAGACACCATCTGCAGTGATTATTCACTATCAGCAGCCAGGCAGGGACAGCTTGAAGACCACAGTGCTGCTATGGTTAACTGCAGGACACACATGCTGGTAACTTTGTGCAGCCTGTAAGTAGGTTAAGAAATTCACAAGACAAATTTGCGTATCCCTTCCTGCAACGGCACAGCCTGTGCTCGAAGCGTGTCATGGCAACCTAACAAACAACCGGCCCCAGTGGCGTCATTGGTTCCGCTCTCATTCCTGAATGATTGAATCACAATGTTCTGCGTAGAGGAGTACGTTTTTAAAACTTGGTCTCATTCCCTCGCTCACATGTATGTACTATTTCTGTCCTTTTTCTCACATGGACACACACACACATCCAGGCTTTCGAATGTTTATAAATGCGCACACAATGTGATCACTTGTGACACACGCACGCACGCACATGCCGTAGGAGTTTTTGAAGCATAACAGGTTTTTAAATGCGTTCTCGTACTAATGCAGGAGTACGGTGTGTATTTCAGCGTTCAGCAGTTTTTGTAAATCTGCTTTCTTCTTGCAGCTTCCTGATACCTGTCTCAATTATCGCATAACAAAAACCAAACTCATTTGTCTGTTGTTGTGATTAATGCCTTTATTGTAAGGAACACAGTTGCCTACTGTGCATGCACACTGGAAAGTACTGCACGGCGTTTTGTCCGTCTCTTGCAGAACAAGTTCCCTCACAGTACACTCATAGAGTACATTCATAATGAAGTCAGTGTGCTTTCATTTAAGGGTTGATCTGCGATTTGTTCTGTGACTGTTCTGGGTAAACTGGTTGTGCTGTCACGGAGATTAAGATAAGATAAGATAAGATAACCTTTATTAGTCCCACACGTGGGAAATTTGTTGGTTGTTAGAGGTATTGACAAAAAATGTCAAATATTTTAAAACAAAAGGGCTTATTTCCAGTGAAGTTACGAGAACATATCTAAAGCATTCAAGTCGGTAGGTCCAACAAGTTAACATCTGAGTTTATAGGCTGTTTCACAAGATGGGAGCTTCTAAGTGCTTAAATAATTCGAGACATTTTCCATGAACAGAAACTTGCTGTTCACTTTGCAGTGACCCTGAGAATGACGGTTGTTTTGTGAGAACAGGTATTCGTGATTGCAGCTAATCTTGCACATGCAGCATTTTCAGCAGGTGTTCTGACCTGTGTCTGCCTGCATGTAGCTCCACAGCTGCTCCCACACACTCTCTCTCTCTGCATGTGTATGTGTGGAGAGTCACATAGGCATTCTGCCGGGGGGCGGGGGGCAGATGGGTGAAAGAACTGCAGCCCCGTCCACTCACACTCCCCAGGTGACAGCGACACACCCATCCCCCGGTTTGAAGCTGCCAGCACACAGGCTAACAGGCACGTGTAGGGGAATGCCTTTGAGTCAGATGATCAGCAGAGGTTTTATTTTGGCTGGGTCAGCCCTTGTAACCTTTCTCTCTAATCCTATTAAAAAAAACCTCTCAGAAAGGCCTTAGGGCACAGAGCTTTGACATTGTAATCTGGAAAGGCGTGGTGCTACCCCTCCCCTTTTCCCCTTTTTTCCCACAAGGAAGTGTTTCGAGTGTTTGTAATCTTTCCTTTCTGCAGAATTAGCTGCTACAGCCTTTCAGAATTCTGGTAAGCGCCTGTGGTATCCAATATTTATTGTTTCCTCAAGATTTACTGGAATCTCCTGGGGGTGCTATGCTGTTTTGCATAAGAACCATATTTGCATGCAACTGTGCAGTATGACTTAGACAGATTTAATGATGGGTTACTATAACTCCCTTTTTGGTCAAGCTATATGTTTACCAAGACACACACAAACAGTTTGATATCCTGCACCTGGATGCCTGTGGTCATGCACAGACTATTGCAGCCAGAGAGATTCCCCCCTCCAGGGCAGACAAGTCGTCACACTGCTGTGGGTAGCAGCAGACGTTCAGTCTAGCTGCAGTTTAGCAGCCTGTCTCCTGTGGCATTCAGGATTTGCTGCACAGTCTGTTATTGGTGCAAACAGACGAGCACTATTTGACCTTGTGCACACATTTCTTAGGTCGTGCTTGTGATATGAATGAAATGGTTTCATAATGCCAAGTCGTTGTGTCTCCAAATCTAGTTTCTGTTCCAGGTAACAGTTCTTATGCATATAGGCCAGTCTAATTTAAATATGCAGATCTTGCTCAGACCAATGGGTTGTCTTTTCTGTTGTCATTCATGCCTGACAGGCAGGCCAAGCCAGTGGAAGATGCATCCCTACGGAGCCAAGAAGTGGCTGAATCCTGTGACTCTCCCAGTGAGGAAGAGGAAGCTCTGTATGGGACATCACCTCCATATAACGCCCGTCAGGTGAAACACATGTCTAGCAAACACCTGAGGAACAGTCAGGGGAGGAGCGCTGGGGGGTCTCCAAACAAATGTAAGTTAGTAAATCGATTTTACAGATAAATGTGTACTTAGAAACCCCACATTACATGCAGGTTTTACACACAGTGTTCTGACTGGAAGTCTGTTTCTTTTCCCAGCTGACGCCAGCTCATCTGCCCTGAAGGACAGTCCCAAGGCAGTGGAGACATCTAAGGAGCACAGCTACAAACAGGGCAAGAAGCTGAGGTCTGCACAGCGCTCCACAGAGAGAGACCACAAGAAGACATTTGAAGGCTCATTTATGCTGGATCCCCTCTCAAAGCCCCTCATGGAAACCAGAAAACATTACTTGAGTTTGGGCTGCAGTCGCAGTCTTCCTGTGTCTATGCCCCATATGTCCCGCACCCACCGGCAGACCTCAAGGACAGATTGTCCTGCTGATCGCCTCAAATTCTTTGAAACTCTGCGGCTGCTGCTCAAGCTCACATCTATGTCCTCCAAGAGGAAAGAGAAGGAGCAGAGAGGCCTGGAGAACATGCCTTACTTGGGTCACAATAATGAGGTTATTTGGCTGGAGCTGCAGGCATGGCACGCACGGCGTTCCACCGGTGACCAAGACCTTTTCCTTTTCACTGCCCGCCAAGCTATCCCTGACATCATTAACGAGGTTCTGCACTTTAAAGTCAACTATGACAGCCTGATAGGGGCTCAGTGTTCAGAGTCTCAAGCAATTCAGGGGGACTATCAGAGAGTCCCTGATCTAGTTTGTGAAGAGAAGAGGGAGCTTACTGTAGCAGAGAGCAACCACTGTGGAGTAGATCCCTGGGGCTTTAGGGCCTGCCCCTCATCAACAATGAATGCAGCAGAGCCTCTTGGCTCTGGCGCTGATTGCAGGGAGCATCTTCAACGTCAGCGGCTGGCATTTGAGCAGGTCAAGCGAGTTATGGAACTGCTGGAGTCTGTGGAAGCTTTGTACCCCTCTTTGCAGGCCTTACAAAGGGACTACGAAAAGTATGCAGCACGAGACTTTCAAGGCAGGGTGCAGGCGCTCTGTCTGTGGCTCAATATCACCCAGGACCTAAACCAGAAGCTGCGCGTTATGGCCACAGTGTTGGGCATCCATGACTTATCCCGTATCGGGTGGCCCGTCTTTGAGATCCCTTCACCTCGCTGTTCTCGCGGAAACGAAGATGAAGAGAATGACGACGACGACGAGAACGACTCGATAACCACTTTTACCACAGAAAGTGACGTCGAGGACAGATATGGCGAGGACAATGGAGAAGCGAGTCCTGTCACAGAGGGAGAGTTGTCTCCCACCCTGACTCCTAAATTTGCCCGTTTGTTGTCCGAAGATGAATTTCTTCCAAATGCTACTTCAGGAAATGCAGAAGCATCCGTGGGAGGAGGGGTGTTCTGCCCAACATCCATCTACAGACCATTTGTGGATAAAGCTCTAAAACAGATGGGACTACGTAAACTGATCCTCAGACTGCACAAACTGATGGATCGCTCTCTTCAGAGGTCCAGAGCAGCACTGCTCCGCCACACTCTTGCACTAGAGGTGAGGCTGTTATTCTAAGAAATCTGGTAATAAAAAGGAGTCACATTAGTAAAGCTACATCTGGGTGTGTCATATATCCAGGCCCTGCTGGTTAATGACTTAGTTACTTTTCTATAAATCAATTAACAGCCATATGATGTTTTGTTTTGTTTTTTTTGTTTTTTTACAGATCGAGCTTTTTCTTGTTTACAAAATATTTATAAACAAAATAAAAATAGAACCAAGTTATAGAAATGATTAAACAAATTAAAGCCAAATTAATTTTACCACAAGCTCTGCAACAGAATTATTTGGAGTGTGATCGTCATTGTATGTTAAATATAATTGGTTAATTAAGCTGCTGTGACTGTTTTGGTCATTTGAATCTTTAATATAAAAGAAGAAAAGATTAAAAAGATATAAAAGATTTATCAGTATTATTCTACTGATAGATACTGATACATTGATTTCTAAAATTGGATTGGTAGTTTAAGTTGTCATTGAGAACAGTAATGGCTTGTAAGCACCAAATACTCAAAAGGGGTTCACAAGTCGGCCCAGGTAAAACCCCCTACTCACGCCAAGTCATAAACAATTGGGCTGACTTGTCTTATCTGCATTACCTGGCACGTCGTTAGCATATGTATAGAGTTTTAAGTAGGGGGGTTATGTTTGCGCTGCCCTTAAGGAATTTAGTCTGTGAGATGTGGTTAGCTGCACATCTGCTTGCCAACTTTTTTTCAGATGCTGATGAAAGGCTAATTATTTCCTTTGTTTAATTTATTTAAAGTAAAATACTTTGAGGTTCTGCCAATTAATATAATGGTATATATTACGCATTGTTTGCATGCTGTGGATTGTAACAGACTGTTTCCCAAACATCTGTTCAATCGTAATTTATTGTAAACAGTGAAACAAGATAATCAAATGCATTTTTCAGTAACAACATTCTTTGTAGAAAAAAAGGAAACACTAGGAAATGAAAATTTTGTTTTTAATCAATTATTTACAAGAATTCATTTCAAGGAATCAAAGTTTAATTCATTGCACTCTAGAGCTGAATTGCAACGTGACAACTGAGTGGCCTCATAATTCATGCAAAAATGTATTTGTTATTAAGTATGTGTGGTTTTTCTAAGCGGATCTATACCCAGAAAGTTGATTCTGTTCAGTGGGTGAAATATTTTGTCATTCAGCTGAGAAACAGTGAAGTTTCTCCCACTAAAAATGTAACATTCAGATAAACAGAATCAACTTTCTGGGATTTCCTTGCGAGGATGATTAAGCATGCATCAAGACAAATGGGTACGTAGTATAGAGCTTTGCACTAGCAAAAGATCCCTGATTTGACCCCACCGGAGAAACAATTCCTTTTAGGGTTTCCATCAGTGAGAAAAAAATCAAACATGCAGAGCTGCCTGCTGTTGCAACCCATTGTGAATAACAGAGCAGACAAAAGTAGAATTCAGTGTGTGTGTTTTTTTCCCCAGTTAAAGCAATGATACAGTAAATTAGTTCTAAACAGCTGAATAGCATTTTTGTCCACAGAAGCAGTGTAGCAACTTGTTATATTGTTTGTATGTTAATATAATTTAATTAGTCACTTGAGGAAACCTCATTTCGAGAAGTTCTTACAGGTAGAAGCTTACAAGAAGTCCCCTTCCTCCGAGACTTTCTTAATTAAGTTCACACTCCTCTTCCACTTGTAGTTTGCAGACTTTCCAGACCCAATGCTGTACAGCGATTACCTGCCTGAGCTGTCACGACACGGTCAGTTCAGCGGTCCTGCTGACCCTGAGCTCGGAGCGGACCAGGTGTCCTGGGCAGATCTGCTGGACATGGATCTTCCATCCTTCCGGCCAGCGTTCCTCGTACTGTGTAGAGTCCTCCTCAACGTCATTCATGAATGCCTTAAACTGCGACTTGAACAGAGGCCCGCTGGAGAGCCCTCGCTGCTCAGTATCAAACAGGCAAGCAGCTGTCCAAGTCCTTGCTTTTTTTTCCTCAGTTTTAGTTTATAACTTCTCAACAGTCCTGTGATGCCTGCAAACATGCAGTTTAAACTTTTGGTGAACAATTAGCCTTAACATTTGTTGTACACAAGTGTTCTTACATGCGTTTGCTTGTGCTCTGCAGTTGGTGCGCGAGTGTAAAGAGGTCCTTAAAGGAGGTCTTCTGATGAAGCAGTATTATCAGTTCATGCTGCATGGTGTGGTGACTGACGCTCAGGGCTTGCAAATAAACGCCAATATTGATGAATTTGAAGAAGATCTTCACAAGATGTTGGTGGTAAGTTTCCCAGCCATTCTCCCGCCTCTATTTTCAAACTGTAGTTGGTGATTATTCACCGTGTACTGCTTTTTGTGCAGGTTTACTTTGACTACATGCACAGCTGGATCCAGATGTTGCAGCAGCTGCCTCAGGCCTCTCATAGCTTGAAGAACCTGTTGGAAGAGGAGTGGCACTTCACCAAGGTCATCACTCCTTACATCCGTGGAGGAGAGGCCCAGTCTGGGAAGCTTTTTTGGTGAGTGAACCCGCAGTCGGTCAGAAATGTGCCATTTTTAAAACCGAGTGACCGCATTCTTGTTTTAGTCACGGCGCCTGCTTGCAGAAGTTTATTAATCATTTATATAAAACTGAGCAGTGTTCCGCTCTCTGCAGTGACATTGCTGGGATGCTGCTCAAATCCACTGGAGAGTTCCTTGATGCTGGTCTGAAAAAGAGTGATAATGAATTCTGGGAAAGTGCGGATGACAGCACCGCCTCAGATGAGATCAGGTGAGGATGATTTCAAGATTTCATCAAGTTTTTATTGATGTTTTTGTCCCACTGCATTTTGATTTTAAACTCTGAAGCTTTTAATTTTTGCAGGCGGTCCGTTGTTGAGACTAGTCGGTCTCTTAAAGAGCTGTTCCACGAGGCCAGGGAGCGAGCATCTAAGGCCCTGGGCTTTGCCAAAATGCTTCGTAAGGTGAGAAACTGACATAGGAAAGACTATTCACTTCCTTGACTTAAAAAGAAAAAAAAGAAGATGCAACAGTACTGGCTTTGCAGTTTGTCTGTCACCCTGTTTTCTCTGTTTGCCGAAGCACCGGGATTGTGTTTTGACACGTAGTTTGTGTGCACCCTTCTCTGCAGGACTTGGAGGTTGCTGCAGATTTCACTATCACTAACGGTGTTACTTGTCTCCTCGAGGCACTGAAGAAAAGAAACTATGTCAAGGTGGTTATTTTGTTTTGCTTTTATTATATTTTATTTTGCCAGTTTCTGATCTTCCTTCTGCCCTGGGGTTATTTATGTAACTGTTTAACCCCCCCCAGGTTCAGATTCCGGGCTTGGAAGAGCTTCAGGTTTTTGTCCCCTGTGGCTTGATGAATCAGCGACCTGTCATCCTGCAGCTTCTTAATGCTGCAGCTGGCAAAGACTGTTCTAAAGAGCCAGATGAAATCGCTGAGGACGAGGCCTACCTGCTCATGAGCAAACACAAAGCTGGGGATTCCACCACTGATTCTGACTGGGCTCAGTGGGATGGACAGCTTCTCAAGCTGGTCCCACAGATGGAAACTGTTGACACTTTAAGGGCCATGAAGGTTTGTGGCATTTCTAAATTCAGTCTGTGTGCAAGTGTGTGCGTCTGCCTGTTTGTACCTGACGTTTATGTGTCTCACAATGGTTCGATATGCTTTCAGGTAGAGAACATGCTGTTGATAGTGATGCAGTCAGCTCACCTGGTGGTTCAGAGAAAGGTTTTTCAGCAGTCCATGGAGGATGTGCTTACTCCTAACCGAGAGCAAACATCGAGTCAGCCCCTCATCGCAGGCGCTCTGGAAGAGCTCAAGGTGCTTATATAACCACATGCTTGACATCTAACCCATGGTTTATTCTGTGTTGTTGTGCAGACAGGTGCATGTCGGTGTCCTACTTTCAAATCAGTTTTTATAGCAACTGCTATCAGCTACCCTGAATTTCTGCCCTATTAACATTAGATAAAAAGAAGAAACAGAATCATTTTCAGGTCATATTTTAGAAGTGCTTCCTAAATGGAAGCCACTAAACTTTCAGCAACTTTATCTGTTACTTTCAAAATAAAAATCTCACGTGGCTGCACTTGATAATAAATACATGCATTAATAATCATTTTTATGAAAAAGGTTTTAAACATGTCTCTTTCTTTTCTCGTGTTTCTCTCTCCTTTCACAGAATGAGGCACTGCAGCTATGCATTAAGATAAGGCATGCCATTGACTGCGTAGATAACATGTTTACCACAGAGTTTAAGGCCGAGATCGACGAGTCCGAGTCAGCCACTCTGAATCATTACTACAGGGAGGCGATGACACAAGGCTACAACTTTGCCTTCGAGGTAAAAGACTGGAAAAGTGTGGGCAGATGCTGTGTCTCAATTCCTGTTGCTGCACGCTTGCTATTTTAAGTACATAAATGCACTCAAACTGAGAAGTACAGCTACATACAGTACTGTGCAAAGGCTTTGAGCAGAAGCAGTGATTTATTGAAACATACATGGAAATCCAGCATGTAAGGTAGGGCTGGTATTAAGTTTAACATCCAGGCATCCATGAAAACAGAAGTTATTAAATTTAACGGAGTTAGAAGTTAACAGGAAGTTAGCTCGCTAGTTTACACCTAAACATTTCATACCATGTTCTGACTGAGATTTTTGAAACGAATTAAAGCGTACAGCTCTGCTACCACTTCTGACATAAATGAAGACAGAAAACTAAACAGCAGTGGCGTTTGAGGGGTTACTGAAGTTGGACTACCTGGTATATAATGTTGTGCTACATGATTGCTAGCGACACAGCTATGTTAGCACAACATTAGCACAGTGAAGCTGGAGGATGAACGCCAACTTTTCTTCCACTCGATAAAAGTTAACGTGAGGGATTCTGGTAGTCAGGGACAAATGCAATCGCATAGCAGGATGCTATACACGGGCCAAACTTCAGTCAGGAGAACAACTGAGATTTTTCATCCACAATACAAGGTTAGTTATTAATATACTGCAACAACATGGGAACAGAACAGCTGCGAGAGAATTCAACATTATTGAATCAATGTTATGGAAGTGGAGGAAGCACAGTTCTTGGCTTTCCCCATATTTCAAAAGTGCTTCATCTCTTTGCTATGACTGTCGCCCGGCATAATTTGCAGATGATAATGGTTGTAGCCGCTGCAATGCTTTCGACCAAAACAGGTGCAGCTTGATGACATCATCAACATGCGCTATCGCGATAGAGCGGTATAGTCAAAATCCCTAACGTTGGCCAAATTTATATCGTTTCTATCGTATATCGTTTATATCGCCCACCCCTAATGTAAGGCATAGGAATAGTTTTTCAGGCTTTTTGAAGGGCATTCTTTGGATGTTGGCTGCCTTTGTTCCATTCTCAATCAACTTGACTGTACTTTGATAATCTTTCAGTTTTTTATGACTTATTTTATAAATATAACAAAACAAATTTCCTCTGAAAACGGTCAGGCATAAAGACTGGACTGAAAATGGATGAAAAAATGAGCCAGGGCCCAAAGAAAAACTTTGAAAGACCTTCAAAAAGCCAGGAGAACCACTGTAATGTAACTGTAATGTAGTCTGGCTCCCTAGAAGCAAAATACAAAGAAATGAAGGAATGACTCAGGACTTTTGCACAGTTGTTTAGCATCTTATCAGTCTCTTTTTTTGCTTCCAGTATCACAAGGAGGTGGTGCGTCTGATGTCAGGAGAGTTCAGACAGAGGATCGGGGACCGTTACATAGCTTTTGCCCGCAAATGGATGACCTATGTCCTGACCAAATGTGAGAGTGGCAGGGGCACCAAACCCAGGTAAGATGTTCCTATCAGCTGAACACTTATTGTTCACTGTGCTCCTTCCTGAGTATCTGCTCTGCTTGGTAGTCTTCTGGTTTGCAATATGCTACTCAGGGATGCTTTTTGTAGCTAAAGCCAGGCCTACTGGTTGAGTATTAAGCTATAAGATTTTTATTCTGCTGCTGCCATATTTATTCACTGTGGAAAACTCACAATGTTCATTAAAGATGAGCTCTTTGTCAAGAGCTTTTCCTTTGAGCCATGACTCGTTACTATGGCAACCTTGCACTCTTAATGCAGTGAAGAATTTGACAGAAGCATGACATTTTGGATAGTGTCTAATAATAGTGTGACAAATACTCAAACAAAAACAGTCCCGGTTAACTCTGGGTATGAGTCAGTTGTCATATTAGTGCTTCCTGTCTTAAATGCTTAAAAAAACCAAACCACCCCCCCATAAATCATTAACTAAACATTCTGTTGTGGTTTGTTTTTGCATGCACGGATTAACAATGTTTCGCTTCCACAGGTGGGCGACTCAGGGTTTTGACTTTCTTCAAGCTATTGAGCCTGCCTTTATATCAGAATTACCAGAGGATGACTTCCTGGTAAGTATAGTTTCCTACGACATAAACAATAGGCATGCTTGGAATACAATATTTTTATACTAACTGAAAATTTATGTTGTGTTTCTTCAGAACTTACAAGCCTTGATGAATGAATGTATTGGACATGTGATTGGAAAACCCCATAGCCCTGTTACTGGCCTGTACTTTGGTAAGAAGCTTTTCCACGATAGCATCTTCCATATCAGGATTGATTTCAGGTTATACGCTGCAAGTTTACAATCTGGATGCCATGGAGAGGGCACTGCTACACAAAGCAGACACAGCAGCAATGACATTACAGTTCAGTTCACATAGAATATTAAAAAAGTGTGTGTGTGTCTTGAAGTTGACTTTAACTTCTTTAACCTCCTAAGTCCTGAACTCTTCCACTACATGCATTTTTAATTTCTCTTTGATATTTGAGCATATTGGGACCCGATGAATGTAAAAACAAAGAATTACCAGATTTCTTTTTTTCTTTTACCTAATTTTTGTTTTTAGGAAAAATAAGAGCCACATATGAGGATATTCATTTAAAATTTTGATAGAACAGTAGCTGCATAATGTCCTCGTAAGTGGATATCAGGCCCTTGTAGAGCAAAATTGAGTATTTTGGTCTAAATAACCCAAAATGTGATGTCCACATATGTGGGCGCCAGGTCCTAGGAGGTTAAAGTAAATGAGTAAAAATATGAAAATCTGAGGAGTCCTGTTATGACATTACTTGTTACATAATGCACGTTAAGTGTTTATGGAAAAATAATTCTACCACCAAATAATGTTTTTATGGAAAAGGTGTTATGTTATTGGAAAATTAGATATGAAGTTGGCAAACTAGTACCAGAATAAAGCAAAATGTTGCTACATCTATGTCTTTGATGGAGTAAAGTAGTTCAGCACAGTGGTATATGATTATAGACCATCAATTAAAGTTGGGATGTTGTGTAAAATGTAAAGAAAACCTCTCATAAACCCAGATTTTATTTACAATCAAGCGTAGAAAAAAAGCTAATTTGATGAAATTGATTAACTGACTTTGATGACAGCAACATGAATCAAAAAAGTGGGGACAGGCATAACATCCCCTCTTCCTGTACAAATGCTCCATAAATGTCTGAACTCAGGAGACCAGTTTCTGTACTTTTGGGAGAGACGTGTTGTCCCATTCTTGTCTGATATTGTCCTGTCTGGATTCTAGCTGCTCCTGGGTCTTATTTGTCATATTTTTTGTTTCATGCTGTGCCAAATGCTTTATGCTGGAGAAAGGTCCGGGCAGCAGGGAGGCCAGTTCAGCACCTAGATTCTTCTTTTAGAAAGCTACGCTGTTGTAATAGCTCCAGTATGCGGTTGCTTCAATTCATTTAAAAAGATTTCTGGCCCAAAGAAGACGACAGCATCTCCAGATCACACGTCGATGTTCACGTCTTCATGTTTGCATGTTAGAGCTTTAACCTGCTTTTGTGACTCCTACAGTAAACTGTGTTCACAGCCAGACAGGATCATGTCTGTTTTTGGGCCTCAGGGCCCAAAGTTTACCGGTATCCAGTTGATTTTCAGCTTTGCTCTTTGTGTCCTTCGAATCCTTTGATGATATTATGAACTGCAGATAATGAGATATTCAAAGTTTACATTAAATTACATCATCAGTTAAATTACTTCCAATACATTAACTTAGATTTTTGCTCTGTAATTTGTAGACAGTCTTTTGCAGATTGGTGAACCTCTTTCTGTGTTTTATTGAGGATAAAATATGGCTTTATGAGATTAGTAAATCATTGCAATTTAATACAGTGTTCCAACTTTTTTCGCACTGGAGTCATAAAAACATGACTTAAATATCTTGTTACTGCTAACTAATTTCTCATTCCCATGATTTAAACCCAGTGATGATCTGTTTTTTGGGGGGAGGGTTTGGACAATTGAATAAATTTACCATTTGTTGTTTTTCTTTTCAGGTCCCAGAAATAGTCCTCGTCCTGTAAAGTTGGTGGGTCGTTGCCATAGTGATCCACCAAACCCCCCTCTGATCATCCCTAACGCTGAAGGGTTCAGGTGGGTGACTGCAGTTTTAAGTTTTTCAACACTTTTTCTTTTAATGTTTAAACTCTGTCCTGCATGGCTTTGCTTTTTTACCTTCTAATGTTTTTTCTGGCTAGTTAAGCTTGTGAAACATTTGAGCTTCTTTGTTTGTGCGTGTGTGTGTGGTGTGCTCTGTGTGTGTGAGAGTGAGTGTGCATATCTGTCCGTGAACCAGCCACCCAGTCACACACCTACATATAACTTCACACATCCCATGCAAGCCACCTTACCTCCCAAGGCAGCGCTCCTCAGTTTGTTTTTTCACCACACAGCTCTCGAAGTCTCCCCTGTGATCTCCGGAACCAGCTGTTCCCAAACGGCCCTCGCCCTGTCCCTCAGGGACCGGGGGAACAGAGCCACACCAAAGCACCCGGCAGCACCCCCAATGACGTCAGGTAGCTTTGCCCCCCTCCCAAAGAAGAAACTGTTGTCAGAGTTCAGCTCGGTCAAAAAAAGGGGGAAAAAACCCAAAAGCTGTCAGAAATGTTTTTGTAAGGCTTCTGTAAATGGAGGAAGAAATGCTTCATGTTATTTATTAACTGCAAGATCCAGGACATTTCGTTCTGTACTGAAGAGTTTAAAGCCAAAAAGTATTTTACCTAATTATCAAATCTGGGATGTCCTGCCAGTGTATATCCTTAACGGTAAATTAAAAAAACGTAAAGAATGAAACACTTCTAAGCTTCTGATTGCATATAAACCAACAATATTTGGGAAATTTTGGGAAATATTCGATTGACTGTTGTACAATGAAAGTCACACACAGGCTCCACATCAGGGCATCACAGATGCAGATGATCAGTCTGTTTGATTTAGTTTAATTGCTTACGTTTTTAAGCTATTTGACTTTAGATCAAATGAAATAACAAGGCATTTCCATTTTACCTTAAATGTATGTGTAATTAATTCATAGCATGCCTGTAAGATTACAATTATTCTAGTCTCGAGGCTTGATACACAGTGATTTGCATGGCTATAAAAAAACACAGATTTAAAATGTAGCCTCCTAAAATGTAGTCCTGCAAAAATGTCAACAACTCCAAAAAAAGAAGACTTCCACAGGTCTACTGATTAAGGGAAGAGGCTGTGATTGTTGTGCATGGTGTGAAAACGAACACTACTTCACTGAAGGAGTTGGCTATGAATTCTGCTTTTTAGTGTTATCCACATCTGTCTTGCTTTGATGCTGGTGACTGACTGCTTTTAGAATTCCTGGTGCATTAGTACAGAAATCCGAGCATGCATACTAAAGGTCTTATCTTCAAGTGTGAATGCCACTGATGAATGCTGAGCTGTTAATGGCTTTCATAAGGCCCTCTCTAATTAATCTATATCTTCAACATCTCCTGAATTCAGATTCTTTCCCTCTGAATTTGTAGTAATCTGTTAAATCATGTAATTTACAGTATTAAGTTTCATTATGAACACAAGTCTGGGAAAAAAGCTTTAATTAAGATGCCTTTAGAAAAAAATGTTACATTTTCCTCCGTTTATTTAAAGATAAAGAAAACATTCAGTGCAAAATGTATCTAGAGTGTACTGTTAAAAAGCTTATAAAGTAAAGTTCCTTCTTGGTAGATGAGATTGCACTAACTTGCGCCAGACCGAAACACTCCATCTGAATAAGTAGTTTTTGATTGAATCACAGCATTGCATCAGTTTCTTCTTTGTCTTTGCAGAGGATCCAGTTTCCATGAGAATGACCGGCTGTCATCAGTTGCAGCAGAGTTGAATTTCAGGTCTCTGAGCCGCCACTCCAGCCCTACAGAGGACAGAGAAGGTGGGAGCTTTCAGCGATCTATGGTGTTTGATCTGCTTTGCATATTAGCCTTCCTTGTCTGAATCTTCTTTTCTTTTCCTTTCTTACTTTAGAACCTTCGTATCCTAAGGGAGACCCTAACAGTTCTTCACGCAGAAGCTGGGAGCTCCGCACCTTCATCAGCCAGTCCAAGGGTGAGATTATTTAGGGATAGGTACCAAAATCTGGTGCTACAAGTCACAGAACTACTATTAACTAAATCACAGCAGAAATGTTTCCAGAGTTTAAATATTAATCCTGTCTCCTTTCTCAGACACAGCAGCGCGGCAAAGCCCCATGGAGGCCGTCCGTCTCTCCATTCGCAAATTCGAAGAGAAACGCTACGCCGTGATGAAGCAACGCAACATCATCGGCCAGGTGTGCCACACACCCAAGTCGTACGACAACGTCATGCAAGTTGGGCTCAGGAAAGTGACCTTCAAGTGGCAGAGGGGCAATAAGATAGGTACGACTTTGGTGTGACTGTTTTTGATTATGATGCAGTTTAACACTCTTGCAAACACAAATGTGATGCCTTTGTGCTTGATCACAGGTGAGGGCCAGTATGGGAAGGTGTATACCTGTATCAATGTTGACACCGGCGAGCTGATGGCTATGAAGGAGGTATGCGCTTCATCTAGTTGGAATTCAATAGTATTAACAGATCATAGTGACTGTTGATGTTAACAGACATTTCTCATTCTCTTTTTTTTTTTTGCCTCCACTAAGATCCGATTCCAACCAAACGATCACAAAACAATCAAGGAGACTGCAGACGAGCTGAAAATATTCGAAGGCATTAAACACCCGAATCTTGTGCGCTACTTCGGAGTCGAGCTTCACCGGGTAAGAAGCATCAATTCAGGAAGCCACCTGTGGCACGTGGAAGTGGTGTGGTATTAATACTTGTGTGCTCACCTGTAGGAGGAGATGTACATCTTCATGGAGTACTGTGACGAGGGCACTCTGGAGGAGGTATCCCGGCTGGGGCTGCAGGAGCACGTCATCAGGCTTTACAGCAAACAGATCACTATAGCCATCAACGTCCTGCATGAACACGGCATTGTCCACCGGGATATTAAGGGTCAGCGCCATGCACTTATTCTATCTCACTGTTACTTTATTTGATCAGCAACCGTTTCCTCATCCTCCTGTTTGTTTTCGTCCCCATCAGGAGCCAACATCTTTCTGACATCATCAGGCCTGATTAAGCTGGGTGACTTTGGCTGCTCAGTAAAGTTGAGAAACAACACTCACACAATGCCAGGAGAGGTGAACAGCACTCTGGGAACAGCAGGTAACACATTAAATAAACCTGCAGTGTCAAAATATGATAATCGGCCCACCACAGACTTCAGTCTGGCTCACTGGACGGCTTTGAAAAATGTGAAAGAGCACTGTTTTCATTCATTTTGTAGCTTTTGCTTCTGATAAAGACCTCCCCCATGACCATCAATACAACACCAAAGTAAAAAAGTAATAGATAAACAATCAAATAACAGAAAGTTCTTGTTTTTTCGCAGTCTCCTGTAGAAATGTGTGATTTTTACAGTTTTGCATAATTTTCACATTTTCATGTGCTGCATTAATATTTCTGTAAAATCATTATTGCATTGTTATTATGCATTATATCATACTATTGCTATTAATATCAGATGTGTTGATATTCTTTCAGCATACATGGCACCTGAAGTTATCACCAGAGCGAAGGGAGAAGGTCACGGGCGGGCAGCAGACATTTGGAGTTTGGGCTGCGTCCTTATTGAGATGGTGACTGGAAAGGTAACAAGCTAAAGAGAGGGTTTTCCTTTTCGCACATTCAAAGCTTCACTCTGGTATTTTTCCAAGTTTTAGTAAGCTACTTCAATAGAAAGGAAATTAAATTTAATGTTGAGCTTGCCCGCAGGGGTCATTTTGAGCCATGCTGGTGGCAGTGACCACCACTGCTGTTGTTTTCTAATTTTAACTTTTCTAATTTTAGCTTCGATTTTACAAAATGAGTGTTTTACGTTTCAATTTTTAGAGGTTTTATTAGTTTTATCAATGTTTTAGATCATTGATTGCAACGTTAAAATACACCTTAGAATAAACTAATAAACAAAGCATATAACATATAACACAACAGCTAACACATCTAAACAAATACATTATTACAGTGGAAAAAATGAAAAGTAAAAAAAAAACAAAAATCAGAGTTTATCATCTTGTCCACATCTGCCACCAAACATGCAACCTCATGCAGCCTCCACACTGCTCTACCTTTCCCCTGCTCTGTGGATTTTACTCTTTATTTGCTCAGATTTGTTCTCCACACTGTGGACTCAGCTACGGTTCCCCCGCTGTTCAGAAAAGCCAGCAACTCGCCCGGTTCTCCACATGTTGAGTCACACACTCCTCCGCTTTGACCTGCTCTGCTCTGGCTCAAAATCCCATCCTCAGCCTGGCAGCAATTATTCATCTTTTATCTAACTACAGTCCTCTCCATATTTATTTATCAATCACATGTAGCTGTAGCTCATGTTATGGCAGCACATCATGTCTGTAAACAGTCTGTAAACCTGCATGCCGCAGTAGTGGTTTTACATTATTTTCTACGGCATCCATGGTTTGAGGTAAAGGTCATAATTTCTTATTTTTTTAAGTCTAAAGTCTAAAATTCAGTATTTGATGAATAATCCTATTTTAGGAAAAGTTACACAATTTTTAAACTGCCAAAGGGGGTCAAAATGACCCCCTTTGGCAGCTCTAGTGTTTAGCTATAGGGTGCTGTTTCAGTCTGAGCTGTGACCACTTGTGCAAAAACCACTTCCAGAGTGAAGGGAGCATGGTTACTGTTGCTAATGACATGTTTGTCCCCAAACTGCAAAACATATTGCTTGTTAAGCATGATTTAACCTTTTTTTTTTTTTTTTTTTGTAAACCACTTCAGGAAACTCACTTAACAAAATTCAAAACCACAAGTAAAAAAAGCAACTCGTATTCGTACGTTTCTATCTGCAGAGGCCCTGGCATGAGTACGAGCACAACTTTCAGATCATGTACAAAGTGGGCATGGGCCACAAACCTCCCATCCCCGAGAAGCTGAGCACAGAAGGGAAGGACTTCCTCGGTCACTGTCTGGAGAGTGAACCCAAACGACGCTGGACAGCTAGCATGCTGCTTGACCACCCATTTGTTAAGGTGAGATGCTGGGAAGGTTAAACATTTCTAAGTTGTAATTGAATATTTCCATGGAATTCACATTATATCCCCGACCTCGCATCTGTTTCAGGTCTGCACGGATGAAGAATAAACGAAACCTCCTGTGTGGCTTTAAAGTTTACAAGTTAAAGCACTACTGTACATGTTCAAATAAGAAAAGAGAACTGTGGACACGGAGAAGCAGGAGGTTACTGCTGAAGGCACATGGATTTAAACTGAGGAAGTAATACAGTATCATTTCAGAGGACAACTGGATCTATATAGTATTGATTTGTTGTGTCTTTATCTATGGACTGAGAGAGGACGGGTGGGACTGTATATACTGTAAAAACAGAAAAAAGAATTAGTTTTAATTCCTGTATAAACAATATTGTAAAGTTAAATACCTATTGCCACATTTGTTTGGTCTCACTGGTGAAGAGATCTCTGAAAAGGCATTGAAGAATACTTGTTTTTTTCCTTTCATTTTTTTTTTTATCAAAGGGGAATGGACAGGTGGTTGGGGGTGGGGCAAAACCTATAGCACTTTTAAACTGTTTACCCATGGGGACAGTGGAGTTACTGCTTGTCTGTCCCTCTGAGACTGAAAAGGTGTGGTAGGCCTCAAAATGGAAGGAGAGGCTGCTTTACCTTTATGAAATGAACCATCCAAATGTAATCAACAAATCGTATTGCTTGCTATTTGGCAAGCGTGGGCACTGGGAAGGATGTTTTGTTTTGTTTTTGTTATTCTATTTTTCTTTGCCTTTGCTGAGGAGAAAATTTCAAGTTGGAGCAATGTTCAAGTCTACTGGCCGCCAGTGAAGAGCTGTTCATGTGACTAAGGCGTTACAAAGAAAAGGAGAAACAGGGCCTGCTCTTCCTCCCTGCTGCTGAACATAAAACATTCTCACGGCCGAACACAGACACTGACACACAACTTCTGGTTCTCTGCTGCTCTCACAGTGTTTGCCATGTACAAACAATATTAATAAATGAACTCTCTTTTTTTAAAGAATGTGTTCTGTCTGTCTCTCGCCGTGAAATTTTAACTTATTATGTGTTATCCACTCACCAGCAACTATTACTGGGTCAGACCCACTTAGTCTTCAGAAATACCTCAATTCTTTGTGGCCTAGATTCAACAAGGTGATGGAAACTTTCCTCAGACATTTTGGCTCTATAACCATGACATGACTCTCCCCTCCTACCACACCCAAATGTGCGCTATTGGATTGAGATCTGACTACAGTGAACTCTTTGTCATGTTCAAAGGAAACAGACATAATTTAGGCTTTGTGACGTGTTTGAAGTAGCCATAAGAAGATTGATGCGCTTTCATTATAAGGATAGAAATGGGGAACGACAATACTCAGGTAGGCTGTGTGCTTAGAAAATATCCCCCACCTTATGTTGTTTAGGACTAATTCTGGGCCTACCATCTGAATGTCGCAGCAGATATTGAGACTCATTAAACCAGGCAATATTTTCCGAACTTTTGTTGTCTAGATTTGGTGAGCCCATGTGAATTAGAGCCTCAGTTTCCTGCTCTTAGCTGACAGGAGTGGTTGGGGTGTGGTCTTCTGCTGCTGTTGTAAATGGCCTGTATTTATATAGCGCTTTACTAGTCCCTAAGGATCCCAAAGCGCTTTACATATCCAGTCATCCACCCATTCACACACTGGGTTGTAGCCCATCTGCTTCAAGGTTTGATGTGTTGTGCATTCAGAGATACTTTACCTCATACCTTGTTTGCAACAAGGGGTTGTTAGAGTTGCTGTTGCCTTTCTATCAACTATAAACCCTAGAGATGGCTGGGCAGGAAAATCCTAGTGGATGAGCTGTTTCTGAAATACTCAGACCAGCAAATCTGTCACCAACAACCAACCGTGCCACATTAAAAGTCACTGAAATCACCTTTCTTGCTTATTGTGATGTTCGGTCATCTTGACCTGCATGGCAAATTGCACTGAGCTGTTACCATGTGACTGGTGAACAAGCACTGGAACCGTGAGTGTATTTCATAATGCAATCTTTGATCCATAGCAAAACAGCTCTGTGCTTTTTCTTCTTCTTACATTTTCAACATCTGAAGACCAGTGCCAAGAAAAACACAAGTGGTGAAACTGGTAGCTGTTAATGTAAAATCATCTGAGTTGGAGGAAAGTGTTGAACTTTGTATTACCAAAGCGTCTCTGCCAGTCTCAGTCAAACTTCCAGGGGAGCTGAGAGTATATTTAGAATTTCACATGCGCAAATCAGAATGAAGGGAGGACAGTTTTGCGCGGGACATTTCCCACAGTAAATTTCTTTTATGTGAATTTTTCCTTCAATACATGAAGAAAATATAGCGTCAAGACCCCGGTTATGTCTGTGCCTGTATCAACTCTTAATAATCCATCAGTTTAATGTGTCCTTGACCTTGTATTTACAATAAATACTCTGTTTCCTCAAGCTAATGACATTAGAAAACTACATTTCACGTGAATAAATAAGATAAACAGATAAGAATAGACCTTAATTCGCTAGTCTTATTTTCTGTATGATAGTGTTTGCTGTATTTTACCCCAATAAGCCATCTTTTGATCCAGAAGTTTAGCACGCAATTGCAAACAGCTGTAGCCACACAAGCGAAGACAGCAGCAGGTACAGAAGTGGTCAGAAGTTTACATATACTCATCATGGGAATGTCGTAATTTTGGATTTTTAATGGTTTCTTTGAACTGTTCTTTTCCAGGGTGGAATGATAGATCTTTAATGACTTTAGAAAATGAGAATTGCGTGCATTATTTTAGGTTGGCCATAATCTACACAGGGTCAAATATATACATAGACCCGCACAGAAGTGTGGTTAAAATGTCCCATACTAAGTTGGATCTCAACCAACTTAGTATGGCTTTTGGGAAGCAATCAACAAGCTTCTAACATGATTTTGGTTGCATATTTGACCACTCCTTTTGGCAGAATCCCTAAATTTTATTTAAACTTGTTGGTTTCCTGGCACGGGCCCAACTTTGAAGTTAGTTTATAGTCAAAAGAATTTTCAATAGGATTTTAGGGCTTTGGGAGTCCACTCCTGAAGCTTAATGTTAGCATGCTTTCTCCACTCCAAAACCAGTTTTGATGTGTGTTTGGGATAATTGCCCAGCTGGAACACTCAACTGTGTCCCAGTTTTAGTTATCTGGCTGTTGATTTGAGGTGAAATTGGAGGCACTCCTCTTTCTTTATTATTTCATCCACTTCACCAGTACCAGCAAAACAGTCCCGGAGCATGATGCTACCACCACCATGCTTGACATCTGGCACATTGTTCTTAGGTTTGATAGCCTCACTCCAAACATGCCTCATCATTGTGGCCAAACAGCTCAATCTTTGTCTCATCTCACCATAAAACGGTTCTCCAGCAAACATTTGGTTTGTCCATGTGGGTAGCTGCAAATTTCAGTTGCGCTTGAATCTGTCTATTTTGGAGCAGGGGTTTCTATCTTGAAACACCCTCTCAGACCACAGTTATGTAAAACTTGCTTCATTTTGGACAGTGACTGCTGCCATTCTACACGTTTCTATTTCATGGCGCGCTTCTCTAAGGGTAACAGTTTCTTCCAGACCATGACAAAGTTGTGACACATCTGTATAACTTTTACTTATGCAGGATTATTTGAACTGATAATTTTGGAATCTGCAGTTGTTTAGAAATGTCTCTGAAAGAGCTTCCTGACTTCTGGAAACGTAAAAGTTCAACGAAATCATTAAAACCCCCAAATTACCATGACATTCATGCCCATGACAAGTGCACATAAATTCCTGACCACAACTGGAAGTACCATTTGTTAAATTAATTTGATTTACATATACAGCTAGCATTTTCTGCTCAAAGGCCTGTGACCATATTCACAGGAATTTCCATAAACAATCTGGGAATAGTGAACATTCTGAAATGAACCACCACTAAGCCTGCTATCACTTTAAAGGTTTTATTTTAGAGTACTGCTGTTAAAGTCGTTTAACTGTTAACTGTTATGCAAACTGATGTCTTTGGATGCAAAACTGTTTTTGAACGTGTTTACTGCAACAAGGTAAAATTACACAAGTCTTCCTTTAAGCAACAACACCTAACATCCAAGTGTGATCTGTGTAGCTGAGAATGGCATTAGTGTACACAGCTTGTGATGCAATAGGCCATTCTGATGCTGATTATACTGCACAGGAAGAGGGATTTTAGCAGCTGCAGTAGGTCTATTGTGCTGTACTGCACGAATCAAAGCTGTAAAACACAGCCACGTCTTCATGTCACACGCCTGAATTGATGGGCGAGGCACAGCATTATCAGCTCAAGGCTAGTGCTTTCATAAGGTGTGACAGCACCTCAGGCCACTATGACATAAAGATACAGATTAAACTCGAAGAAAGGACAAATGTGACACCATTTGTTGTGAGTCACTACTCATTTCTTTTTGTTTTGGTTGCAAGAAGCCAGGCTTTCTTTTTTTTTCCAAAGTGGTTTTGAGCAATAGTTCTCCAGGTTTCCAAATGTCCAAAGTTTCTCTTTGGACATTGGCTTCTTTTTCACTCATTTTCAGTCCAGTTCCTGGTCCTGACCATTTCCACAAGAATGCTTTTGTTTGCTTGCTTGTTTATTAAGCCATTTCACACTGGCATATCATGCACTGGGAATTGGAGAACAAAAGAAGACATTATAGTTCTGAAATAAATTATCTGCTGCAGACGGACAGTTTCTGATAGTCATGTCCTTTAAAATGAGACAGAAATTCAATAATTTACAATTTACGGTTTCTCAAAAGAAAAATTAATATGGTTGTTGTGTCAAGTTACACAACAGCAGTTCTTGTGTAATACTGTAATTGTGAAAGTCAGTGGTGAACGGACCGTAGTATTAATGAACCGGTGTGCGATGGTCTTAACACATAACTGAACAAAAGGCAGAAACATCCAAAGATGAACTTCAAGAAACCTGGAGAACTATTCCTGAAGACTGCTAAAGAAATGAGAAGAAAGCTTGCATAAGACAGTTCAGGCCGTGTTTAAGAATAAAGGCAGTAATGCCGAATATTGACTTTCCTGCTTGCTGGAATTGTACAAACTCTGTTTTTGCCTTTTATACTGTTTCCACAAATGTTGGAAAATGATTCAGTACAGTGCTGCACACAGTCCTAATGTTTTTTAGTTAAATATACAGAAATGAGGAGTTCTCTAAGGCTTTTAACTTTGTGTGAGAGACTTCTGTTTTATGCACTTGACCAGGGTTTCATATCTTATCTTTTGATTAAGAGTTAATCAGAAAACAACCTATATCTATGCTGTGAAATTTTCTGAGAATTTCCTCCAGGTTAAGGTAAGATTTTAATAGTTTAACTACATGGTTTATATTGTGTAAATGGAAAATGGGTTTACATTATGATGACTCACTACTGGACTGTGGGCACGTTTGTTTGCATTGGAAAATGTTCTATAAACACTTGAGAGGCCTGACCTGCAAATGTGTGAACTTTAAAAGACCTGTGATGCATACAGAGCTCATGTGTTAATGTGCTTCAAGTGGCTCAAATTTAGTAATTTTTTTTTAGAGATTTTTTACTCATCTTTTGTTTTGATTTTTAGTCACCATTTCCTGTGTAAAATTATTCATACTGATTTATTAATTTAACCATTGCCTACACATGTAGGTCACTTTTCCCAAAATAAAGTTGATGGAGCTGTGCAGAGATGTGCTGTGCATCTTTCATAACATCAGCTAATATGAGGCTTGAGCTTTGAGTTTGTATCCAAACTTATTGATCCAATTCTTTCTCATATATGTCTAAATCGAGGCGTTCAGCATCAGCCTCCCTATTAATATTTTTAATTCTGTTATTGAAGATATTGATTCACTGTTTACTTATTTACTAATGTAAACCAGCACCTGAGGACATCAGGATCAGCAGGTAAGAAATTTTATCTTGTGTCCTGCTGGCGTGTTACCACCAGGTGTCTCTGTGGTTTGGCATTTTCTCTTTTTCCTTCTTGTTGCATGATTACTTTTCCTCACTGGATGCTTGCATCACTGTTTAACAGTTTATTTTTTTTTACCATTTTCTCATTCTTTGATGGTCGTGGGCAAACAGGAGACACATGGAGTTTGAGCTTTGTCCTCTCAGACCATGCAAATCGCACCAACTTTAATTACTTTGTCACACAGCCGTAGATGGAAAGACTGCAACAGTGAATGTCAACAAAAAGTTACTGGAACTTTTGTTTTTACTGCCAACATATAAACGGACGGACTATATTTATGGAACCGTGCGGCACATCGGTTCACTTACTGATTTATTTAGAAAAAAAAGAAAGCCACACGTGTAGATTAGATGTAATTTAGCTGGTCAATCTTCCTTATTACCTGAAGAATATAAACTGACTACGAGTTTCTACATTACGCCCAGTGTAGTCGCAGTTGAGACGCTGCTTTAGCATCTATTCAATGTCTTAATGCTCCAAAATATTCTCATACTGGGAGTTAAGTCATCCTTGCCTTAGCAGACGAGGAAATATCAACTGGAAGGCTCAGGTTTTGTTTTTTTTTAACAATAAACTATTTGCTGGTGAAGTCCTGTTCTTTTGTCTGGATTGTAGCCAAATTTGAGCAGAAAAAAAGGCCCTGATCTTCGTCATACCATTCATTAACTACTTCTTTTTTTTTTTTTTTAAGTACAAACAACAACAAAGGCCACTTTTTTTGTGCAAAATTTTTATTTTCTCTCACCTCCTAAATGTCATCTGTGCATTACAGTGCAATCATTGAGGTAGTCCACTTGCCTTTTGGTTGAATTAAATTTGTTTCTATAGCAAATGTTGGTCTTGGCTGTTCTCAAACATACTCTGATTTTAATCCTGTGTTTAACCTGCTTACCAAGTCCCCAGTCTTCTGCAGCATAGCGTTAGTGTAAAACTATCCTGTCTGCGCTTGCTTTGAAGCAGGTCTGCACTTGCAAATGGCAGTCTGGCAGGACTGTTTTGGCACAAGTTTTCCTGACGGCAGTTTGCAGATTAGTAGCTCTGCAATAAAAAGACGCCGTTTCCAGAATACACTAGTTGTTGTTTAGAGAAACCTCCTTATTCCCATAGTTTGAGGCTCTTTTTATCTCAGTCTGGCCAATCATCCAGCGAACTCCCAGTGAAGCTGTGGGAAGAAAAGACAAAAAAAAAAAAAAATCACCACAGGATTCAGAGAAGCTACAGCATTGTTTGAGTGAGTCACAAAGAAGTGCTGACAGGCTTTGAAATGGGACATTTTTATTTCCACAGTAAATTTGACTTTGAATGTGGTGCATATGCCCTTTAATTATCAAGCGTTTTTATTATGACAATTTAGTGACGTGGCTGAATACGTCACTTTGAAATGAGAAGCAATGTTGCACATTAACTGGCTCTTTTAAATAACTGATAACACCTAAGCCATCTCCTCCAAGTCTGGCCTCTTATTTATTGTGGAAACTGCAACATGCTCTTGAAAAACCCGTGCTGTTAGAGTGATTAATTCCATTTAACAGTGAAACCAGTGAGATAATAATAATAATAATAATAATAATAATAATAATAATAATAATAAAAAGAATCAGGTGGATGACTTGATATCTAACTTTGATATTTTATTTTTAAGCACATGCCTGAATGCTGTTATGGACATGCTCCCAATACTGATGAATTAATAAAATAAAAGAGGGAGACTTACATTTGAGGTGTCAAATCTGCTGCTTTATGTAACATTTGGACAAAAAGGAGCTGGTTAAAGTGAGGGATGGGCCGTATTAAACCATATTATGGTGGCTTGACCTTGCCTGTGAATGGATGACACAAACCTGCAGAGCAGACAGCCACGGAAGCTACGATGGTAAATACTGATCCAGAGCTGATCAGCTGAGTGAGCAGCAGGCCTAGAGGGTACAGGAGCAGGCAGGACCAGAATAGCCAGTTGATCAAGGACCATGGTCGACGAGGAGGACTCATTATGGGGCCCGGGAAGCGCCCAGTCTTTGCGTAGTGCTCTTGAAAGCTATCCTGTTAACAAATTAATGCAACGGCAGCTCAACACCAAAACCCACAACAGGGAAGCACGGCTAAAGTTGGTTCTTTTAAAGCCACGTGGCTGCTGTGTGTCTAAAAAAAAAAAACCCCAGTAAGAGCTAAAATGGAACCAAGTGTGTACAAAGTTTAACATTCCCAAGTTCAGATTCAAGAGTTCAGTTATAAAGTGCATGGATTGAAAAGTAATTAAAAAGGTGGCATGGCAGTCAGCCAAAACCACAGATAAGCTCACCACACCTTCAAAACTGTGTATATAATAGGTCAATTTGTTACATGACATTGACTCTATCTCTATAAAAAGGTTCGCGAGCCAAACTGTTCCTACCCTCAAAGTTAATTTTTACCACTAATGCCATTTGTGGTGAGCAATAAATATTTCCTCACACTAATCTTCCACTCAAGTGCAAAAGCTTCCAGCTTTTTAATATTGTTTGTGTTCTCTGCTGGAGCTGCTTTCTTTAAATTACACCAAAATCTTTATGTTTTCATGTGGAATTCAAATCCGAGATGATTCCAGATCCAGGTTTTGGCTGTCTGGGCACTTCTGTAAGATCAGTGGCTGGATCAAAAAATTTCAAAGACACTGTTTACCAGTTCCTGTAGCACCAAAAATACCCCTACAAGAGGATGGAGCCACCCATTTATTTATAGTACTACTATTCAGTGTGAAACAGTGCATCAGCCTTCAGGGGGAAAAAAAGAAAAGAAGAGGCACTTATTTTAGGCTACATATCTAATCAGTATGGCTTCTATTTCAGTAATAAGAAACTGGGTGATTTAGTACCTCTACCTAATGCGTCTCTTTTGAAAATCATGCATCCATCAGAATATTTAAGACTCTCACCTTCTCCTGGTAAAGTTTGTGGAGCCACTCAGCACACTCCTTCTCATCTTCTGGGATCAACTCTAGAGGAATTCTCCTGCATGTCACAGAGATGAAGGTTACACCAGCACACAGGAAATGAAAAGCAACAAGTGTGTGAAACATCAGTTCCTACCTCACATATAAGTCTGCGTGATATTTTTTCCCGTTAAGAAGCCCCAGCAAAGTCGGCATTTCATTGTTTCTGAAGTTCAGCGTGGAATCGTAAACAGCCGCAGCTGCACAACACGGAACATGCGGCGGTTAGTCAGCGCCACCTTTCATTTGATTTGCAAATCCACCCCCCGCCCCATAAAACTGATCGGGTACTTTCTGGTGGCCACATTTAAATACATAGACAAAGACAAACTCACCCGTCCCTCTGAGGCTCTGAACTGTTACCCAGAATCCTTTGGTTCTGGGCAAAAGATGATACTTTAGTTTGGACAACCCTTTGCTTTCAGCCACCTGCATGCTGACCTGGTGCTTCTTTGGTGTGAAGCGTGTCCCTTCGCAATGAAGCAAGAACTTTTGCCAAAAAAGAAAAAAAAAAGTTGGGTGTTATATAATTATATTATAATTATGGCCACAAAAATATCACTCTCACTTCTCTTGATTCTAAAATTACCACAGACTGAAACCCACCCAGAAGTTTTCTGGGTAATCCCGCAGTTTCTCAAGACTCTCATTCACCGTCCTTCGATCTTCCTCCCATTTCCTTTTGCAGAAAACTATCTCCAAGAAGTACCACATCCAGCCGATGATCGGTACATAAGCCAGCTGTTTTTTGGCTAACACTTTTGAGCTCTGGAAGTTGAGAACACATTGAAAGAACTGGAGGGAAGCATTGAATTGAGGGGTGGGTGAAGTTTTCTGGCTTACTTTCACTTACCCCAAGAACTCCAAATCTCTCACAGAAGGTCCAACCACACAGGAAGTCTATCTCAAAAGCGTGGTTGAGGACCACAATGGCATTCTCTTTTCCATACAGTGGATAACTCTTTGGGTCAGTGTAGAGTGTGCACTCTGTCCCAGACCACCACTCCAAGATAGCAACCATCTCTAAGGACAAAGACGCAAACAGGTACATGTGAGTAAAGGACACCTGGATTGCTTTTGTGAAATGATGCCATGCAGTACAGAGTTCTGGGAACTCGTGCAGCAGAGGGTTGTCATAACATCACACCAACAGCACCACTGAAACCACTGAAACTAAAGGTTTCTTCTCCCAGAAGCAGAAGAAAAAACTTTTCTGCTTCTGGGAAACAGCCAGGTTGTAATGGTACAGCTAAGGTTATACATACGGCTGGAGATGCAGTAGGCCAGTCTGATGTTGATTCTGCGGGCCAGCTGCTTACTGACCAGCCACACAGGTAAAGTACAAAGCTGCAACAGGTTGATAATAAGGCCGCTGACCAGGAAGACATAGCAGATGATCAGGTGGCACAAGAACTGGGATTTTAGCAGCTGAAGAAGCCCCATGTTCTGTAAAAGTTCATAAGAAGACATTTAATTACATCAGGTAACAACAATAACATAAAATCGTCTCATTTTTTGTTGGCTTCTGATTGCTTGTGACTCAAAGGTAGAGAAACTATGTCCAGTACTGTACTGTCCTAAAGTCTGGAACAACCTCTTTTTTTTTTTTTTTTTTTTTTAATACTTTGCAAGTAGCCCGACCTTTTTATATTTGAAAAAGAAGCTTTGAGCAACAATTCACCAGGCTTTTCAGTCCTTGTACATGACCACTTTAAAAGAAGTGTTTTTGTTTTTCATTTTTTTGCTTGTCAAGCCACTAAAAAAAGGATCCAACTCTAGAACCAGTGCCGTGTCTCTCTGATTCAAGCAGCCTGTTGCAAACACACATAATTATAATTGTTCCCATTTCTTTTGTTGAGACTATGAAACATGTCAAATATAACACTGTTTGACAGGGATAAAAACAGTATCTTTGCACCATCAAGGAGGGGAAAAAAAGAATCAACAAACAAATGAGGAAACTGGACGAGTGTAGGACAAAAGAAGTAATGACAGGACTAAAAAACTATTTATAGCAAACAGTGACAGTACTTGAAAATTGTGTCTCTGAGAAATATTAAAAAAAACAAAAACAAAAGATAAATGACCAGACACAGGACCTGAGAGATGCATGTGGGCCTTCCTCAACTGACAACGATTTGAACCAAAAATGTCAAATCTGGTTTCATCACTCCATCAGGCCAGTTGCCATATTTCTTTCAGTCTAATCCACATTATAGTCCTTTTCTTCTCTCTTTTTGTCTCATATACTGTCATCCCATACATAGACACAAGATTCAGTATATTTCCCAACTGTTTCTTTCTAATAGTTCCTGTTTTTAAACGTTTGAAAAACAATAATAAAGAAAATAATATATACATTCTCCACCTTTGAGGCACAAGCAACCAGGATATAAAATACAAAGCAGCAAAATATGTTATATACTATTATTAATTTGTTCCACGCAAAGCCAGGCTGTGATCAAAACTGTTCTCAGAGTTTCTAAAACATGAATCGAGTCTGACATAAAGGATTTCTTTGAACGTTTTTACTCCCCCCCCTCTGAATAGTGTCTTTGAGATGCATTCCAGAGCCAAACAGCCAATCAGAGGGCAATTGTTTGCTGTTTGCTCCTAACAACACATGACCTTTTCAGGAACAGGGAAAACCATATCACCAATTATTCATAGTCAATCCCACAACGGCCTTCTCTGTGTTTACTGAGTTTTCCTTACGCAAACTGTTAGGTTAGCAGCTGTTTCAGAGCACAGAGAAACACGACTGGAAAATGACCAAACTGCTTAAACACAAAACCCATGTACACACCTGCAAACACGTGACACTTACCTTGATTCTGTATTAGTGCCCAGTGTTCCTGCCTCAGACACCTTTCTACCTTTCCAAACAGTGTAAATGAACAAATTTAAAAGACAACCAAACACCACTATCCCACTACACGTCCATGCCACCTCCAGTTCGCGATGTCCCTCGTCCTTCAGCTGTTAGTGCGCAGGCCTAGAACTATGCACCACCCGGCCATCTGGTGAAACGTCCTTCAGCATGAGGAACCACACCCATCCGCCTGCCAAACCTGGATCGCGGGATGCAGACATGTGTGAACCTGCGCCACCTTCGAGAAACTCTGCAGACAGCCTCGCGCGAAGATCGTCTACTCTTTGTTGGCCCAATCAAAACACAGGATTTTCTCTACATAATGAAGTGGAACATATGACTAATACAACGACAACAAATATGACGTTGTAATAATAGACTTTTTCTTCTCATATAGTTATTATGTCCGATATAATCTTTAAAAAACAAAATGGTTTTAACAGAAAGTTATACTATATCCCAACATTTCCTGGTGCGGTTACACTCTTTTTTGTTGTTGGTCTCACAAACTCGGGCTGAGTGAGACCTCTTCTTTTCCCTTCCAGCTCCGATGCCAAATTTGGTCACAGGAAAAGCGGGAAGCGCGTGGGAGGCATGGGCGGCGCAACGTTTTCGTCATACACGTGATAAATTCTTCTGAAACCCAAGAAACGTCGTAAGTCGCTTCCTTGTTTCGATTTGAGTGGGTAAGAGTAGTAACGACGGCCTCGTGTCTTTTAATGTAGCATTTAGCAGCACACAGAGTGGGCGTCCCTTGAATGTAATTGGCTGAAATCACTTTCGTTGCCACTAGCTAATGGAGTGCATGCGGCCAGCTCCCCCTGCTGGTGATGTAGTGTATGTACGTAGAAGAAAAATGTTTAAAGGAGCAATCGATCTCAAAATAAATGCAGTGAATACAAATCTGGACTCATTAACTGTTAAATTTAAGGGATTCCATTAGTTTTAGAAATTATATCATTTAATTACAGGTCACAAAGGTAAAATATATATTTTTATGAACAAAACAAAACAACTGTTTAGAATGTATGTCAACAATGATGACAACATAAATACATTTTAATGACTTTAATTAAATATTATATTTTAGTAAATTTATTATCGTAAAGTAGCACATGTGGTTCTGGGTTTGCATTCAACTTTAACAGTTATTAAACTATATTGCAATTTATCTCCTTTTTTAAACTGCAAGTTATATCTGCAAAGTTAGACTTTGTCAGTGTCTGTTTTATCCAGTAAGATAAAGTTATCTCACTTTATTTTTCTGTTGCAAAATGAGACTGTCAGGCATACCAACATTGTACTTAAAACCTGCCATAAATTTTTCCTATCAGACGAAGTAAGTCTGCGATCAATCTGATATACATAGGCAGTTTAAGCTCAGGTTGGCTGCGACGGATTGGAGACCTGTCCATGGTGAACCTTGCCCTGTCACCTGTGGCAGCAGGGCTCCAGCCCCCTTACAAAACTGAATTTGAGTAGAAGAAGAAAGTTTAACATCTTGTCCACACCTGCCTCAACTCCACCAGTCCACCCAACCACTACTGCTGCTCTGTCTCAGCTCTGCTCCTCTGCCTTAAACCAATTTGATTCAGCTGATATACTTTAGATTTCACTCTTTCACTCTGCTTCTATTAGTTCTCCAAACTCTGGACTCTCTGCTCAGTTCACCTACAGTTCCCCTGTTGCTCTGCACAGCACATAAATGTTTAGATTAAACTCAAAGCACTATTTGAGAATAAAGTCAAAATGTAGCAATTAAAGTTGTCGTTTTAAGTGAAACAACTGCCTCCAACAACTGCCACAGCTCCTGCACCCTCTACAAAATCCTTTGTGTAGATGAGTTAGTGAAACATCTTGTGATACAGTGTACATCCTCCTTAAATGGGTGTAACCATCAGTATCCTTGCATCTGTTGATTAGCTGGAATGTGGAAACGGCAAAAAGAATACGTCATACACGTACATACGTAATACCACTTGCTGACACCAGAGGGTAATAAAGATTCACTAAACACGACTCCATTAGAAAAGAAAAGTGTCTCAGGATAGATAGTCCTGTCATTCCCTATGGTATAAATACCAAATCTGTGTTCTATTTAATCTGCAAAAGTGTGATATGCCATCCTTAATGGACCCATCAAGCCAACAAACATATTTCTTTTTTCTACTTTTTCTTTTGTAACCCAAAGCTTTGGTAAGAAGACTGATGGTGTTTTATGACAGTCCAATCTAGTGGGTTGATGAGGTGTTTCTGGCTCTCATTTTAAGGTCGTATAAGTTTAAACAAATATTAAAGTGGCTCAGGTAGTCCCTTATCGTCAAATGCTAAACACAAGCAGAGCAAAGGGGCTGTAGGGAAGTCTAGGATACGCAGGCCACTTTGTAACCACAGAAATTACGAGGCAAAGCATCTCAGAATCTTTGTCTGCACTACTACATATTTAAAATACTCCTAGGCAACAATTTTGAGAGATTTTTCCCACTTTCTTGAAATGCTTTTCTCAGGTTTCAACATAAGCAGCACATTGGACTAATTTCCAGTCATTTTGTGTTTCCATAAAAATCCTTCTTCCATATGTGTGTTAAACTCGGGTTTAAGCTCTGCAGAGAGAGTTTGAGAAAAAATCATTATGTTCGGTGAAGGTGAAACATGGCAGCGAAGTAAAAATAAACAAAACATATTTCTGAGTTTATGGGGACTTAATAACAGCACACTTCAACTAGTTATTTCACAGTGACAGACATTTTGGATGCCTCGGTCAAATCAAAATAAACTAAAATAACGGTTCACCCGTCTTAGCAGAAACACTGCAGGATAAAGCCAAATCAGCTTGCAATAGGCGAATACATGAGAATCACTCTGCATTGGGGTGAAAACGTGCCTTGAAATTTGCTGCTAAACCAAAAAACGCTATCTATCAGAGTGCATCTCATCCAAAGTAGGCAGCCAGGAAGTGTGTATCTGTGTGAGAGTGTTGGTGTGTGTGTGTCTTCCCATTTCTCAGAAGAAAAGTGAACTGATATGTGGTTACTGGTTTTGAAGAAGTGATGCGGGGCTACCGAACCACAACAAGTTTGCCCATTCCAAGAGATGTCAGCTTTCATTCACTGAGTTATATGTTGCTGTAAAACGTTGCCCTCCTTTGGCCCCTTCTTGGTACATCAGGCAACTGGAGACCATACAAGAGCAATGTTGTGAGTTTGAGTGCAGCTCTTGACGTTTTTTGCATGACATCTCCTTTCTCTTATTTATTGCCCACTGTTAAATCAAGCAGAGAGGCTATAAAAATAATTTTTTAGGGGGAAAAAAAGCTTCCCTACAAGATTAAACCAAAGAGCAGATGTAATGAAGCTGGACTACATGCGTCTTTGACATGTGAGAAAGCTGGCCAATTTACCACAACACATCAACTTTAATCTTGAAAATCTCTGTTGTCACCCTATTAGGAATGCAGAATAATTTTTAAATAGCCTGCAACTTTATTTCCCCTTTTTATGTTTATTTGGGGAAACTAATTGATTACTCTCGAAAAAATCAGACGCAGCTGAAATATTTCAGTCAAGAGTGAATCAGGTTGATGCAGCTGGCCAAAGCCAAAAGTTTGTAGCCAGGACGATCTTTACTTTTGGCAGCGTGGGGCGATTTGGATGCTGTATGCTGTATGAAGAATGCAGCGAGGATTAGGTGAAATCGCTGCGATTGTGTGATTTATGAACCGTTTTGCGTCAACAGGCTGTGACTGGCTTCGACAAATTGACGCTCATTCAACCACTTTGCGTAACTCTTTAAGGTAATAGTTCTATCAGCATATGTTTCTCATTCGTCCAGGGGTGTTGGGTCTTGGTATGAGAAACCGCTTCCTCCTTTTAATGCAGTGAATTTATTTATGATTGTGCGATGCGTGGCTTGGTAACTTGATGTGCACGTGATGGTACAAACTGCTTTGAAAGTCGAAGGAAAACAGTGTAGCGCTTTTCCGAGCACAGTAAACAGCTGCGTGACGAGTCAAAAGAGTTGCCCCGGCAAAACAATCATGAAAAACCTTGACTTGGAAAAAGCTGCGGACATTTAGTAAATAAGGTGCTAAATTTGATGAGCAGCTGTGGATGTCTACATGTTGGAATCTCATGAAAAAAGATAATGGGATCAGGTTTTCTAAATGAATGTTTTAAGCTCTTGAATATATAGAGGGGAAAAAATACAGTTCAGATAAAGTGACAACATAGCCTGAGGTCTAAGCCCTATTTGACACAGCGTATATGCACAGTAAGCCAGTAATGAGATCCTGATGCATGCAGTGTCAGTTTCTCAAGGGGCTTGGCTTCTAGCATGGGTCAAAGTAACTGTGGGCCCCACCTGACACATCCACACATCTGACTGTCAGTGAAACACTGGGAGGTTTTCTGGAGTAGGGCTGAACGATATATCGCATTTGCGATAATATCGCGACATGATCAAGTGCAATTTTCTAACCGCAAAGGCTGCGATTATACTCTGGACATGTCCAAATTCATGGGCTGCATCCTCCTGAGGCCGCATTTGTAGACCGATTACGTCACAGCGACGCGCCGAAGGCTGTCCAAATTACTACCATATCCCAGAATTCATAGTGCGGCCCAGCCAAACTCCAGTTTCCAACAATGGCGGCCGCTACTAAGTTTTAAAATTACTCATACTAATCTTTCTGGGTCACAAAATAAACTTTTAAAATATTTTCAGGCGAGAAAGTAGTTGTGTAAACATCGAATATCTGCTCGGTTTATCAAGATATCCCATATTTGCAAAAGTGCTTCGACGTTTTCAGAGGCGTCTGCTACCCACCAGCTCGACAGCTAGCCGGGAGCTCGAGGGTTACTGATGCGGCCGAGAACGGCACAACTCCCGGCACATCATTTTCAGATCACCGCGGAGTTTCGCTGCTCGGGTTAAACGTAATATATAAGTCACTTAGACAACCTAAAAATGTTATTGTTGGGCTTTTTTCAGTGTTTTGTTTGTTCGTGAGTAAATCGGTTTGGCTGAGATTAAAGTTATTAGATTAGATAAAATAAAATTTTATTAATCCCCCGGGTGGGTTCCTCCTTGGTTTTCACACAGCTGACTAAACGTCAAACAGAAAACTTATTAAACAGAAGTATGAGACAGTCGAGAATTTACGCCAGTGTCTGGTTATATTTTAGATAGCAAGAAGCAGACGGCCGAGTTTATTAAACTCCACCGAGACAGCGGTGACGCTAATCAGAACTAGACCGTCCAATTTCACGCCTTTAAACTTTAAAGGCGTGTTTGTGTGTGTGTTTATACAATTGCTATTATGTTTGCACTTTATGTGTAATGTTACTGACTGCAGAGATCAGTAAGATGTGTGTATTTTTTATTTATTAGTTTTATTTATTTAATATTATTTTTTAATTGAATGACTGTCTAGTAGTTCACAGATGTCGAAAAACTGAGTGTGGTAAAGCCACTGATTTTGTTTATGTATATTTCTGCAATCTGCACATTGTACTGACTTTCATTTTAATGTTTACACCAGGGTTCCTTGTCAGCACTTTATGCTCAGATGTTTGTAAGCTAAAAATAAACTATTGTGTATGTTCAAATATACTGTTGTGATTGAAGAAGTTAAATAAAAATGTCAGTCATCAATTCATGCATCACCTCATGTCATCATAACAGAGGTCTGTCTTCCAGGAAAGAACAGTTTAAAATTAATGTAATATAGTATTGGCCATACTATATGATGTATTGCTTGTCTTTGTTTAATAATACAGAAGACAAAGACCTTAAAAAATAATTGCATATCGCATCACAATCGCAATATTGGGGCAAAAAATCGCAATTAGATTATTTTCCATAATCGTTCAGCCCTATTCTGGAGACACCTGTTCTGGTTCTCTCAGGGGTCCTGAAAAGAGTGCCAAAAAGATCGGTCGGAGGGAAGTTATTTGATGTAACGCCACTGAAGAGGGCTAAAATGCTGCGTAGTTATACAATTACATATCCTCTTTTTCAACTTCTACTCTTGCTTCCTCTGGCAGATTTGGGATTTGAATGTGCAGGAATGAGAAAGTGATTGAACACAAAATCACACGTGCAGAACTCTGGATGCTGGTTGGAGCACATGTGCGAGAGCAACAGTAATGCGCCCAAATGGAAATATGTGTTTCTGCTTCAGTAAGCAGTCAAGGATTTCTCTTTGTTGAAGGGATCAATATTGTGCAGGAAAAAAAAGAGACAACATGGAGATGCAGTATGTGCTTGTGGAATAAAATGGATGTTTCCAGGATTTTCCTGTCTCCAGCTTCCGATGGGTTTGAAACTAGTTTGCTCCAGTTACATTCAGTGGAAAGAGAAGTGTAGAGCTCGTGCTGCACTTTCTAAATATCATCTGCCTTTAAAGTGACACGAGGTGCTGTTTCATTTTTCTTTACTAAATTGTGTATCCACTGTTAATGCTTACTTTGCAGAATCAACATTTATACAGCATTTTATCCATCTTACTTGCAAATATGAATTTTTATAGATGAAACTAAAACGGAGCATTACACTGCTGCCTACGTATGGATAATTTTATAAACAGATATAAGAATACAGACTGTATTTAAAAGCCAATTTGGCCACCATGAAGCTAAGTGAAGTCTTATCTGGAACCCCAAGCTGACCATACCCATCTTTATTGTTCTTTTGTTTACTGTAAAGGGAGCATAACTTAAAAATGAACATGGTCTACTCAGTAAGACATGAAAATATTGATTTATGCCATGAATTTAGTAAGAAAGTGCTAAATGAAGTCATAGATCAGGGCATCTGCAAGGTTGTTCACCTATAGACCTTTATACAGTCACACTGCTTTTTGCAACCAGAGGAGTTCACCTTTGCAACATAAAAGCTATGCTCACAGTTTGATGATATGAAAATGGGATGGGACCGTGGTGCAGTGATTAGTGCTTATTAGAGGGCTCTGGGTTTGACTCCACCATCTGGGACCTTTCTTTCTGTAGTGCACATGTTCTACCTGTGCTTGCATGTATGCATGTTAGATTAAATGGGAATTCTAAACTGGCCATAGTTGTGATTTGTGAACTTCTCTGTTGGCTCCATGACAGGCTTGTGTACCCTACCTCTTGGTTCTATGATGATATGACAGCTGGGATAGGCTCCAGCCTCCTCCCAGTAGGACATGCCCATAACATCTCACCTGGGAGGAGATACCCAGGAGCCACCCTAATTAAATGCCCCAACAATTTCAGTTTACTTGTTGGTGGAGGAGCTGCGGCAGTCCCTCCAAAATTGAGCTTCTCACCGAGTTTCTAAAGCTGAGTCCAGACACCTTTGTTTCTTTTTGGATATAGGGGTTTATCCAAAATCTAATTCGTTTGGTCATTACCCAAAGCTTGTGACTTTAGATGTTTTTATTCTCAGCTCTCTCTTCACCACATCAGAGTGGTAGAGTGTCAACATCAGATGCTGCACCAGTCTGTTGATCTAATCTCCCGCTCCCCTATACCCTCACTTGTGAACAAGTCCCCAAGGTACCTAAACTGCTCCACTTGACTCAAAGTGGGCATTCCACCCTTTTACTGCGGAGAACTTTGCCCTCTGACTTGAAGGCGCTAATACTCATTCTCACCAATTCTCACTTGGCTGCAAAACCCTGCAGTGCTGGAGGCCACCAGCTGATGAAGCCAATAGAACCACATTATCTGTAAAAGGCAGATATGAGATTCTGAGGCCACCAAAGTGGAAGCCTGGCAACAGAGGGCATTGCTGTCAAACATTGCTGTCAAACACAGAAACCGGGTATGAGTCCGACTTATTGCCAGCAATGCAGACAAAGCTGTTGTTGTGGTTGTACAGAGACCCAATGGCACATGACAACAACACACCCTGAGAGGCCAAATGCTTTTTTTAGTCCACAAAACATAAAAAAAACCCCATCTATTGTCCTCTCATATTATTAAAGTATTTTTTCACTATAAAGGGCACACTTCATAAAGGGCCTTTTCAAATAAGGGAACTACACTCAACAAAAATATAAACGCAACACCGTTGTTACTGCTCCCATTCCCCATGGGATGGACGTAGAAACCTAAAATTCATTCCAGATACACAATATAACCATCCCTCCCAAACAGTGGTCACAAATCAGTCCAAATGTGTGGTAGTGGGCACATCTGCTATATTGAGATAATCCATCCCACCTCACAGGTGTGCCACATCAGGATGCTGATCTGACATCATGAGTAGTGCACAGGTGTACATCAGACTGCCCACAACAAAAGGCCACCCTGGAATGTGCAGTTTTTTGCGCTATTGGGGGTCTGGGGACCCAGAACCGGTCAGTATCTGGTGTGACCACCATTTGCCTCATGCAGTGCAACACATCGTTGCATGGAGTCTATCAGATTGTCAATTGTGGCCTGTGGAATGTTGGTCCACTCCACTTCAATGGCTGTGCGAGGTTGTTGGATATTCGTGGGAACTGGTACACGCTGTCGTATACGCCGGTCAAGCACATCCCGAACATGCTCAATGGGTGACATGTCCGGTGAGTATGCTGGCCATGCAAGAACTGGGACATTCTCAGCTGCCATCTGCCCTGAACAATGTGAACCATGATTCATCCGTGAAGCGCACACCTCTCCAACGTGCCAGACGCCATCGAATGTGAGCATTTGCCCACACAAGTCTGTTACGGCGACGAGCTGGAGTCAGGTCAAGACCCCGATGAGGACAACGGGCATGCAGTTGAGCGTCCCTGAGACGGTTTCTGACAGTTTGTGCAGAAATTGTTTGGTTGTGCAAACCAATTGTTCCAGCAGCTGTCTGGGTGGCTGGTCTCAGACGATCTTGGAGGTGAACCTGCTGGATGTGGAGGTCCTGGGCTGGTGTGGTTACACGAGGTCTGCGGTTGTGAGGCCAGTTGGATGTGCTGCCATATTCTCTGAAACGCCTGTGGAGACGGCTTATGGTTGAGAAATGAACATTCAATGCACGGGCGACAGATCTGGTTGACATTCCTGCTGTCAGCATGCCAATTGCACGCTCCCTCATTGCTTGTGGCATCTGTGGCATTTTGGTGTGAGACAAAACTGCACATTCCAGGGTGGCCTTTTGTTGTGGGCAGTCTGAGGTACACCTGTGCACTACTCATGATGTCAGATCAGCATCCTGATGTGGCACACCTGTGAGGTGGGATGGATTATCTCAATATAGCAGATGTGCCCACTACCACACATTTGGACTGATTTGTGACCACTGTTTGGGAGGGATGGTTATATTGTGTATCTGGAATGAATTTTAGGTCTCTACGTCCATCCCATGGGGAATGGGAGCAGTAACAACGGTGTTGCGTTTATATTTTTGTTGAGTGTATTTGGCAAAATCCACACATGCCAACAGTGTGAAGAAGTAAATATTTGTGAAGCACATAATTTTCCCCCTTCGAAATGCCTATAATATGATAAGAATTTATAATCCATCCATCAATTTTCTTAACAGCTTATCCAATTCAGGGTTGCAAAGGGGCTGGAGCCTCTCCCAGCTGTCAATTTGTATTCCATCTTGTGTATTTAATTGACACAATGCACTTTAAAAACTGAATTGTTTGCCGAGACAATAATAAGATGTGCCACTTGCATAATTAAACATTCCACACATGTTAGCATAATCGCTACGTGTGAGCTCATGTCTAGAAGTGAAACACAGAAGAAGAAATCTAACGAAGCAAAAGTTATCATACCTAAATAAAACATGATGTGCGTTACAATGATGATAAGTTTACGAGGCAAAATCAAATAAAAAAAAAAATTAATAATAATAAATTTTACGTCTGCAGACACATGGGTGAGTTCACATATTTGTGTGTCAGCATTCTTACAAATGACTGAAGTTATCAGGAACATTTTTACTGCTCCAACAAGCATGAAAAGGCCATCATTTTTTCCAAACAGCTCGTGGATACTTTTCCAACTCTTCGGGAGAGAAAGGATTGCCTAGAAAGATTTTCATCTTACACACTCGCAGACGTTCTGACACCGCTTTCAGACAATGTCAGCAAAATCTGCTTCTCAATGTGTGGAGCCAGCCGGAAGGCAGTTAACATATAAAAACTTGACTCTGCTTTCCAGCCGCTCTACTCAGACTACATAGCAGAACCAGCTAAATCAGGAGCAACGGAGGTTGGACTTTTCCTAAGTATAGTTTTTTTAAAAAGTTTGTTATAGTAGGTAATTAAAACACATGGAACATGTTATTAATACAAATTAAATCTGTCTGTGTGTCAGAATTAATATCTCAGTATAAGCTGTTTTCTTTAAAGGGGTTGCAAAATAAGGGTTTGGCAAATCTTTTTAGTTTAAAAGTCCCCAGTTTGGTGAAAATGTGTCATACCTTCAAATATTATTAAAGTTGTTTGGTGTCGAGAGTGGAAAACTGACACTTTCAAGCAGTTGTGCAACAAGAACGTAACTTAACAAAAGAAAAAAAAGAAGATAGGAAGGAGAGAAGCGAGAACGGCTGATATCTTTAAACAGCTCGCCATGTGTATTTTCGCGAGTGGATGTTCCATTACAGCAGCACACAACATGGCTGAAAAAGCCATCAGAGATGTAAGAGGATATGGTGTGATCGCTTGTTTCCACTGCTGAAAAAGGGAGGGGAACTTGCAGCATTGTAGTGCTGTTAATAAAGAGCAGGCGAGGAATTGCTGTCGTCTCCTTCTATGTTGAAGCATCGGTCTATGGGGCCTCTTCTCTCTGCACACTTAACAGACAGCACAGTTGCCTCCGCACACGCAAAAAGGAAATGCAACTTTTTTTTTTAACTCTTGAAGCGTTAATGAGTTTTCCTTGTATTTTATTATTGTGTGAATTTTTCAGAGACAGAAAAACTCAAATTTGCAAGAAATATGATAAAATAAATACTAAGCATCCATAACTGGGGTAGGAACAGATAACCCTTGCGTGTCTAAACGATTATGGTTGTGCTTGAAACTTTGAGCAGTAAAAAAAGTCTCCGGACAAACAGACTTATTTGGCCTCACTGTTATTTCCTGTGCAGTGTGAGCGTAACATAATGTCTGGACTGGGTACACATGAACAATGTGTACTAAAATCTTTGACACCCCACTTCCACATGTCTCAAATGGACAGAGCTCTAATCATTCATATTTCCAGCTCAGGGTTTAAGCAGCGCTAGGACTACTCTAAAAAGTTATAGTTCATGTCATTCATCCGAGAGTGAAGTTCCTCTGGTGACAATGGCCACGATGGTGTGGATCTAGCATCGCCATACGCAGCCAACAGAGCTTTCTGATTATTTAAAGAATTTCACGGATATTTGCGCTTTTGGATAGTACCAATTGCAGAAAGATGATTTCTCTCAAAGCAAAGGAAGGGGATATCCAGACTGCCTGTTTTCCAAAAGATATGAGGCCTGTGTTTGATCAGAGTTTATTTGTGTAAGTCAGATAAATCAGACTTCAGAGGGCCTCCAGCTATCAGCACTGTCTGGTTTTGTTGTGCGTGAGATTACAGGCAGGCCAAGACTTCACAACGTGATTAAATTAGACCCAGTGCATCTGCTTTTGGTTTCACACCAGTGCCATCAAGAAACGAGTTAAAGGACATCTTGTTTGTCATCTTGGATGCTTGTTTGTTGATTTTGGGGCTCATCCATACTTTTTTTCAGCCTGGATTTGAGCAAATGTCCAAATATGTACTTAGACTTAAATGGAAAAAAGATCATTAATTTACCCATTTAAAAAAAAGATGGTGTCTATCATTTCAAATACCTATAGTGAAGCATCCTAGACCCACCACATGTATCAAAGAGCAGGGTTCAGGCAGACAGCTCGGAGCCCTTTGCTGCAGGACTTCAGCTTGCAGCCCAACACGTCTGGCACCTCTGTTTTCTGGGAGCAATGAGTGTGCGCCCCCATGCTTGGCAAAGAAAAGGAGTATGGATATTTTCCCAATGACGAGAGGAACTCGTGCCCTGAAATAAATGACTTACTTTATTTCAAGTGACAGACCCACTTCTTTGCTAGAACACTTGCCCTTGGCAAACCCTTAGTCACTTTGCTCAGCAACAACATAGGTTCACTCTTTAGACGAGCCAGTGGGAAAACTAATGCTGACTTAACTTGGATTCTGGGGAATGGAAACAAATGCATGCTTCCCAGGAGTTAAATCAATTATTGCCCTTTGATGTTAAATGTGTTTTTATGGAGCACTGGACCGGAGGGTTGGGGTTAAAGTATAAGATGAGGTGAAAGGTTGAGGTGGGGTTTTTTTCCCTGATGAGAAAGTGACATATCAAAGTTAATTTATTTGTCTCAAGTAGTACTACGCTTGTAAAAGCAGTTGCAGCTGATATTATAGTGAAGATTCTTAGAAATGTTTCTACCTTCTTTAAAAGAATGCAAATCCGGAATAAATTCTCTGCTCTCTCAGTGAAGGTCTTAGGAAAGATATTACTAAGTTGCTATTAAGTATTTCAGGAAGTTCCACATTTGCTTCCTTGCTTAGATCAAAGCTAATGGGATAACCCTCCCATATCGGCTAAAGATTAGCATTTAGATTAAGGCAAGGTTTTTCCAAAGAGGTAAATAGCCCTGATAATTTTATTGCCATTGGATCTGTCCAGTGCTGACAAAATCTGCCTAGACATCTTGGTATCGTGTTTTGCACGTCATTTAACGCCACAATCTGACACGCTAACAGCATGAAGTACGTATGAATGACACTGAAGTGATGTGCTATTCATGCCCAGTCTTATGACATGTTGTTGTACCCACTGTTTTTATTCGGTTTGTCAACTTTGAGCTATAACAGAGTGCAAAAAATAAATATGTAATGGTAATAAAATAAATTATGATGATGCTTTTCGGTGCTATATAGTGGAGTTAGCTTTGGACAAAGCAAAAGTCTCGCTGTACTAAGCTTTCCAATTTCTGTCTCTAGCTTCTTAGAGACATGAGTTACTCTTCTCATCTAATCATTAATTTAATACAGTGACTGTTTTCCATCCATCCATCCATTTTCTTTCCACTTATCCAATTCAGGTCGCTGAGGGGCTGGATCCTGTCCCAGCTGTCATGGGGCAAAAAGCAGGCCGGACAGGTCACCAGTGTACAGCATGGCTAACATAACGACAGACAATCATTCATGCACATGTTCACACCTACAGCCAATTTAACATCACCAATTAACTTAACATGTATGTCTTTGGAGTGTGGGAGGAAGCCAGATTACCTGGAGAGAACTCACGCAAAGACAGGGAGAACAAGCAAACTCTACACAGAAAGAATAAACAATCTAACAAACAATAAATCTGCAGAAAAAGACATCTGTTTGCAATACAGATTTGCACAAGAAAACAGACAAAACTAGGACACTTGGAAAGTTCATCCTCTGCTAGTGCCAATGCTCACACAGACATTAGTGCCCTATTTTGAAATGTTAAAGAAAGGGATCCAGACGTGTGCCAGAAAAGTAATGCTCCTTTTCTCTGCCATGGTTCATGATATTTTTGTGTAATCTTACTAACAGACTGAGACAGGTCTTTGAAGAAAAGAAAAAAGAGAATATTTCTATCTGTCAGCAGTGAATGTTATCTATGAGTTCTCTGTTTGACTTAGACATGATTGTGTTCTAATTTCTTAAATTGCCGTAAGTTTCCAGGCCGGTCTCACTGAGAGTGGGAGGCAAGTAGAGCCAGCAGATTATGGAAAAATTCACTGAGATGAATGTTGTCTATATTTGCAGTAGCCAAGCATCAGACAGGGTGGTATTTAACACCAAAGTGACTGAAGTGGAGCATCACACGCAGAGAAGAGTTCTTCTTTTCATCCTGTGTTTGAATAAGAGGCTTCTCTCCCTCTTACTGTTAAAACTGGTAATCTGGTGATGAGCTGCACACCAACGCATCGATTATAAATACACATCAACACCAAACTGTCCAATGTCTAAATCACTCAGCAGTGACGGGATTACAAGCTCAGCATTTGAGACTCCTAATGGCCAGTGAAAGTGAACTTTCCTTGATGTTCTTTCAGTTAATTGCTAGCATTTATTCATCCTTTTAAAATGCCTGCTGGTTGCTAACTACTTGCCTCTGCAGAAACTGCTGGTTTACTGTGTCACACATTGACATCCTCTGGCAAAACTTTAAGAACCACCCTGGAACGTGCTCTGGACTTGAAACCAGCCACCAGTGCCAGACCCATATAGCAGTCTTTGGTGTGTGCCACGTGGACTATTCCAAGAACCTCAACCCAAATACCTCTGACACAGAGCTACAAGAGCAAGGTTTTGACTTCCCTATTTTCCCTAATAGCGCATTTCTTTCCTGGCCTCGCCATCATTTACTTAACCCCTTCCCTTCCTGGTTTCTGCACTGATAGACAGAGTTTTGGTGCAAAACCACATAAAAAAAACCCCTTCAATCGTGCTAACCAAAGGATTTTGCAAAGTCTGTGACTTTGCCTTTTCATTTTAAAGCACTATTAAACATTTGAAGCAGTGACAGTTAGGGATCGGTATCGTTTAGGTTTTATCCGATACCGGTGCCAAATCGGTACTTTTGAAACGGTGCCGGTGCTCAAACGGTGCTCAAACCGGTGCTTAAAGAATGGAGAACACAAAATTGGTCCAAAAACCTCTCATGTTCAGCTGGTTTTTGTAAAAAGATAACAATGTTAGCCTTTTCTGCAGCTATGGGGCATATATGGTATCACTCTTGGCTGGAAGCAGTGCTTAAACAATGGAAAAAACACAAACTTTGTCCTAAACCTCTCATGTTTAACTGTTTTCCACTTTTTCTTTGGTCATTTTAGCCTTTTTAGCCAGGGTGAAGGGAGTATCTGCCATCAAACAAGAGGACAGCCGCATGTAGCTATGATGATGTTTGCTAGTTCACCTTACATGCATTAATGTAATAACGTGGTTAGCCTACTCAACGTAAATTAGCTACTCACGCAGAGAAGAACGGCTGCTGCCACCATCATCCGTCATCATTTCTGCTACACTGGCAGGGCTAGGGGCCAGGACTCTCCTCTTCGTGTTTTTGGGGGATGTTGCATAACAGGCAACCCACCCGCAGTAGATGTGCTCGGTGTGAGGTCTCGCAGCAAGCTATCAAATACGGCGCATTTCTCGGCTTTTAAAAAAAACGCTATGCGTCGCCAGGTGTTTCATGAGATTCGAGGTGTTACCTCCTTTGACAGTATCACAGTATCAGCTTAAAGCACTTGTTGCAGGCTGCTGAGTTTGCATATTTTGCTATGAAGTACAGCCAGACTTTTGACCGCTTCGCCTTGGACATTTTTAATCTGTAGCTCTGCTCTAACTGAACGTACGTACCTGGCCCCGCCTACTATCCTCGGAAACGTAAAATGATTGGCTAGAATCTAAAGTGTATCACAGCTCAGGAAAAAAAAGCACCGAAATAAAGCACCGAAATGTGCGCTGCTTTTCGGTCTGGTTACTACCGTTTATGTCAGAACATGGCACCGGACACCGGTACCCATCCCTAGTGACAGTAGACCATACTTTGTAACTGACACTCTAAATAGCACATGAATGTTGGAAACAGTGCCCATCCCACACACGTAACATACAGTTCTGGTATCTGTGATGGGCCCTTTTATATAACATACTAACAGAAGGCCTGTTTTTTTTCTTACAAATAATTTAGCTCTAAGATGAACAAAACAATGGACTTCAAAATTATGTCTTATGTGAGTTAATAAATCTGGTGATGTGTTTTATTTTTCCTGTTGTCAATAAGTTACATGAAAACACTAAAACTAGCCATGAATTCACTGTGTTTACACCGTTTTACGCCTATCCAAGGATTGATATATTTTGGGGCAAAACTGGACAGGTAGCCAGGCTCGAGCTGATACCATCGTGTTGATGTTGTTACTGGATGAACAAAACTAATTTTTGTCCAGGTAAAGGCCTTAACCCTAACTATAGCCCCATAACCCTAACCCTGACCATAATCACATCCTAACCTCCAATCCTAACCGCCCACTTTTTTCCAGAGTGGACATTGACAGGTTTTTTTTCCAAGTTACCAAGCTATGACATCATAACAACGTGATTGGTCAAATGCAATGTTGATCCGAGAACAACACCAATACAAGGATATTAGATAGACCAGGGGCCCGTTCTTCGTACGTCGCTTACTACATCCAAGATCAAATGACACATCCAAGATCAAATCATCGCGCTAACCGTGAGCTCGCTAATCCGGTTCCCCGAACACACCTGCTGTTGACGATTACTACAGCTGGACGCAGGAATGTGACATCACTGGGTGTCGTAAAAGGGGCTACGCATCGATAGTAGAAACATTGATCGGCAACCCGCTGATTGGTCGGCGAAAATGTCGAAGGGGTGTGCTCGGTATTTTCCGGCAGCAGAGCAAGAACTCATGAGTGAGGGATTTCAGGAGTTTCAGAGTTTAATTAAAACGCAAGAGAACACTGCAAAGGCTGCAAAAGCAAGGAGAGAGGGCTGGCAGAAAGTTGCTGACAAATCAAACTCGTAGGTAATTTAATAATAATAATAATAATGGATTGGATTTATATAGCGCTTTCCAAGGCACCCAAAGCGCTTTACGATACCACTATTCATTCACTCCCACATTCACACACTGGTGGAGGCAGCTACGGTTGTAGCCAGGCTGCCATATCGCGCCATCGGCCCCTCTGGCCAACACCAGTAGGCGGTAGGGTAGATCTATCATATGACACTATATTGTCCAATATCATATGGCATTATATTATATTATAATATGTTATATTATATCCCCTTTCACATTAGAGCCACAACAGGACCCACAAGAACATGGGAACAAGTAAAAGTGGAATACAGGAGTATTCTACAGAATGGTAATATTTATCTCTTAGATTGCTTTTCGTCTCTTGGCAAGGTAATACTGGCCTGTAATACTCTGTTAGTTTGTTCATAACAGCAACCAAGAAAAGGGCAGAGGAAAAAAAGACAGGTGGTGGTCCTGCACCCCCTCGTCAACAAGTTGGTTAAGTAAATAATACCCTCACGGGAATATCGATATCTCTCTATGAGCACACTGTCGCGCTGAGCTAAAGGATCCTGTCTATCCCGCAATATACGCTGTATTCTGAGGACTCTCCTTATCAATCTTGCACCTTCCGCAATGGGTTGGTCGCGTATACGGACAGGACATGGCTGCGACAGGCTTCCCAAATCCACCTTCGCTTTTATAGCCGTGGTCTCTCATCTTGATTACACGAAGTAATTTACAATTACTACTCTGAAATATGAATTACATCTGTAATAATCACATACATGTAATAGAATGTTAATAGTTCATTTCCCTTTTTTAGGAAATGACCTGTATGTATCTGTGTGACATCAATAAAAGGATCAAGTGCTGCATTATCTTTAGTTACATTGATAATATTTATTTATGGTGAAACAGTGGAAAAATATCGCTGTTGCTTTCGTATAAATGAAGCGGACATACCTGCGTGGCCGCGATCTAATCCTGTTTACATAAAGTAAACCTGCTCCCGAGCAGGTTTACGCTTACGGCTCTGTTGCTATGACAGCAAGTCCCGGATGAGCTTCGGGGAACCGACTGATCCAGGATCACGCGAAATCGTCAACAATCTAATCCGGCTAACCTACTTAGCGAGGTACGAAGAACGGGCCCCTGGTACCAGGTTTTCCCATAAACAAATCCCATGTTTAAGAGCAAAAAAGGAGACAGGTAAAAATTTGAATTGACAATAATTCAAATGGATGTTTCTTTCTTTCTATTTTTATTTAGAAATAAAAATAGAAAGAAAGAAAAATCAATTTGAATCATTTTTATTATTTATTTATTTATTGCTAATATTATTACATGCTATTATTATTACATTATATATAATTACATTCATGTATGTTATTATTATTATATTTTTATTCTTTATTTTTATTTAATTAGAAATAAAAATACAGTTCTGGAGAAAAAAACTCAACAGATCTCTCCCACAGGGTCTTGTTGTGGTCCTGGTATTCTGTTGGTTTTGTTGTGTCACTTTGACTTTTAGTTTCTTTATGTTTAGTGTTAGTTCTCATGTTTCAGTTTTACTTTGACGGTTTGTTTTTCTGGATTCCTGTTTGGTTTTTCCTTTTGGAAGAGCAAGGCTCACTTTTCATTATTTCATCTGCCTCCATTTACTACATTGGGGTCGTCCTCTCCCCACGACCCTAATACAGCTTTATAAACTGTTTTTTGCTTAGACTTCTTCTTGCAATAGGAAGAAAAAGTTCTTTCCTAACTACACTTATAGATACATGGTCAAAACGAGTTGGCATGACAACCGTGCCCTGCTCGGCCAGCTTCCAGATGTATTTCTTTCTGATTCTGATATTTTTCTTTGGTATGATTCAAAACCACATGAATAAACCACACTGTTGTACTGGGTAATATGTTTCTTCATTAACACACACACAGGCATCGGCAATGTCACAAACACCTGCTGCCATGAATTTCCACTAGAGCAACAAACGTCTTATTCTGTTGCACAAAAATAATTCCCAAGAAATGACCAATTCCTCACAACAATGCCCAGCTATGACAGTATTTCTAATCCTGTCAATTGTCATGATAAACAACATGGTGTAAAAGTGTTTTATTAAGAAACAGAACAATCTTACACTATTGTTTGTAGAAAACGTATATCTAACAACACAAGTATACAAAAAAAAAAACACATTTACAGTTTGTGCATTGCAAATAAAAAAAATGAACAGGATGGAAACCAAACATGGAGAACATGAATGCTGTTCAGACTGACGACAGCGAAGTTGTATGCAAACACATCCTTAATCCACACAATCACGCAGTCACACTTTTAGAGACCTTCATCTGGATTCCTTTTCAATCAACACTATGATGTTTCACAAGATCCATAAGCGATATTTATGACTAATGTAGAAATGAAAATGTAGTTTGTACAAAATGCTTTCACTGTAGTTGATCTTCACGAATCAACCGTTCAAAGTGGCTTATTTCCAGATCTCCAACTCTCAAATGTTAATGTTACACATTTGATTTAATATCAGTCATTTCATTACAATATTTTTGAGCAATGTCACTATTTCAGTCTACTTTCTTTGCTTTGTGTTGCGCATAAAAGTTTCCAAATCGAGTCAGAAAGGCGTTTCTGCGATGGTGCCAGTAGCCTAATTAGCAGCTGCTTTTTGGTGAGAGACTATTTAAAAGATAAAAAATTTGCAGTAATGTGTTAAATCCATCTGAGGACAGCGAAGCTGTCTGGACAGCTAAGTAAATAAACTACCAGAATTAACTCTCTTTGGCAGCTACCGTGACCTACATAAACATCTGCTTCGTGTTTATTTTCGTGATTATTGAAAAGCAGCTGGTGTTTATCTTTATGCTACAGTTACTTAACTGACACACTTGAAAAAAAAAAATCAATGACTGACAAATTTGAAAAACTAACAAGTACAGGAAGTGCATGAAGACACTAAAAAAATCTGGCAACGCTAATATGTTTTATCTTGACGTCTGTGGTATTCAATTATACGTTTTGTCAGTGTAAACAAATAAATAATTATTTACAAAACTAGGAAAAAAAATGCCAACGAACAAAACAAGCAGAGCATAAATAATTTACAAAAGGAATTATAGTACAGACTTAGTATAAACATCTTTGGCACTTACTCGTCGTTCACTCAAGTTGTACATGAAAAGCACATTTAGGATGAAAAGAATAAGGAGAAGCTATAATGGAGTTAAGGCGGGTAAATGATTATGATTTGATTACAGTTTATGTTTGTCAAACACTGTATGATCAGTTCAGCAAAAAAAAAAGAAGAATAAAGGCAGAGAACAGCCGAGTCACTCACATCAAGCTGTAGGAAATCACAAACAGCATCTAAGAGGTTGTACAATGAATTTAAAGATGTAGAATAGGTACAATAGTTTTAATTAGATATTCGGTAGAGGCTTTTTTAAAAACAAATAAACAAAAAAAACACATGTTGATCAGTTTTTTTTCCTTTCTCAGCTTCGGCAAAACTGAAATGTGCCACTGTTTCTCCTCCAGTGGATGAATCAAGGCGAAAACATGGAAGTATGCGAAGTCTGATTTACATTGACATGGATTCAGCGATGACGTGATGTTTACTCGGAGAGATTCTTGTCTTTTGCCATCAGATGTTTTCTTTTTTTCTGTTTCTACTTGATTCAGTTATCTGTAGAAAGATGGAAAAATATCTTCCATTACTGCCACATTTACAATTAAAACTCAATGAGCCCCTGAGTCAAAGTGCCAGAGTGCAGCAACAACATTAGCATTGTGTGCGTCAAAAAAGCGTGTCTCCAGTAAATGTGGCTGTGATTGTGAGAAGAAGAAAAAAAGCTGCAGACTCATTTTCCACAGTTTAGCGCTAAGTAGAAGATCTGAAGTCCTTGGATGAACACACAAGGATTTTCACAATGCTTCTGGGGCATTGTTCATGGGCAGGGTGGCAAGCAGAAATATAGCGTGACAGCAAACAACACAGCACAGAAACCCTCTCACCATTACCTTGTGAGCACGGTTGGCAACTCCGGCTTATCTGAGGTTGGTTGGTTGAAAGAGTTCTACATTTTTAACTCTTCAGTTGCATTTATGTTATTCAAATGACCACACTGCTATAATAAACTATGTAATTTTTATGTAGGCGTTTGGTGTTTAACACCTAAGCCAATGTTATTAATACAAAATTTCTACAATTTAACATGATCTGTTAAATACGTTTTAGGGACAGAACACATTAAAGCTTAAAATCAGTGGCATCCTAGGACTGTCAAATAACACATTGTCATTGGCAATGGAGCACAAATTTCAAAATTTGTAAAAAACTTTTTTAGAAATTAAAATGATATTGTTTTTCATTAGGTAAATAACAAACTCATGTTTTTAGACCCAAATTGGACTTAAATCAGCCACCAAATAACAGTCATATTTGTAATCTTAATCAAAAAATGATAAAGTGCTTTACTATTTTTTTCTTTTTTGTAAAAAAAAAAAGAAAAAAAAAGGAAATGTAAAACTTCACGAACAAAAAACAATAATTATATTTTGGCTTTAAAAATATAATTTCGATTAAAGAGCTTGTACGTACTGGTGGATTACCAATATATTGAAAAAGTGATTTGGGTAATAACCAGTATTGTTAATTTAGGGCAGCTGTGGCATAAACTTTAGATAGAGTTGTGAGCTAATAAATAAATCTAATAAACAGATTCAGTTAGCTTAGCTTATTTTGTTTAAAACAAACTTAAAATATTACAAATTTTCTCCATTTAATGTTTGCTTACTTTAGTTTATGTAATTATTTACAGTGAAATGGGGAAGGGCCCCACTTCTGGCACCCTTGCTTTCCACTCTTAATATCAATATAGCTGCTATTTTCACTCAACTAGCATTCTTGATGAACTGATTTCAGCTTTATGCAACACTTGAGTTGCTCACACATATCCATGGGTAATTTATAACAAAACAGAAACATTTGTGGTTATAATTTTAAGTAATTGTGCTTACCTCTGCACTCATACTTGAGGTCAGAGAAGAACACCAGCTCTTGTGAGAAGACAAACAAGCCTAATCTTCCTCCGGCAAAGGTCTTATCATAAATCGGTCCCGAGTCAGCCATAATCTGTTTGCCTTCATAGACCACTACCCTGGAAAACACAAGAAAAACTTCCATGTTTTAATGTCTTGAGACTAAAAAGCTGCATGTCATCAAGTGACTTAAAGGAGGCCTGTAATCAGAGACAGAAAAACATGGGCTTTCCTGTTGTGATCAGCTGTACTTCATACCTTATAAACCCGGTCTTTGGTCTGTGGATGAGATGCCACCTGTAAGCTGTGTAATCCTTCCAACCAATGTTTTTGGGGTCATGCCACAGGGTCCGCACCTTAAAATAGTTAACAACACTAAAATCAATACTGATACAGGCATTGTAACACACCACTTTGCATTTAGATCGCAGCCCACCTGTCCTGGAGTGTTGCCCGTGTGCCACAAAGCATTCCTGAGGTATTCTCCAGTGCCAGTGGTCGAGTTCACAACTTTGAGTGAAACCCCAGAGATGCCAAACGCCTTGGATGGTTTGTCCTCCCAATAGGTCTGTGTGATCTGCTTCCACATCACAACGTAAAAGCGCCCACTCGACTGGTAACCAAAAACAAAGCCTGCATAGTCGTCATCTCTGTCGGTGTTCACGTACATCGTTCCACTGAAATCCACAGCGCTGAACTCATCAAAACCTGTGATGAGGTGAGCAAGTGTTACACTCACAGAGCTCTGCACACTTAAATGGAGTTTCAAATATTTTAAAAAGCAAAGGGAAACATATGTGCACTGCTCACCTACTGCAATGCCTGGGTCAGAGTTAGCAGTCTGAACTAACTCCTTGCCCTGATGTCTGACCACCCAGTTGGGATCAATTTGTGTGGTTCCTTTAGGATCCAGATGCACCATCTGGAATTTCCTGAAGTCTGTCACACTGATGGCATTGTTCTCAGGACACACATCGAGGATATCTGGGATACTGTCGTTGTCAAAGTCATCTTTGCATGCATCCCCTCTTCCATCACCTAATAAAGGAGAAGAATATAAAATTATATTAAAATCATTTTAAAATGTTTCACCTAATTTAAATCATATCTGAAACAAACTATTGAATAGGTTGGAAAAATATCTACGGCAGCTAATGCGAGGATCATAACACTCCCACTGCAGTGACTGTTGAGGAGTTCCTCCAACTAAATATTAAAAATGAATGGAAGTATAGCAGTTCTTCCCAGAAAACTGTCCCAAGTACCACTGCCAAGTCTGATGAAGCAAATCAGCCATCTTCTCATGCTGTGACAACTTCCACTGAAACTTCTTAGTATCTGAAGCCTGAAGTCTATTAGAGCCAGGCTGCAGGCTGGGAACTCATGAGGGAAAGGATGCCTGTGGCTAATGAGGGCCACTGCATGGAAGTAGCTTGCCGTCTTCTGTCATCATCTTTGCTATTGAGCAAGAAGCTCAAACGATTCTATCAAATAAACACTATTTGACAAACGGCAAAGGGTGTGAAAGCATCAGGGGCTTTCTCCTCTGCAGTCTGTTTTCAGTTACAGACAGCTGCACAAACTCCAGGTAACCCTGCTTAAATTGGGCACTGTGGACTAATCACAGGCTAAGGCTAAATGGAATAAAAACTTCACAGCCTGATGGTGCCCTCCAAGGCAGCTCACTGAAGTCATGGAGAATGACATCATCTGTGCCAAGCCGGTCACTGACTCTTTCCACAACCACCAAATTTCACACCTGCTGCAGTGAAAGTAACCGCTAACTCTAAAAGCAGCTGGTAGAGGGCATAGGGAAGAAGAAATGTGAAATAAGTCTGAGCGCATAGAGATACTATTTAAGCAAGTAGTCTCAAAATTTTAACAGACTTTTGTTAATATAAATCTTAAGAATGCTACTAAAAGAAGTACACCATTGAATATTTATGCTATAAATCCATGCTAAAAATAGTTGATATCACTCATGTTTCAACTTCTTGTATGGATGTGACACTGCTGCCTTTAAGACTAATACATGCACCATCCTCACCATCAGAGTCCTCCTGGTCTTCGTTGGGTGTTAGCCTGCAGTTGTCTCTGTCGTCAGGTATACCGTCGTTATCGTCATCGTAGTCGCATGCGTCTCCTTTGCCGTCCTTATCGTGGTCAGCCTGGTTTGAGTTGGCCACATAAGGACAGTTGTCTAGATTGTTCTGATGCCCGTCTTCGTCAATGTCCTGGCTGTTGTCGCACTGATCTCCAACCAGGTCATTGTCTAGGTCTGTCTGTTGGATGAATACAAGGATCAGAATGTTAATGCAACATCTATTGACTGTATTGGAAAAAGCCATAATTTACAGTGTGTATAGTTTACCTGGTCAGGATTGTGTAGCAAAGGGCAATTGTCACACTGGTCGCCGACACCATCCATATCAGTGTCCTTCTGGTCAGTGTTGTACACATAGGGGCAGTTATCATTCTCATTAAGAATTCCTGAGAAAAAAAAACAAATTTAAAGTTGCTATAGTTAATTATAGTAGACTGAATACAACATGTCGTCTACATTTTTAGCTATTTTACCATCTCCATCGATGTCCACTGCACAGGCATCCCCTTCTCCATTGTGGTCGGTGTCAATTTGAGCAGGGTTGTGTTCATAGGGGCAGTTGTCACAGCGGTCACCAACTTCGTCCTTGTCAAAGTCAAACTGGCGAGGATTGTAAAGCAGGGGACAGTTGTCCTGTCGAAGAAAGCACATGCTAGCTAAGTAATGTTTTGACAGTCATGAGCCGAATCATAATGAGTGCACTGATGAGAACGTATTTGGATTTGCATAAAGTTCGTTTCTGATTTGGTCAGTAACATTAGTTCTCATCTCACTGCATCTCTGCTGGGTTGAGATGTCATAACATATGAATCACATCATTTTCACTTATTCATCAAGCCAGTAAGTAACCCTTTTTGGCTTATAGAAAATATTTCATCATGAGATAATGCTGACCACTCAAAAGGTTGCAGTGACAAACCCTTATGTTAGCAAAGTGGCTGAACTTTCAGGTGCTCCTTACTTCCACAGCAGATGGTTCTACATACTTTGGCACAGTTTTTTTTTTTTACACCAAATGTCCTTCATGACACAAACCCCACACTTATCCAGCCTTGTGACCAGCAAAAGGAGCAGACAAGCTGCTCAAACTGGGTGTGTGTCTCCTCCTGGTCTCAAAGCCAGTTAACTATGCTACTAGCAAACTATGCTAGCAAAAGTCCCCTTGCTATAGGATTTGGTGGTTTGTAGCTTTTCTTTATGTTTTCAAATTTATCCGTAGAATATGTTTCCTATAATGTTTATGGATTTCTACAAAGGCTGTATATGTTGTTTGCGCAATGGAAATGGCGTAACACATTAATTAACTAGCAAACTGCACATTTATTAGGTAGAACTTGGCCATATTTTTATTTTCAGACTTTAATGAGACGTGTTGCCTTATGTCAAGGCCAACCAGACACTCACTATAAATCTGATTCATATTAAGTCTCATTTTTATTTGGAGAGGAAACAAAAAAGTGGTTTGACAATACTCTAATTAGTATTTGAGTTCAACTCAATATTGTATGTAACCTAGAGTTATTTAGTATTGCCCAAGGTTATTGGGTATTCTGACTGTTGCACTAATAGTATTTCAAAGTTTATTATTTTTAAATATTTAATTTTTTTATGTTTAGAATAGACGACTGTCTTTATATTGTTCTAGCCTCTAAAAGTATGCCTTAAAGATTTGCTTTGAAGAAATTTGTTACTTTAAAAATAGTGATATAAAACCTCTAGACTTTTCCTTTTTAATGCACTGATGAAAAAAATAACATTATAGGCTCTTCACTTATGTCCAGTTTAATTAGTCCAATAATTTCACTAAGGTTTACTTTGCTATTAAGCATCAAATCTCCAGTCTGTCCTGTAAGTTATATGCTTATTACTGAATTGTGTTCATCCTTATGTTTGAACATGATGTCCGTTGTGGGCTGCAGTTGGCACAAAAGTTCAATAACAGGATATCACTCGAGTGGTACGACATTCCCCCCAATCATGCTCTCCGTGGGTGGATGGATGGATTGGGTTTACCATGTCGAAAAAAATTTGTTTGTTTTAGACAAATCATATCCAATTATTGATTTTTTAAAGTCTCTCCACTTTTTTAGGATGCTGCTCACCAGTTTGTAAAAATGAAAAGATCTCATACCCTTTCATCCAGAATTCCATCATTATCATCATCCTTGTCACAAGCATCTCCTTGACCGTCTCTGTCAAAGTCTTCTTGTCCAGAGTTGGGGAGGCTAGGGCAGTTATCCTGAAATAGTGGCAGTAAACGGTTGACTTTTGCAGTTCAGTTTGGCATCACTGGATTGAATGTGGCAATATTCAGTGAAATACCTTCTTGCAATGGTAAGTGGCATTAGCACCACACACAAGGTTCTGATTGGGCCAGCCATCCAAATCAGAGTCTTCACCACAAATGAAGCCATCTCCAGCGTAACCCGTCCTACACTCACACTTGTACATTGGATCACTGAAGTGGCTGATGTAGATGCATTCGGCATATTTGTGACAGTTGTGTGTCCTGTCCTTACATGGGTTCTCAGGCTCACATACCTAGATTAAGAAAAACAGAGAAGTTAGATGGAATTTCTTACAAGACACAGTTTTCTTACATATTTTCCATTTTGCTGTTTTTTAAATGTGAAGAGTATTTATTTTACCACTATTCCTGGCAGCTTGTTTTGGGGACTAGCCCTCCAAACAGGGACACCTCAAACTGAGGTGACTGGTTAAAGAAAAACATTTTTCAAAAAAGTGTGGAGCACTTGTGATTTTATGACATGGGTACAGCATATATTCCAAAACAACCTACTGTTCTCCATTTTTTCTTCACAAACTATTCACAGCTGCCACTTATTACCAGATGATGAACCTAAAGTTTGAATGCCACTGCATGAGCTCATAGAGCCAAAAGAGACAGGGAGGCCTTTGATCAGAACTGTGAAATGGAGCCTCTTAATGCCAGCAATGAGACAATTCCCCTTTTCCCAAATCAATTACTGTCAATTGGGGCATCAAATCAAAGACAGGCAGCTACAGAGGCCAAGAAGTGACAAACTGCCCCATGAGGGATGTTATGCAAGTAGTGGTCAAAGTGACACGTTTTTCAGTTTTCCAGGGACTCATTGATCAGAAAAGAGATGAAAACCGTTGTGTTCCAATAAAGTAGTTAATGTGGCATATTTGACAAGTCATATTAAAACTTTTAGTAGTTTTGACAGGGTTGGAAAGAGAGAGATGTGGGCCACAGAGACAAAAGAAAAACATAGCTTTATGACAGTGAACTGATACAGTACAAGGAAGGAAAAATAACTATTCATATCCACCTCTCATTTTAAAAGTTTAAAGCTACTCACGCTGTCATTTTACTTACAAATAGTGGGTCAAGGTCAACCCCATTCATTCATTCCTATATACACAAACTCTCTCTAAAAATAAGGCTTTTAAATCCCCTGAAGTGCTGCTCCAGTCATTTATAAATGTGACATCCAGAAATCCACACATATGCTTATCCAAATCAACTCACTTGTTTGTTCTTCTTAGCAGCCTCCACACCCATACCAAAAGGCTGGGTGCCCTTGTAGCGCTTTGGACAGGGCAAGCAATGGAAACCTGGATCAGTGTTGACACAACGCTGCATTCCATTCACTTTGTAGCAAACATCAGACACCATGTCACACTAGAGGAGAGAAAAAAAATCATCAGCAAAATACAAGCAGGTCTTTTTATGAATAAAGTGCAGCTAGCTTATGAAAAATAGTAACTTTTACCTCATTAATGTCTTCACAGTGGGTACCATTTCCACGAAATCCAGCAGGGCACGGGCCACACTCCCACGAGCCATCGGCAGAGCTGCTGCAGTCCACTCCCGCAAAACATGGGTTGGACAGACAGCCATCTGCAAGAGGTTTAGATAATGAGAATGGATACATACAAGGGAAAACTTTTAATTTTTACTTTTAATTTGTAATGCTTATCTTAAGTTAATGCTTAATCACCTTTCCAAAATCTACAGTAGCAACACAGACAGTATAAAAATTGGAAGTAGCAACCGTGACATCATCCATTGGTTTCTGAAGGCATGGGCGTGTCTAACTATGATATAATAAGCCATTAACTAATCATCTATGGTTAATCATCATATTTGAACTATAATAATATCACGATTTACAAAATAAGAGTCAATTTTTTTTAATATGACCCAAAGTGAGACCATAAACTCACCAGGAAAGTTTTCACTGAGGTCAATCTTCCCATATACGTCTATTGGATCAGAAGTTTCTTTTGCAACCACAGCTACTGCCATCTGGTGGCTTTCAGGTAGAATGGAGGTTCAAAGCGCTTCCACATTGGCTTCATTTTTCTGAACTGGAAACTATATTCTGGTTTTATGCAGGTTTTGAAACCAACTCACAAAAACTTTCCTTTTATATTAAAATAAGGGAAAGGTTTTTGAGGTTTTTTTGCCAGATTTTTCACTTTAATGCAGCCGAGGTAATCAGCGTGGTGCTGGTTATTGTTAACACAGAATTATTACTAGTAAGGTAATCTTTTTTTTCCCCAGTGTAGCTGGCAGAACCCAGATTTCCTCTTCCATCTGCCAGTCATTGTTTACAGGTGAAGTCACATCGTTAAACAAGCTCAGAAAAAAAATCTATCTAATTATAAAGACACATATGGCAGCACAAGAAAATGGCTGTGCAAAACAGATGTTTGGATGTTTTTTCCATCATAAAGACTAAAACAATCAAGCTGCTCATTACAGTCAACAGCTGACAGCAACTTGCACAGTACACATTAGTACACATTCCAAGTACCTCAGCTGACTGTTTGCATTACAGGAGAAATCCTAAAATCACTACAAATGCCAGAACATATGTCAGTGCAATCCCTCTGCTACATAAAAATGTTTCAGCGTGGGCCAGTGGATCTGTGAACCCAGTCACCTAAGTAGCTAAAACCATAATGCAGAGTGACTAATGCTCACCAATAGGGCAGTCATTCTTGTTACAGCTGTCTCTGTCGACCGCTTCTCCAAAACATTTCTTGCCGCCGTATTGAGGTTCAGGGCTGTTGCACTCACGGGAACGACTTTTGTGCCCCCCTCCGCAGGTCGCTGAACAGGTTGCCCATGGAGACCACGGTCCCCAGCCACCATCAACTAAAAAAACAGGGGAGACAGATGCATAGCAGCAAGTCACTTTGACATAAAGTGTTTTATTCATGCCACATTTTTATTCTGTTGTTTCTAAACAAGAAATAAAAAGTTCAGAAGCCTGGAACTTAATACTGCATGAGCGAACATACTGAACCGATCTGGACCAACGTTTGCACCAAGACTGACATGATGACAGTCTGAAACACATGGGGAATGTTGCCTTAGGGGAACCACAAGGCACGAGGGAAGTCCGGCTGCTGGGCACATATGCTAGCCACTGTAACGGAGATGCTGCTTTTGAGTGTTTCCCTTCACAAGATGAAATACTCACTGGAACATGGCTTGGCAGTGCAGCCCTGGGTCTCTCTTCCACTGCCCTCACAGTCTCTGCCTCCCAGCTGTGGCACAGGAGCATTGCAGTGTCGTATTCTCGTGATCTGCCCCTCGCCACAGGTCACCGAGCACGACGACCACGGGGACCACAAACTCCACCCTCCATCCTGGCGAACTGGGCATCAACAATCAGACATGTCACGCAGCAGTCAAACACATATGTGTTGCGTTATCCTCCAGATTTCCATTATAGTACTTACAGACATGTATAATTTGCCAGAGTTAGGAAAAAAGGAGAGAAAAGAGCACCATATTTTCTACAAGTAAACATTATGCGATGCTGGCGATGATGGCTCACTTTCAAAGATGTTCTAAGACGCTTGAGCCAGTATTTTTGTCATTGTGGGTAAACTATCTTCCAGTGGTTAGGCTGATTCAGTCACTCACACAGATGGAGTGTACTGCTAGCTTCAAGCAATGACACATGCTGATTCTATAACTTCTCAAAAAAAAAAACCACAACACAAAAAAACCCGTTCAGCAGTTTTTGTTTCCAGCACAAATCTACCAAAATCACCACACCTCACTTAATAGGACATTAATTATCAGATTCATTAATATTTTATAATATTGCATGGAAAGCTGCGGTGAGTCACTGCACTGTGGAACACCCTTTTAGCCAGTGATTTATTTGGAGTTAACTGTGACTGGGCACACCCTGCAGCCCAACCGTGAGATCCAGCTCTTCACTTAGATTCATCCACTCAAAGACGGATCCAGATTTATGAAGGAGAAAACTTTTGCAATTCTGAGGCTCTCATCTCATATTTAACTCACTGCTCGGTTTTTCCACAGTTTCATCATCTCCCCCCCCCACTCCTCTCACTTATCATAACGCTATTTGTTTTAGATTACTGCCAGTGGTGCATACTGTGGTTGAGATAATATCGGTGCAACAGTTACTACTGGATGCCACAGTTCAAATAAAAACTGAGTGAGTCAAGACAAAGCGTTGAAAAAAGAAGAAAGAACAAATCCTCACCACGGCTGTCGCATTTGCCCAGACTGCACTTGCGGGTCTGGATAGAAGGTCCCGTGCAAGGATTGCTGGTTGCGTCGCAAGAACGGCCCCTCTGTTGAGTTCCTATCCCACAGGTCACTGTGCACTCTGTCCACTCTGACCACGGGGACCATCCATCGTCACTGTCCATAGCTGGAACATGTAAATGCAACATTTTTATGCTCCATCTTTTTGCACAGAACAGTAGAAAAGACTGTGAAAAGTTCATAACTGTAGCTTTTATTCTTTATATCAACTCGTTTATCACATGACATCATCTGAAGAACCCACACTAGACATTTTGAGTGTCTGCTAATAAATATGTGGTTCGCCTCCAAAGACATACTGGCTGCAATAGTCCTGTAGTATTAAACTTTAATATGCATGAAATGCTGTGTTTATAGCACATTGCACCATTAATTTAGAATAGCGTGTATAAAATTGCGTGTTTATGTTGTGAAAGGTCCTGCCTACTTACGCAAACAGGCGGGGCAACACTCGCCATCGATAAAGGACGGGCTGGCACAGGCCACCGGAGGACAGGTGATTTGGTGGCACACGATCTTGGATTCCTGCCACAATTGAACATTAATGATATGTCAGGCTCTTAAACATCCGCAGTAAATCTGCATATAATTCCAGATGACTTGGCACTACCTGACAGGTGCATTTGGTGCAGCTGTCTACAACCCAGTCTTCCTTATCGTCAAACAGGCGGCCATCCTGCCAGCACATGTTTTTCTCTGAGGAGTTCTTCATCCTCCCAAGGGCCTCTTTCATCACTGAGTTTTCTTCTGTCTGAACATACAACAAGTGAGAAAAGAACAGTCAGAAATCTTTAAGGCACACTCAAGATCAAAGGTGCAAAGCCACTGACTGGGGGAAAGATAGTCCTGCTGATGAGCTGATTCATTGAAAATAGCGTGTTTGAGGTTAGTTTCACCAGGTGGGAAGAAGAAACGCGTGTGTTGCTTTTGCAAATGTTATTCTAATAAAAAAAGATGACATTTGTTTAAAATCAAGCTTGATCAGAACCATTTCTTTTTGAGATAAAACAACACTGCGCTAATAAAAACTAAATCAGCACCAAATGTAGCAACCTTGTAACTTTTCTTGGAATCCTTTGTACCAAGCTATTTCCCCGTCCAGCTCAGCTCATGCTTAGATGCTTTACTTTACTTCAACTAGTCATTGAAAAAAAATCTGATAACTTAAATGGATGACAAACAACAGAAAAAGACTAAAAAGTTACACCCACTTAAAGAATCTACTCAATTTTTCCCTTGTTGCTGCAGATTATAAAACTCTGAACTTCTTTACATGCTCACTACTTCTTTGAAAACAGCTTACTGAAAAGTGCTGCTTAGTTACGCACATTACCTCCTATCCAATTGGAGACCAGGCTGAGCTCCTCAACACTTGGGAACTATCAGTGGATAAA